>NW_008348874.1:1299306-1333567 GCF_000622305.1 Nannospalax galili | reverse complement strand
GAATCCCAAGAAAACGGCATGAACCAGATCTTCAACAGAATCCTGGAAGAAAATTTCCCAAAATTAAAGACATGCCCATAGACATACAAGAAGCATATAGAACACCAAACAGACAGGACCAGAAAAGAAAATCTCCACGGCACATCATAGTAAAAACACTAAACGTAAAAAACAGAGACAATATTAAAGGTGCAAAAGAGAAACAACAAATCACAGATAAAGGAAAACCCATTAGGATTACAGATGACTTTTCAGTGCAAACTATGAAAGCCAGAAGAGCCTGAACCAAAGTATTCCTGGTTTTAAATGACCACAGATGCCAACCCAGATTACTATACTCCACCAAAATGTCTATTATACTCAAAAGGGAAGGAAAAATCTTCCATGATATAAATAGGCTGAAGGAATGCATGTCCACAAAACCAGCCCTTCATAGAGTTCTGGAAGCAATACAAAGAGCTGAAGAAAGGAATGACTATACCCAAGGGATTTCAGAAAGAAATTTAATGAAGGTATAACTGAGGAAAAGTACAGCTATATCAAGAATGTAAATGGAAATAAAAATGACAGGATTCAATACTCATCTTTCATTAATAACTTTAGATATTAATGAACTGAACTCCCCAGTCAAAAGACAGACTAGGTGAATGGATTAAGAAACAAAACCCACCTTTTTGCTGTCTGCAAAACACTCATCTCACTTTCAAGGACAAACACTATCTTAAGTGAAAGGATGGAAAAAAATATACCAAGCAAATGGCACTAAGAAAAAAGCAGACGTAGCAATTCTAATATCTGACAAAATAGACTTTAAACTAAAACTAATCAGAAGAGATAAAGAGGGCCACTTCATTCTGATCAAAGAAACCAAAAATCAAGAAGATATTACAATCATGAACATATATTCACCAAACTCTGGTGCACCCAACTTTATAAAGACAATACTATAGGACATTAAGACCCAGATTAATCCCAACTCTTTAATAGTAGGGGACTTCAATACCCCACTGTCTCAATTAGATAGGTCAACAGGGCAGAGTTAACAGAGAGACATCTGAATTAAACAATAACGTATATCAAATGGACTTAACAGACATCTACTGAGTATTCCACCCAAGCAGCAAAGGACATACTAGAAAGCACCCCACGGACCCTTCTCCAAAATCAACCATATACTGGGGCACAAAACAAACCTCAACGAATACAAAAAGATTGAAATAATTCTATGCATTCTATCAGACCACAATGCAATGCAATAAAGCTTACAATCAACACCGGAAGAAGCCTGAATCACTGCATGATGAACATATGGAGATTAAACAACACACTTCTGAATGATGAAGGGTCAAAAGAGAAATTAAGAAAGAAATAAATGTATTCCTGACACTAAATGAAAAGGACAATACAACACAACAAAACCTCTGGGACACGCTGAAATCAGTCCTTAGAGGGAAGTTTATAGCTCTAATTGTCTACATCAAAAAATCGGAAAGAACACAAATAAATGACTTAATGTTACAACTCAAGACACTTGAAAAGCAACAGCAAATGAAACTCAAACCCAGCAACAAGAAGAAATAACAAAAATCAGGGCAGAAATTAATGAAATTGAAACAAGGAAACAATACCAAGAATCAATGAATGCAAGAGCTGGTTCTTCAAAAAGATAAAAATGATTGACAGAACACTAGCCCAGTTAACCAAAAGAAAGACAGAGCACCTCCAAATCAACAAAATCAGAGATGAAACGGGAATGATAATAACAGACACCAGAAAGTTACAGAACATTATAAGGGAATAGTTTAAAAACCTATATGCTACTAAATTTGAAAACCTTAAAGAAATAGATGGATATCTAAAGGCATGGGAACCACCAAAACTAAACCAAGAAGAGATCAACAGCTTAAATAGACCCGTAACACAAAAAGAAATTGAAACAGTAATACAAAACCTCCCGACTAAAAAAATCTCAGGACCACATGGATTTACAGCAGAATTATATCAGACGATTAAAGATCTACATTCAATACTACATAATTTATTCAAAAAGATGGAAATGGAGGGAGAACTTCCAAATTCCTTCTATGAAGCCAGCATCACTCTAACCAAAGCCAGGCAAAGATACATCCAAAAAAGAAAATTATAGACCCATATCCTTAATGAACATAGATGCAAAAATTCTCAACAAGATCCTGGCAAACTGCATACAGACACACATCAAAAAGATCATCCACCATGATCAAGTCGGCTTTATCCCAGAGATGCAGGGATGGTTCAAGATACGTAAGTCAAGACAAAGACAAGAACCACATTGTCATTTACATAGATGCAGAGAAGGCCTTTGACAAAATTCAACATTCATTTATGTTCAAAGTCCTAGAGAGAACTGGACTGGAGGGAACATACCTCAACTTAATTAAAGCCGTATATAACAAACCCACAGCCAACATGATTCTAAATGGAGAAAAACTGGAAGCATTCCCATTGAAATCAGGAACCAGACAAGGTTGTCCACTATCTCCACTTCTCTTTAACATACTGCTTGAAACTCTTGCAAGGGCAATAAGACAAGAGCAGGAAATTAAAGGTGTAATAATTGGAAAAGAAGAGATCAAATTATCCCTTTTTGAAGATGATGCAATATTATTTCTAAGAGACGCTAAAAATTCCACCAGAGAACTCCTAGAAATTAACATGTTCAGTAAAGTGGCACGTTATAAAATTAACCTACAAAATTCTATAGTCTTCCTATACACCAATAACAAGCAATCAGAGAAAGAGCACATGGAAACACTCCCCTTCACAATAGCTGCAAAAAATAAAATAAAATACCTCGGAATAAACCTAACCAAAGACATTTAAGAGCTCTACAATAAAAATTTTAAATCTTTAAAGAAAGAGATTGAGGAAGACATCAGAAGATGGAAGGACCTCCCATGGTCCTGAGTGGAAGAATTAATATTGTGCAAATGACCATCCTACCAAAAGTCATTTATAGATTCAACGCAATGCCAATCAAAATCCCCATGACATTTTTCACAGAATTGGAAAAAAAAAAAAACATGTTCAGCAAATGGTGCTGGCAAAACTGGATCTCCACTTGTAGAAGAATGAAACTAAACCCCTATCTTTCACCCTGCACAATAGTCAATTCCAAATGTCTCAAAGACCTCAACGTAAAGACTGAAACTCTGAAACTATTAGAAGAAAACATTGGGAAAAACCTACAAGATATAGGCATAGGAAATGATTTTCTAAACCGGACACCAATTACTCAGGAAACAAGGCCAAGAATTAACAAATGGGACCTCATGAAACTAAAGAGCTTCTGTACATCAAAGGAAGCAACCAGGGAAGCGAACAGAAAACCCACAGAATGGGAGAAAATCTTCACCAGAGACACATCCAACAGAGGTTTAATATCCAGAATATATAACGAACTCAAAAAACAGAGAATCAAGACAAGAAGTAACCCAATTAAAGGATTAGCTAAGTAGCTGAACAGAGAGTTCTCAAAAGAAGATATAAAGATGGCTATGAAGCATCTTAAAAGATGTTGAACATCACTAATAATTAGGGAAATGCAAATTAAAACCACTTTAAGATTTCATCTTACCCCAGTCAGACTGGCTAAGATCAAGAGAACAAATGATACCAAATGTTGGAGAGGATGTGGGGAAAGGGGAAAGGGGAACACTCATTCACTGCTGGTGGAGCTGCAAACTTGTTCAACAGCTATGGAAAGCAGTTTGGAGAACTCTTAAAAAAACTACAAATTACCCTACCATTTGACCCAGTTATACCACTCCTTGGCATATACCCAAAGAACTCATCCTATTTCAGAGACACTTGTACATCCATGTTTGTTGCTGTTCTTTTCACAATAGCTGAGAGATGGAAGCAACCTAAGTGTTCCTCAATTGACAAGTAGATAATGAAAATATGGTTCATTTATACAATGCATTTTTATTCAGTAGTAAAGAAAGATGAAATCATGAAGTTTGAAAGTAAATGGATGGAACTAGAATCTGTTATAGTAAGTGAAGTAATACAGACTCTGAAAAAAATAAACATATATTCTCCCTCATATGTGGATCCTAGAACCAAACCCTGATAAATGAGTATGTATCCAGACATAACTACAGGAACCAGGATAAAGGACAGGAAACAGGGAGGTAAAGGAAAAGAAAGAACTTGAAAGAGAAGAACAGTAGGAAACAGGCCTTAATAAGGGAGATATGGATAAAAATTGGGTTAGTTTAATGGAGGGGATAAAGGGAAAGAAGGAGCTCAAGAGAGGTATGACCGTAGGAGAAGGGTTTTACTAAGAGAGAAAGTGGGGAAATGGGGGCAACTTAAGTGGGAAAACCATGATGGAGGTGTGAGACAATGTGAGACATAAACAATGCCTAGCTAGTTTTGAAAGCCAGAGGGAACCATATTACCCCCAGAACCTACTGACAAATTATACATAGCAGATCAATAAATATATGTCTAGGTAAGGTTTATCTGAGAACAACTGGTCTTCGCCCAAGATTTATCTATATGACACACACAGTAATTAAAGTACCAGATGGTGGAACTAACCTTCCTGGATGTTTAACAGACATACTTTGAGACCTATACTAATTTGGTCAGAGGGACATAAAGGACAGTTTTTGCTCCTTGGCCTCCTACGTCTACTAGTTCCAGGGGAGTAGTCTTTCAAAATGTCCTGTAATTGTAGTAGGTCACCTGTCCTCTTGATCAAGGAAGCGGAGGAGACCCCACGAGATGTACTTGAACCACTGTCCAGTCTACAACATGGAGGGTCAACACAGAGCAACCATTTCCTCCATGCTTCCAAGTGAAGCCAGCCATGGTTGAGCAGGACTGTTGACTTATCTTCACATAGGTGGAACTGGCAAAAGAAAGGAGCCAGAGGCTCCTCCCAAGCCCATGTGACCCCGGAGGAACAGATCCTCAAAGGACCTTAAGAATAAAAATAAATTGGCTTATCTGGGCTAACTGTATGGCCTTAAACATTCAAAAGGACAGCATAACTAAAGATTAAAGGGGACAATATAATTTTTAAGAGTCCATATGCATAGCTAAAGGCTACATAACAAGCAACAATGCCAGATAGGAGATACCTTCTTTTGAGTTGTTGGCCAGGGTGGCCAAAGGGACTCCCAAATAGTAACCCAGCATAGAACTGGGAAAATGAACAGCTGACCCCAATCGTATCTAAAGAAATATTGAAAACTGATTGCTGCTAGATGAGGAAAGCTGACCTTCCTAAACAAAGACCTCTAAATAGGCTGACTAGATTCACAGAAGGGCAAGTAGTGGGGAATGGCTGGGGGTGCTGACAACACAGCAGACAGTAGAAGGGATATCAGAGTATAAGGGCTCTAGTGGGGCCAGGTGCCATCTGGGAAGTGGGTGTATAGTTGAATAAGGTAGTTTGAGATGTTCTGTGTGATACACATACATACACACACACACACACACAAATCAACAAATTTAAAAGAATATATTATATTTGAGGAGGAAGCATGGAAATTTACCTCATGTTAATTAGTAGAGGTGATAAACATTGCCATTGAAATCGACCTGATGACTTTATAGACATACACAGGTGCCAAGGATCCAAGTGCAACTGATTATGACTAGTAATAATCAGATACATACAGATTAGAGATGCATGAGCCAACATCACAGTGTTAGTAGCAAAAACAATGAATCTTTCTGCAAGGAACAATATATTCTAAAATGAAGTCGAGATCTTTTTTAAAGGTTAAAAGCTCATTCAATTTTCTGTCTTACATGGCTAATACTGAGTTCAATATTGTATAACTGTATTAATTCAACTGTGGAACTAGAAACTTGCAGCCACGTGTGAAATAGATGTACTCTTGCTCTGGAGTGTGTTACGGAGTCTGTTAAACCTGTACTGAAATGCTTCTTCTAATCATGTAGTTATTAAACATTTTTAAAAAATGATTAAAAAATAATAATGTCTTCAAAGCATAAAAATTTTTTCCTTAATAATTAGTAGATGTGGAAAACATTACCATTGAAATCTACCTGACAACTTTATATCCGTGCTCAGATGCCAAGTATCTCAGAAAGTAAATGACAGTGACTAGCAATAATCAGATATATAGAGATTAGAAATGCATGTGCAAACATCTTAGTATCAATTGCATTAAAAATGAATTTTTCTGTATGAAACTGCATTTTAATAATTAAATGAAGATTTTTTTTAAAGGTTAAAACCTCATTTAATTTTATGTCTTACAGGGCTTATACTGAGTACAATATTGTATAACTGTAATAATTCAACTGTAAGCCTAAAAATTTAAAGCCAATTTTGAAAGAGATGCATTTGAGCTCTGGAAATTGTTATTGAATATGTCAATGCTGTTGTAATGAAATGCTTCTTCTAAGTGTGTGGTTATTAAGTAAATAATTAAAAAAATAATTCATATGTATGAAAAGGCCATAATGAAACTCATTTGTATGCTGTTTAAAAATTAATAATTAAAAAAAGAACCAATCATATTTGCCAAGATCTTTGAATGTTGAATTATGAATTTCAAATCACAGATGTTACAGGACTTAGAAAAGTACCTTACATCATCCCTTGGGTTCTGTTGCATGATTCTTGGCTCTGATCTTTTTGATCCAGATCCAAATCCCAGAATAACTCTTCCCAGGTAGTAAAACCCAGAACTCTGGTGGAGATCATTCAAAGCAACATGGAGAAGAACATCATTAAGAAACAAAAAAGGGAATTTTGGTTCAGGCACTTCCAGTGTCCTTTCTTCCTGATCATGATCTTCATTTGGCTACTGGGTTACATGTTCTTCCGCCTGCAGCCCAGACCTTCTGGTTGACACCCTGCCCATGCTGATGAGCAGGAGCAACTTGAAGTGGCTAAGGGGCATAGTATTTCCCTCCCTCACTCTAGAGGTGGATGATGATGTTCTAGCACACTAGCTTGGGGTGACCTGCCAGGCCTCACACTGCACCCAAATGGAGGGGCCATGCCTGTGACCCCATATTCGTGATTAGGGCCAGAAACAAACCGGAAGCCTTTGAGTCAGAGTTTCTATATGACATCTGATCTTTATGTTTAATTTTCTCCTATAGTATCTTTCTTTCAAATAAAGAATACATTTGACCAGAAAATAATAATCTATGCATGTGTTGAGAGAATAGAGATGAAGCTTAATCCTTCGTGGTTATCTACCTAACATACTACAAAATAACATTCTTAAACTAGACTGAAAAAGAACACAACCAGATTGTCCAGTTGTTTCAAGCTACTGTAGCTAAAATTTAAGACTACCAGGGGAAATTAAAACCATATTAATATACTCATTTAAAGTGGATCTGAAACTTCATACCAGGTGTAAAAATGCTGCTTTGAGAAAATGATTCTGACAATGTCATATTTTTCATTCACTTAACGGACTGAATTTTTCTGTTACAGTTTCTGGCTGCTAAAACCAGGAAAGAATTTTTTCCTTGCTGGCAATTAACTGCATGTGTAATTTTGTATAATCATTTATAATTATTTCTTGGACATATTTCCTTTACCTTTCATCCAATTTTAGCATATGGCCAATGATTTGAAGTTAGGTTAGAAGTGGACATATTTATTATATGGGAGTTGATCATGGTTCTACTTGAAACAGAACCAGATCTTCTCCTGACACACAGTTGTCAGCTAATAACGAAAGCCATCCTTCTAAATTCAGCACCACACCACTTGACAGAACTGGTAGGAATCACCTTTGGCCAAACTTTTCTGCGGGGGTCGAAACAGGAAATATGACTAAAAGGCTACTGAAATATGATTTACATTCCATTTTTTTAAATCCATAGATTTCATAACAATCAGTACTATAGCAATAGTGCATGGCTGTTAAGATGTGATCTTGGTACATGACTTGCATATTATGTTTTACCAGCCATTGTGGGCATGCCTTGGGTAGGTTAAAGAATTATCTGACCTGGCATCATCTATAAACAAAATCAACAATGTTTTCAGATAGAAAGTATTTTAGGTTTATAGTCCAGCGTCTTTGTGACAACTACTGAACTCCCTCTCATAGAACAAAATCAGCTATAGTTAGAACATGACCAAGTGTGGTTATGTCCATATTGCACATTATTCCTGTGGAGATGTCAGCGAACATCTGTTCATGCCAGAGAGAGAACAGACAGACCAAAGGAAGGATAACATCAAAATCCACTGTGGTGAACCAATGAGTTTATTGGGGTTACTCACAGGAATACGAGTGAGGGATTGTGTAGAACAAAATAAATAGCTCAAAGACAGCTGTGTCATCAAAGCCTGTCCCATCACAGCTCATGAAAGCAGGAAATCTGGAGTGTACTGCACAAGCAGCAGGCAGTTCAACAGGTTAGAAAGTGTCCTTTCCTGTTAACTCAGCTGGTGTGCTCTTCTTCCGGGCAGCTTGGCTGATCTCTGCCTCTTCTTATTTTTTAAAAATATTTTATTTATTATTTTTATTTTATGTGTATGCGTGTATTGCCTGCATGTAGGTAAGTGCGCCCATGTCGTGCAATGCCCACGGAAGTCAGAAGAGGCTGTTGGATTCCCCGGAACTGCAGTTATGGACAGTTGTTAGCTGCCATGTGGGTGTTGGGTCTTCTGCAAGAACAGCCATTGTTCTTAATTGCTGAGCCATCTCTCCAGCCCCTTGATCTCTGCCTTTTCCAAGCTCTCTGTTTCTCCCAGTGAGCTTGGCTTATTTGTCTTCTCCAGGAAGTTCGGGTGGTCTGGGTGTTTCCCACAAGTCCTTACCGCTTATATGGGTGGGAGGGAGACCTCAGTTTCAGTTACTTCCTGATGCTTTTGAGTTGTTTATCTTCCTAAATTTAGTGAGCTTAGATGAAGGACAGAATGTTTTACCTCTCCTTAAAACATCTTGCTGTTTTACTTTCCCTTTTAACATCCTGCATCTTATCTAGGGTCCCTCTAAAATGCAATGTCTTATCCTGGAGAAATTGCTGCATAATAGTGCTAATAAAATTCTGTTTACCCTCTAATTTGACATTCTTATAACTTTCACATCCTAAAATACTCTTCTTTCTTTCATTTTAGTGCAATCACTTAAAAATGAGATAATTTTTCATAGTGCCTGGAATTTTTAAAAATTTTGTTTCATTTTATTTTCTCAAGTGACTTGTATGTGCATTGTTTCCACCCCTCCTAGTCACCCTCCAACTCTCCCCATACACCTTTACTCTCTCTCAATTTCTTGCCCTCCTCTTTATTATTGTTACATATCCATATATACATTAATAAATATGTACTTATAATGCTCTGAGTCCATTTATTGGTGCTCATGTATACCTGTATTTAGGACTAACCACTTGGGATTAGATGAACTCTCAGGGAGCTAGTACCCAGAGAAAACTCTAAGCATCCTTTACCATCTATTACCTTATAAAGCCATTCCCAAGCTATCTAGAGAAATGGACTTCTACTCTAAGCATCTCTTCCATGATGGGCTGTTAAACATAAAAAAAAAAAAACAAGCTTGAATAAAAGAATTGATTACATTAAGTATGTTGCCTATTTCCTCTGATTTTTTTTCTTTTCTTTTTTAAAAAAATTGTTTTTATTGAATTTTGCTGTATTTTATACAGAACATTTCAAACAATCTTAATCACCTTTATACCCCCTTCCTCACTGGCATCCTCCCCTAACCCCCACTGGAATTCATCCATCCTGTCATTTGTGTTAGGACCTATTGTGTCAAGTCAGTGCCCCAGACGTTCCTCAGGGTAAGCCCATCCACTGAGGTCTAGTCATCCCATCTAGAGTTCCTTGTTTTAGGAAGATCAGTTCTTCACTGAGCAGCAATCAGTTGCTAATATCAGTTCAGATAAGATTGGGGTCTGCTGTTCATTTTCCCAGTTCTATGTTGGGTTTTTGTCTACCTGAGCTTGCACGATACTTGTGTATGCTGCTACCATTGCCATAGAATCATATGAGCAGGTTCCCAGGAGCTTATAGGACTGTTTCCATATGGTCAATGAACCTCCTTCCTGGCTCAAACAATCTTTCTGTGCCCCTTCTGCGACAGTCCCTGAGGCTTGGGTGAGTGAGGTTTAATATGAGTCCTGTCCAAGGACCAGCATTCAACAGACTCTTGATCTCTATAATTTAGCCATTTGTGACCTGTATTCCTGACCCTCCAATGCATGAGGGAGCTTTATTATGAGAGCTCAGATATTCATTAGTGTCCTTTTCTTTACTGTATCTATGTTCCATGAGCCTTAGGTATAGAGGTTACATTGTAGATGTGTCACTTAGGCCTGGGCAGTTAGTTTATTGACAATGTCTGTGTGTGAACCATTGGGGTACTTGGTACTAGTCTCTGTCAGTGCAAAATGAGATCCTTTGATGAATGGTGACTGGGATATTTGTCTGTAAATATAAGGATACATATTTTGCACATAGACATTATTTATCTCTTTCCTCTCTCTCACTGTCTAACACTTCTACCATGGTTTCCACATTTAAAGTACCCCCATTTTCTCAATTTCTCCCTTGATAATACCAGTTTCCTATGGTCCCACCTCTCTTGAGCTTCTTCTTTCCCTTTATCTCCAAGTTTCCTTGCTTAACTCTCCCTGCCCCCTCTCACTTAAATAACCCTGTTTTTATCCATTTCTCCCTTATTAACACCTGTTTCCTACTGTTCTTCTCTCTCAGGCTCTTTCTCTCTCCTTATCTCCCTGGTTCATTTTCATTATTCTGGTTCCTGCAGTTACATCTGGATACATACTCACTTAAAAGAATTTGGTGCTAGGATCCACGTATGAGGGAGAACATACGTCTTTAGTGCATGGGATTTTATAAAATGGGTATCAATCTAGTCCAGCAACCATATTTTATGAAATATCATTTCTTAAAATAGTGACAGTACAAATATTAATGTTCTTATGGAGTTCTACTGAAGCAGAGAGAGAATGCACCCAAAGATCTTAACATTATTTTTGAGGTAAATGATTTTTGTAGCTTTGAGTTGCTGACAAAATACCTTACACCAATAGAGGAAAATTAACCTAATGTGGAACAAATGAACTATGCCCTCAGTATAATTTTGTTCTGTATGATAGATAAGTAAGTACTAAGAAATGTATTTCAAGAACCTTGGGTACTCCTCATAATAAGTGTGCATGGTGACATATGTAGAAGTTACAGTTAGGAATGTGGAAGTTTCTACTTGTACTTAAATTCTAAAGGCCACTCTGAGCACAACCTCAGGCTAAGATACAACAAGGCAGACAGCCAAAAATCTGCAGTGTGAGAGAACCTTAGAAAATGCTTCCGATAGCAGTTGGTCTTTCGAAACACCAGCTACCATGTGTCTTACTTGTTAAACTAACTAAGATTGTACTGGCATCAGCATATTACTAGGAAGTGTCACAATACCACACTTGTCAGAAGTACCTGCTTCTTAAAATTTTGTTTAAATTTCCTATAATAACCTAAGGGGCATGTGTCCTTCTGTGCTGGATGTCTCAAATCCCCCAGTATGGTTACTGCCAAGGGATTGCATGAAAAATCCTATAAAAACCTGCATGCGTTTCTTCATCAGGGCCCCAGTTTCTCTAGAGCAGGTTTTGCCCACTTTAGGGCCTAGGCATAATAAGGAAAAACTTCTTCCACATCCTGAGTATGGTGTGAGTTTTCACAATGGGCCAGGTCTATCTGTCATTAATTCCTCTAACAATATTACAACTAAAAGGAGTAAATTCTTTTTGCTCAGGATTTTAGAGGTTTCCAGTTAAGAGTCAACTGGTTCTATTGCTATAGATCTATGGTACGCAGAATACCATGGCTACTCGGCTCTTGCTGGACAAGAGGCAGAGAACAAGAGAGAGAATGAGGACTAAGGCCTTCCCTACTGATTGATTGCCTTTGCTCAGGCCCCACCTCCTGAGTGCATACCACTTCCTCCTAGTTAAGTTCCTAGTGAACTGTCAATGGATTAATGTGTTGATGAGTTTGTGTCCTTGTAATCCAATCCTCCCTTAACACCAGTTGCTGAGAACCAATCTTGCAAGGTATGTCTTCATAAAGCCAATGCGTATCTTTCAATCATGTTATTCGGGATATTTTGTAAATTTTTAAAAATCTATTTATTTTTATTTTAGTTATACAATGAACACAGAGGCCAGATGAGGGCATCAGATCCCCTGAATCTAGAGTTATAGAGGTTTGTTAGCTGCCATTGAGGTGCTAGGAACCCAACTCAGATCCTCTGCAGGAGCATCCAGTGTTCTCAGCCACTGAGTTATCTCTCCAGCCCCTCAGAATGGTCTTGTGCCCCATTTGGAGAAACAGTTTGAGACAGCATTATATTTTCCTTCTTGCTGAGAACCTGGACACCTCATCCAATAGCAAACCAAAGCACAAGTTCAGGTGAAATGAAGTGACTCAGCTTTGTATCCAGGCCCTTTATGTCACAGGACTTAGGTTTCTGACAGGCCAGTGACCACAGTGAAAGAAATCCAATTTAGCATGTTGAATAAAGCATCAAAGGTTATTCACATCTAGATATTCAAGTCAGTAAATCATCAATATGTCCTTGTGATGAATGTATTCATAATTAGTTCTGAGGAGAAAATTTTACAAGTATTCAGTCCACTGAGGACCCAATATATTAAACTTGAAAATGCAGTATCAAACACAGGGAGAAGAAATTGACTTTGGCAGTGATTTGGCACAGATCTGAATTTCTAGCACTCAACAGGACATCCTACTTACCAAGTTTCTAACAACAAATCTTCCTGCATTTGTGGAAAATGTAGGTCTTGACTAGTGAAGGAAAGGGGAAGCCTGATTATCACTTATGCTGTGGGGAAGGTCCCAGCCATATTTCCTTAGAATCTTCATACAGCTCTTTCTCACTGTGACACATTACATATATGTTGAGAAACTAGGAGACAGCAACACCTATGGATTATACAGTATTACAGACCCCCTACCCAGGGAAATGATATGTTAGGAGTTGTAAAAATCCAAGTAAATGTGAACACCGTTGCTACCTTTATCCTCCCAAACTTGGATTCCCTCCACCAAGACTTGTTAGTTACCACATAAGTCAGAAGAACAAAGAGAGTGATAGCTGGACCTTACGGCACAAAAATGTCCTTCCTTATGCTGTAAAAATAATGGGTTCTGCTGCAAACAGTCCATATGCGACTTTACTACTCACTACTTTTTACAAATTGGAGTAATACGCACTGTGAACTATTGAGTAAAGACCAAATGAAATACTGTATTTGCGAAAGACAGTGCAGTGCTCGGTCTACCATCTTTAATCTCTCACACATCTCCTGGGGTCATGGTCCTTTGGAAAAAAAACACACTATCTTAATAGCATTATCAGTAAAGACGTGTGACAAAAGATACTGTTGAATTAATAACTTTTAAAAGAACAATCAAATTTCCATCAAGCATAGACTAGATTTTACCTTTCTAGTCTCTTTTTGGAAAATTATATTAAAATGATATGGTAAGGACAGGCAGAGAGTATGCACCAAAATTTCTAGTAACAGATGTTTAGACTGCTGTATTTGGTTGTTGATGAACGATGATGATATTTTTTTGTATTTTTTATTATTTATGATATAGTTTATTTAAATTTTTAACTTGATCTGATTTTATTATTCCTAATAAGTATGCAGTTCTAGGTCTTATTTTTTTATTCGTATTTTCATAGTGATTTCCTTAAACAGGAGACCTTCAAAAGTCTTAACCCTGCTTTGGACGTGAATTGTGCCCTTTCGATACTGCTTCTCTGACAAAAACTTCTTAGACCTTGTCCTCCTCTATCAAAATCCCTTTGCTTCTCATTTTAACACAGTAAAACTTTCTCATAGTCTATATTACTACAGGCATATCTGGGCCACTTATCCATGTATTCCCCACCTGCTCAGAAATGACTTGGGAATGAGCAATGTCAAGCTCACGTGTAAAGGATATTTTACCAGATATGGCCCAATCATTATATCATTGAAAGTCTCATTTAAAATTATTCTATATGGATGATAAGACTTCTTTTATGATTTGCATTGATCATTAAATGAAATTATACAAATAAAGGCTTAGAATAGTTTCTAGATTAAATGATAATATTTGTAAATGATAGCTACTATTTTTAATAAATAACATTTTTTGTTGATAACCTATGAAAGTAGGAACTAGTTTCCCATTCTTTGAATGTTTACTGTGATGACAAAATTTTTGTTACAAGGATTATTTAATAGGGAGAAAAAAGAGAAAAAAATTAAGCTAGAACTGTGTATGCTGACAGAAGAATGGACTTGGTGACAAGAAGCCCTGTGGGAAAAATCACCATTATCAAAGAGCTCACCAGCTGCATTTTGTACAGTAGGAACTGGTGAAACAATGACCTTCTCAAGGTGACTCCTTCAACAAGGTTCCATAATATAGTTCCATCCTTGGATGTCTATGTTTCATCATGTCAATAAATAAATCAGAATAAGAACCTATACAGCTCATTCCCTTGATTAGAAGGAAGGAAGGGCGGTGTTCTTTCTGGCAGGCATATCTTCATGTCAAAACGTAAGAAGGACTGGCAGCTTGACAAGTATATTGTAAGAAGAAATGAAAGTAATTTTGAGTTCCTGGGACAAAACCATTTTATAAATTCAAGGCAGGCTTATAGCTCACTTCCTTCCTGATTCTTTGATAAGATGAAATTGAAATATAAGAGAAGAAAGAGTACTAGTCCTCCACTCTATGCAAAGGAAATTACAGTTAACAAATTACTTTTTGTTTAAAATACGTCCTCCTGAGTAGCACTTTTTTTGTACTGGTCTTCTCTCTCAGGGTCATGCTTTCCCATTGCCTACCTAGTTCCCTTCCAGATACCTGGTTCCTGCAGTTGCATCAGGATATGCACTCACTTAGAAGGATTTGCTGTTACGATCCACAAATGAGGGAGAGTATCTATCATCTGTGTTACTTCACTTAGTATAACAGTCTTGAGACCCATCCATTTATCTGCAGATTTCATTATTTCATTTTTCTTTATTGCTGAGAATTCCATCATGTAAATGCACCACATTTTCATTACCCACTTGTCAGTTGAGGGACACTTAGGTTGCTTCCATCTCTTAGCTATTGTGAAAAGAGCAGCAACAAACATGGATGTACAAGTGTCTCTGCAATAGGATAAGTCCTTTGGGTATATGCCAAGGAGTGGTATAACTGAGTCATATGGCAGGTTCATTTTTACTTTTTTAGGAGTTCTCCACACTGTTTTCCATAGCGATGGCATGAATTTGCAATCCCACCACCAGTGAATGAACATTCCCCTTTCTCCACATCCTCACCAGCATTTGGTATCATTTGTTCTCTTGATCTTAGCCAGTCTGACTGGGGTAAGATGAAATCTTAAGGTGGTTTTATTTGCATTTTCCTAATTACTAACAATGTTGAACACTTTTTAAGATGTTTCTTAGCCATCTTCCTTTGAGAAGTCTCTAAATTTTTAGCCCATCTTTTAATTGGGTCATTTGTTTTCTTTTTTTTTTTTTTTTAAGTTCTTTACATATTCTGCATATTAAACCTCTGTCAGATGGGTCCTTGGTGAAGATTTTTTTCCCACTCTGTGGATTTTCCCATCAGTTTCTTGACTGATTCTTTTGCTATATAGAAGCTTTTTAGTTTAATGAGGTCCCACTTGTTGATTGTTGGCCTCAATTCCTGAGCAACTGGTGTCTGATTTAGAGTCTTTTCCTATACCTATGTCTTGTAGGTTACTGGCAATATTTTCTTCTAATAGTTTCAGGGTTTCCTGTTTCACATTGAGGTCTTTGATCCATTTGGAGTTGACTTTTGTACAAGGAGAAAGATAAGGATCTAGTTTCTTTCTTCTATAGGTGGAGACCCAGTTTTGCCAGCATCATTTGTTGAGATGCTGGCTTTCCTCCACTGTATGTTCTTGGCACTGTGGTCAAATATCAGGTGTCCAAAATTGTGTATACTCAGGTTTGGGTCTTCAATAATGTTCCATTGATCTATGTGTCTATTTTTGTGCCAGTACCATGCTGTTCTTAAGACTATAGCTTTGTAGTATACTTTGAGATGTGGTATAGTAATCCCCCAGCACTGCTCTTTGTGCTCAGGGTTGCTTTGGCTATCTGGGGTCTTTTGTGCTTCCATACAAATTTAAGGATGATTATTTCTAATTCTGTGAAATATGTCATGGGGATTTTGAATGGGATTGCATTGAATCTCTATATTGCTTTGGTAGGATGGTCATTTTCACAATATTAATTCTTCTAATCCATGAGCATGGAAGGTCCTTCCTTCTCCTGGTGTCTTTCTCAATCTCTTTAATGATTTAAGATTATCATTGTAGAGATCTTTGATGTCCTTGGTCAGGTTTATTCCAAGGTGTGTTTTTATTTATTGTGAATAAAAGCATTTCCCTGTATTCTTTCTCCAATTGCTTTTTCTTGGAATAGAGAAAGGCTACTGATTTTTGTAGAACATTTTTTAACTTGTCACTTTACTGAAAGTGTTGATCAATTCTAAAAATTTCCTGGTGGAATTTTTGGGATCTCTTGTGTATAGTATCAAGAGATAATTTAACCTCTTCTTTTCCAGTTAGTAGCCCTTTAATTTCCTTCTCTTGTGTCATTGCTCTAGCAAGAGTTTCAAGCACTATGTTGAGAAGGAGTGGAAAGAGTGGACTTTCTTGTCTGATTCCTGATTTTAATGGGAATGCTTCCAGGTTTTTTGTTTTTTTTTTTTTTTCCATTTAGAACGATGTTGGCTGTGGGTTTGTTGCATATAGCTTTAATTATGTTAAGGTATGTTCCCTCCAGTCCAATTCCCTTTAGAACTCTTATCATGAATGTATGCTGAATTTTGTCAAAAGCCTTTTCTGCATCTATTGAGATGAAGATGTGGCTTTTGTCTTTGAGTCCATTTATATGATTAATGACATTATTGACTTGTATATACTGAACCATCCTTGCATCTCTGGAATAATGCCAACTTGCTCATTGTGAATGATCTTTTTGATATACATCTGTATTAGGTTTTCAAGTTAAGAACTTTTGCATCTATGTTCATTAAGGATATGGGTCTATAGTTTTTCTTTTTTGGTTGTATCTTTACCTGGCTTTGGTATTAGAGTGATGCTGGCTTCATAGAAGGAATTTGGGAGTTCTCCCTCTGTTTCTATCATTTTGAATAAGTAGTATTGGTTGGAGGTCTTCTTTAAATGTCTGGCAGAATTCTGCTGTAAATCCATCTGGGCCTAGGCTTTTTTCAGTTGGAAGGTTTTGTATTACTGTTTTGATTTCTTTATATGTTCTGATCTGTTTATACTGTTGATCTCTTTTGGTTTAACTTTGGTGGTTCCCAAGATTTTAGATAGTCATCCATTCCTTTTAGTTTTTCAAATTTAATACAGTACAGATTTTTAAAATAGTCCCTTATAATGTTTAGGATCTTTTGGGTGTCTGTTGTGATATTTTCTCTTTCATCTCTGATTTTGTTGATTTGGAGGTGTTCTTTCTTTCTTTTGGTTAACTAGGCTAAGGGTCAATCTTGTTTAGCTTTTCAAAGAATCATCTCTTAGATTCATTGATTCTTTGTATTGTATTCTTTGTTACTATTTCCTTAATTTCTGCTCTGATTTTTGTTATTTTTTATCTTCTGCTGGGCTTGGGTTTCATTTGTTATTGCCTATCCAGAGTCTTAAGTAGCAATCTTAACTCATTTATTTGTGCTCTTTATGATTTTTTAATGTAGGCATTTAGAGCTACAAATTTCCCTCTTAGGACTGCTTTTAAAGTGTCCCAGAGGTTTTGTTTTGTTGTATTGTCCTTTGTGTTCAATTCCAGGAATACTTTCATAAGAAAGAAACATGCATAAAGGAGATAGTTAAAGGCAAGGGGAGGAAGAAGGGCTATAAAAAGAACTATGGGACTAAAGGGGGAAAACGTTTCCCTGGTACCAGTTTAAAAAAAAAAAAAAAGCCTTAAGCACAGAAGGAGCCCTACAGGGATGGAAGAAAGCCCTATCAGAAGCCGTAAGGTTATTAATGAAAACCCCAGTTGCAGAGATAGTTTGCCCCCCTATGAGCTGTTGGCTAGAGGGCCCCCAAACAATAAAAGCCATTGTCAAATATGTTGGTTGTACACTGGAAGTGGACAGTAAAACCCTATTGCTGACAACACCCCATGATGTGAGCACTGGGCAAGGGAGAAATCAAGTTTCGGCTAAGCTGGAAACTTCCTGCCTGGATAGGTGCCTTTCATAGTGCCAGAAGGCAACATGCAGATGGCTGGCGGAGAACTATCCCCTATAATTCTGCAGAGTGTGGGAAGGTCAGTTACCCTTCCCATCCAATCACTTGACCTTAGCTGCATGTGGGGGAAGAACTAAGGATATATAAGCCGAGAATGCCGTGAGGCACCTCTCTCACCATTTTGTGTGGTTGTTAGGAAGTCACAGGATGTATATTTGAGTGTGGACTTTCCAGTGCAGCCATAAATGGGAGAGGGGGGGCACCCACTCTTCTGTAAATAAACTCTTACCCTATGCTCTGTTAGTAAGCCCAATAAACTCATTAGGACTAAAAAAAAAAAGAAAAAGGAACAGAGCTAATGGAAACCTTCATTATTTCACCAAATTGACACTACGTTGGAAAATCCTTTGGTCTTTGATTTTTTATTTCTATTTTCCCCCCTTAAAATTCATTGTATATATATATTTTTTATGTAACCTGTTTCAAGTTATTTCTGGAAAAATGTGTTAAAATTACCTCTTTTAGGAATGATGAAAAACAGATTAAAAATAAAATATGTCTTAATTCATAGTTAACTCTAAAATGACAAATTACTTTCATATCATTGAATGAAAACTCTGTACTGACATACTGAAGAATCCAATATCTTACTTCTGATGAAAATGCTTGCATTGTGTGTTTGAAACCTTTCTCTCACTACATAATTACCAATTAAAATGTATTTCAGTATGTCAATTAGCAAATCCATTTTTAAGGTATATATTGTCTACAAATATATAGTTACTATCAACTTTCTCCAGTAAATCTTAAGTATGGAGAGACATGGATTTTATTTCTTAGGCAAATTATTCTATTAATGAGCCACATGTAAAAGATTGTACTCACTGGGTGTTTTCCTGTTCCTTTGCACAAAACACAATTCAATTTGCAGAGAGAGATAATTGTTTCTTTGGAATTCAGAAAAAATGTAAACTCTATTATACTTTGAAATTTTTAAATAATTTCTTCTTGTACATGGTTTGCATTTGGTAGTTGTAATTAAACACCTAAAAATCAATCAGGGAAACTGTATTGGTGATATTTAAATTAAATAAATCTTCAATTCTTAAATTGCAGTAGTATACAAATAAGAGGGATTTTTCAGGTGCTTCTTACACAAATACTCTGAGACACTCTCAACCATGCCCTACCACATGTGAGCTTTACCCACCATCATTTCTTCTTTCCTCTTACATTTTATTTGACAGAAAAGGGTTACCTGACTTTCCTGCATAGGGTAATAGCCACATACTATCACTTACTGTTGAAACAATTTTCCAGTAGTTGAAATAAAGTTATAAATCAGACTGAATATTCCAAGAGATAAAGTTATTTCCACAAATATGTCAAACCTTTTCACATAAAAACAATTTTAAGACATATGCAAGGTTTTTTTTTTGTTAGATTTGTTGTTTATAAGCTGTTGTCTTTAAAGCCATACACATATAGGAAAAAAGAGAAATCAAAATGGTTTCAGTAGAAATGACTGCATATTTTCAAGTAACAGAAATATGTAGGAGGGAATGTTTGGAACTGTTTTATCAGTTCACAGTAAAGATTCTATTCAAAACACTCCAAAACTGGCTCCATGAACATTCTGCCCTTGGGAAACTCAGAAAAACTGACGCCTGTCTACCCTCCCTCACCAAAGTTTACCGTTTCTGCTACTCTCTTGAACCTCAATCTCTCCTTTGAACTCGTTTCTCTAACTGTACAGTTACATTGCCCCACTAGGCTCAATCCTAACAGAAATGGTGTGTGAGGCTGTCTTCGTCCCTTTATAGAAAGCACTGCCATTAGTGACAAAAACAGGTCAAACTGAACAGGTACAGTATGTGCTGCTACAGTAACATTCAGTGCTGTGATTTGATTTCTGGCCTGCAAATGCTCAATCGACTCCTTGACAATGAGCCAGATAAACCCCAGGCCTCCCTTCCCTTTTTATCCTTAGGCACTGGTTAAGTCGGGATTAGCAGTTGGTTTTATGATAGAGTTGGTCAAAGTCTTATATTGTTTCTTAATGAGATCCCAGCAAACTTGAGCCATATCTGCCTCAGTGAACCTGCACCATGTTCATCACATAGAGGTTGTTACAAATCTCTTGACAGATACTGGACTTTTCTGGCTTCTCTCACAGGGGCCTATGAAAAAGACACAAATTGATTTCAAATCTTTTGCTAAGCCTGATATTACTTTATGGATCCTCTTAGCTAACTGCTATAGTAAACACTACTAATAGATACGAAGAGGGGGAAAATTAAGGAAACTTAAACCCTAAAACCTATTTTCCACATGGAGGAATTTTATCCATCAGACCCCTTAAAGAGCATTTGGACATTTCTTAAATGGCATTGGAAACGAACATAGGGATTAGAGAAGACAGAAAGGAACAGCAGTGGACTTTTAATAAAAGTGATGTCGTCTAAGGCAATCCAATGGTGAAGTGACTAAGTACAACTCAAAACATCTATTTTCCTTTAAGAAAATTAAGGTTGATTGCATTTTCTGAGCTTGAGCATAAATGAAGGGAAGAAATGCTAGAAAATTAGAGATATAGCCTGGCAACAGGGATGTACTGTCCCTTAATTCCTATGATACTAAGCAATGTGCATAGGCATCAGTGCTGGTTTCAGTTTTGTCTGGGCTCAGAATTAGACACGAATCTTGTCAGCTCTAAGCCTGAGGCTCTGGACACTCTTACAGGAATTGGAAAAGAGTATTAAAAGAGCACTTCCGGGGCTGGAGAGATGGCTCAGCAGTTAAGAACACTGTTTTTGCAGAACACTTGGGTTCAAATCCTAGTACCCATATGGCAGCTAAGAACTGTCCAAAGCTCCAGCTCCAGGGGATCCAACAGCCTCTTCTGTCCTCTGCAGGCATTGCATGACACAGGTGCACTTACCTCCATGCAGGCAATACATGCATGAAATTAAAATAAAAATAATAAATAAAAAATTCTTTAGAGCGAGAGAGAGAACTTCTTAGCTATAACAAAAGCTCAAAGTTTGTAACTCCACATTCTCTAAAAGGGAAGATTACATAACACAGGCCTCAGGGTCCATTGAAATTTTATTAGAATGTCCCATAACAGATATCTCCCTTACAGCTCTTTAAATTTCAGCATTCTCCTATGCTCACTTTGCTTTCTTTCTAAATCTGTAGCTTACAAGCAGAGCCACTAAGTTCGTACAGAAACTGTCCATATTGCAGTAGCTTTTGCTAAAGTTTAGGATATTCAGAGTTCAGAGACCAGGAAGGTAGCCTGTTTTAGCTTAACTGTGAGCAGTGGGTGATGTGGCAAATAGAGAGAAAGAATCTCATCCTTTGCTAGTTCAAAAAGGAAATCTGGTCTGCAGTTTTGTCTGAAGACCTCCACTCTGCCACTTCCTATAGTAGTCAAGATGGTATGTATTAAATTTTTGTCCACATTTAAGTTTCTGTTTCCCTGTCAGCTATAAATCCTTATTTCTCTAACGTTCAGAGAAATCAATTTGGCTCAGCTGCCTTTCTGTTCAGTTGTAATACATCTTCCTACAATGTGTGAAAACATATCATAAACAATAAAAAACATAAAATCAGAACATCGTTTATCAACAATCATATATAATGCGATTTCTACATACAAATTATTCAAATTAATTATGCTGTCATGGATATAAAAATGTAAATGATAGGGTCCTTGTTCTTAGACTCATGGTAATCTGTTTAAAGAAGCAAAACAATATTACTATACAAAAATGATCTGTAAAACTACAAGAAAATATTACCACTATAAATATAACCTGTGTGCTGCATTTAGCCACAGGGAAAGAAAACAATATTTCTTTCATACATTTATTTCAAATGACAAGAACTCCAAGAAGAATTGGGTTTTGTCCCAGGGCTGGCCTCAGTTCCTCCAGAGTTGTTTTTCATGTCTGTCACCTCTATCCCCATTCACAAAGCACATCCACCTCTGCTTCATGAAATGAGTGGGGAGAACAAACTCCATATCAGCCACATAGGGCGTAGAACCAGAATTCCCTGATACGACTGTGGGTCAAAAGTCAGACCCCCATCCCTATATAGTTTCCTCCTAGGGAGTCTTGGCATTAGTTCATGGGACAATGTCCAGTCTAGCCAATCTGCCAAAAGGTAGAACTTCTAAAGGGAGGAGTTGATCTCTATTCCTGGCCCTTTCAGATTTCTCCTTTATCTCTAGATAAATTCTTGGATGTAAATTGTATATCACATTGTATTAATAATATGTTGTCACCTGACAACAGAACTTAAGCCAAAAATCTTGGCCAAGACAAAAATTTATCATTTTCTGTGGTAATTTTGCTTTACAGACCGGTAAAGATTATATTAGGACTTGATATCTTTGCCACAATAAAGAGAAACTGCTAGCAGCATTTAAAGAACACTGTATTTCAAACAAGAATAGAATTCTACATTCTTACTGACTCTAATAGCAATTTAGCACTAAGAAATTCTAGCTAAGAGAATGGGTAAAGCAGGACACAGCTCACCAGAAAATCTTGGAGGATACTGCAAATAAAAACCAACAAATGCTTGGCTGGTTTGATAAGAAGAAATTTAGTCATTACAGCGACCCTATCCTTTTGGAATCTTGCAGAAATTTTCTGAATTAGGTATCACAAAGACTAAGGCACACACACACACACACACACACACACACACACACACACAGAAAATCAGGTAGAAATATAAAAGCAAACTGTTTTGGGAAAGGATTATAACATTATGGTGTTTGGTTCCCTTTTTGACTTACATGTCTGAGCCACAGTCTATCTTTGAGGGAAGTCAGGACAGGAAGTCAAGACAAGAACCTAGAGGCAGGTACAAGGAAGGAATCTGTAGGGGACGCTGGCTTACTGTCTCACAGGCTGGCCCATTGACTGGTGAATACTCAGCTAGCTTTCTAACACAGCTCATGACTCCACTACCCACAGTGGCCTGGACCCTCCTATGCCAATTAAGACAGTCAAAACCATTCCTCACAGACATGTCCACAGAACAACCCAATAAAGACTTCTGTAATCCAATTGAGACCTTTTTCTAGGTGATTCTACACTGTTTTAAGCTGACAGTTAATGCTGACTGGGACAATAATTGTCATCCAGTGTTAGTGAATGTCTGAATACACATTTCAGAGATGCATTTCAGATGCCAATTTTCCTTTCATAGTACTTAGGTCTAAGTTTTTTGTTTTTTGTTTTTTTTTAAAGTAAATATTTCACTCGGAATAAAGCAGCAGCAAAAGTGATGGTCTAAT
Source organism: Nannospalax galili (assembly GCF_000622305.1). Lineage (NCBI taxonomy): Eukaryota > Metazoa > Chordata > Mammalia > Rodentia > Spalacidae > Nannospalax > Nannospalax galili. Next base: position 1,309,918 of record NW_008348874.1, on the reverse strand, counting down.
TCAGTCTAGACTTGGATAAATAATATATTTGTTTATGGGAAACTTGAAGCATAGGACCTCCATTTGGAAGAGTGGTGTGTTTACAAATGTAAGATGCAACTCTGTGATTTGGATTGGCTTTGAATAAATTTCATTTTGAGAGCAGCTCCTTCTACTGCAGTGAGCCTGAGTAAACATGGCAAAAAGAAAAAGAAAAACAGAAATGAAAAGAAAAAAAAACATTACCGCTAAACAAAACTGCAATTTTCTTCAGCCTGATGCCGCAGGGTCCTGCTGAGGTGACGACGCGGCCGGTTTGTGCAGGTCTGCCCACAGATGAAATGCCATGCAATGTGTGCATTTTAAATGTGAGAAGTCAGTGTACTTCATCACACAATTTAACATAAAAGTAGCCCTAAACATAGTTTATAATCTCTAAAAAAAAAAAAAAAATGCTACGCTTTTAAGGAACAAGGATGGAAGGACCAAAAAACGTAATTGTTCACTGAACCCAAGTTCCTCAAATGCTGTTTTCAAAATTAATCAACCCGAAGAGTCAGTCATTTAATGAGCTAATAATGGCTAGCATCCCTTAAGTATTTAGTTTATCTTGCTCAGAATTTCCAAGAACATAAGTTATATTTTTTGCATAATTTTACTTTTCCTGTTTTGAAGGCAAACTTTGGAAATAAAGCATGGACACTGACCCTATTTTCACGCTTCTGTTCTGTTTTATAATTGCTGTTACTGCGCCCGAGAGGTTTCTCTGAGCAAAATACCACGATATGAAAATCGGAAAGAAATTAAAGGCTCACCAGGCACATGATCTAACAGGGTGTCTCTCAGACTTCTCAGAACTTCTGAATTGTTTCTTCGTTGCCTCCAGAGCTGGGAGGGTGACATGCTCTGTTTGCTTCCCCTACTTTAAGTGAAGTAGTTTGCTACTTCTCTATGATAAGATTAGTGTGGTGTTGAAAAGTATGTTCCAGTGTGCGACTACTGTCTGAACCCATATGTCATTACTGTGGATTGACTAACTGTATGCTGGGAAAAATTCATTCCTGAAGGAGTGAGGGGAGAAGACATCTCTAAGCTATAACACATTAGGGCAGTACATTTACAACTGGTAGAATTAAGAGAGCTATTTGAATCGGCAGTCTCTTTGAAGACAGAAAACAGCTATTGCATCGGAATTTGGTAAGCAAGGGTATTTTAAAATTTTCTCCTCTCAAGAGCTTATGGTGAGGACTAAGGAGACCACATCTAGGCTAGGACTGCTAATTACACAGACCTGTTGCCCCTTGCCCCAGTATTTTCTCTGTTTAAAACCAAGGTTCATATCAGTACTCTGAAGATAAACTTGGGAATCACTGGACCCCTTTATCTGTCTCTCTCCTTGGTGTGCATCAGCCAGCACATGACTAAATCTCTCTGCTTTCTACAGTCGGGTGTCTGTTTAATTAGTGTACTGGGTGAGTGGCACAGCCTGACTTATTGAGACTGCTAGAGAACTAACTTTTACCCTAAAACTCTAATTACAGGACACTAGAGTTATATGACTTATAGCCACCTCAATATTGAAAGTTTGTTACAGAAGTCATAGAAAAATATGAGATGAAAGGGAAATTGCATATAATTACAATATATAGATATTATGAAACAGTGGTAAGAAGTAAATAAAATAATTTAGGCATTTTTTTTTCTATTTAGTGGTGCAGTACTTCCTCACTGAAGGTGATTTCATAAATGCATAAAGTATTTAATAATTTAAAGCAAACAGGGTATGGTGACACATATCTTTAATCTCAGCACTCAGGAGCAGACTCAGATAGACCCTGAGCCATGGATGGGAGAGGTTTAACATAGGAGTACTGTTTAGGAACATGCACTCTGCAGCATATTGTTTTCTACAACTGGGCCAATTTGGGGCATTCTGGGTGTATCTCACTGTCTTATACGAGGAAGCTTTCCTGGTAAGAGTTGAGGACTATATTAGTATTCTCTCTATCCCCTGTTTTTCTAAGTTCCCTGAGCCTTAGATGTAGAAGTTCCACTGTAGATGTGTCACTTTGGGCTGGCATATATCTCTCAGATATATGTTCTCTGTGTGTGACCAATTGTGGAATTCTCTAATAGTCTCATCTATTGCAAAAAGAATCTTCTTTGATGAGTGGTGTTTGGTATACTTGTCTGCAAATATAAAGATCCATATTTATCATACAGTGAGAGGTTTCATTTGTCTAGAGATATGACAAAGAAAGGGATTTCTCTAGGAGCTATGACTTTCCAGCCATGTGTATTTGGCTATGTTTTCAGTGCCACCCATGACATCCTGCCTATTGAGAGATATTTAAGTCCAATTAGATAGGTGTTGATTACCCCGTAGATAAAAGTGCCACTACTGGACAAGTAGATAAAGTTTGCTATGCCAGTCATTGTGATTATCATGCTTTAGAGCTGGGTTGGGTCACTGATTAATTTTTCTTTCTTAGCAGCTTGTATAGTATCCTCCAGAACTATGAGAGCTAGTCTTCAGGGAGAAGGCTTCCAAATCAGTTCCAGCTCCAATGTTCCAAGTCCAGTGTCTGAAGCATGTTCTGTCTTCAACAATAAGGTCTTACCTTTAAGTTCTGGGAGGTAATCAAGGGCTGTGGGATAGCTTGTGTTATTTTGGGAGTCTCTTGGACTACCATGACCAACAATGTGAAGGAAGGTTTCTCCTGTCTGGCACTGTGTTTCTTTTTATTTACCTTCTGATATCCACATGCATTCATGTTCAGATATTGTATATGCATTTTTGGGAGGGTGAGTTAATACATTTCCCTCTGGATTTTCACACCGTCCAAGCTTTATTTATCTCTTCTCTTTCTCTACCTGTCCAACTTCCTTCCTCCATCTCCCTATTTTCCTCAATAACACCTGTCTCCTATTATCCCCTCTTCTTGAGTTTCTTCTTCCTCTCTTCTTCCATGGTTCCTTTTATGTCCTTCCTTTCTCCCTTCCCAGCTGAATACCCCCATTTTCCCCATGTCCCCCTTGGTAACACCTGTCTCCTACTATCCCTGTCTCTTGAGTTTTTTCTTTCCCTTTAACTCTGTGGTTCATTTCCATTTTCCTGGCTCCTGATGTTAGCTCAGGATATATATTTGCATATAAGGCATTGGTGCTTAGAATCACAAATGAGAGAGAACATGCATCACTTGGTTTTCTGTCTGTGTTACTTCATTTAGTATAACCGTTTCTAGTTCCATCCATTAACCTGCACATTTCATGATTTGTCTTTCTTCATGGCTGAGTAGAACTCCATTGAGTAAATGTCCTTCATTTTCATTATCCTTTTGTCATTTGAGGTTATTTCTGTTTCTTCGCTATTTTGAAAAGAGCAGCAACAAACATGGATGTACACGTATCTCTATAGTAGGATGAGTTCTTTGAGTATATGCCATGGAGTGGTATAACCAGATCACATGGTAGATTCATTTTTAGTTTTTAAAGTGTTCTCCACACTGCTTTCCATAATGGTTGCATGAGTCTGCAATCCTACCAAAATTGAATGAGCTTCCCCTTTCTCCACATCCTGGCCAGCATTTGATGCCTTTTATTTCCTTAATCTGAAGATGAAATCTTAAAGTGGTTTTGACTTGCATTTCTTACTAAGGATGTTGAGCACTTTTTAAGGTCTTAGCCATTTTTATTTCTTCTATTGAGAACTCTGTTTAGGTCCATCATTTTATTGGGCCATTGTTTTTCTGTACCTGAAACTCTAAAACTACTAGAAGAAAACATAGGTGGTACCCTACAAGATATAGTTATAGGAAAGGACTTTTTAAAATTGGGTATCAGTTGCTCAGGCATTAAGGTAAAAAATCGACAAGTAGGACCTCATTAAACTAAAAAGCTTCTGTACAGCAAAAGAAACGGGAGTGAAGAGGGAACCCACTGAGTGGGAGAAAGTCTTCACCTGCTACACAGCCCACAGAGGATCAATATCCAGAATACACAATGAACCCCAAAAACAAAATAAATCACCCAATTAAAAGAACATATGCTTCTTGATCTGCATTGGAGTGGGTAAAACGTTTCTGGCACTTTGAAAGTATTGGTTAACAATGCAATTCTAATATTAACCAGTAGTTCATAATGATATTAAATTTATACTGTGCTAGCATTAAATATATATCTTTGTGTTAATAAGCTTTCCATCACTGTAACAAAATGCCTAAGAGGAATCAAGCTAAATGTAACAACATGTATTTTGGCTCCTGGTTTCAGACCACAGCCATTGGCTTTGATGTATTTGAGCTGAATATCATGGAGTGAGCCTGTCCTGGAAGTAAGTAGTGAGAAAAAGCAAAACACACCCTACCAAGGCATGCCGCCAATGACCAGGGTTCCTTAACTTCCTGTTTCTTCCTACTAGGCCCCAACTCCAAAAGTTTCTGCCACATCTCAACAGCCCGTTAAGTTCTTTCTTGAAAACTGCATGACATAATGTCCTTAATATTATGACCCATGTGGTCACAAATAAGAGAATTCCATTCATTGTTATGAGCGAATGATATTTGATTATTTATACATACTACATATTTTTCATCCTTCAATTGATGGATATATAGGCTATTTCCATTACTTGGCTATTGTGAATAGTGTTTCAGTGAATACGGAATTGTAGCTATTTTGATTTCATTGCTTTAGATCTATAAACATAAGTGAGATTGCTGAATCATAACGAAGCTCTATTTTCAATTAATTTTTTAGAGTTATGGCATTTATAATACCATAATTTCACCAAATTCCTTGGTTCAAATGATCTTCTTGATTGAGCCTCTAGAGGATGGACAACAGGCACTTGCACCATAACTGGCTTTAATTTTATGAGGAATCTCCACTGTTTTCCATTATGGCATTACTACTTCATATACTCAATAACAGGGGTCAAGAGTTCCCTCATTCCAAATTCTCTGCAGCACTTACCTTTGGTCTCCTTGACAACAGCCATGCTTCCTGAAGTGAAGTCATATGTCATCATGACGTTCATTCTTTTTCTTTTCTTTTCTTTTTTTTTTTTTTGGATGGTGATTTTATTAGATTGACTTTATTTGAAAAACGTCAGTAGGTAGACAGAGCAAGGTTTGCTATATATGCATATACAGTTGAATTATGGGGTCAGAAACAGAGTTCTTTCTTTTCAGTATTGTATTTTTATAGAGTTCACATGATAAGTGGTTAGACCACACTGTGCCTTTTTGAGCTACAAAGTTTTAGTAAATGTCATTAATGGTTGTGGGTAATATGGTATATTGGGCATTAAATTGAGAATATATTTAATCTTCTCAGAGATTCATCAGTGGACTGTGGCTCAGAGAAACCTTTCTCCAACACCAGCAAGCTCTAATCTGGGGCCTCCTCTACAAGTTCCAGTATCTCCTGGGCCATCAAAGGATGCTTCAGCCCCTGGTGGACCACTAGAGAGAACTGCTACTCCAGCCTTACACAGACGCCTTGGATCCCCTGCTACTTCAGTGCCCCGGAGAGAGGCCTGCGACGTTCATTAATTTTTAACTGGTGATTAGTGATACTGAGCATTTTATCATTTTGAGAAATATCTGTCTTGGTATACTGCACATTTTAAAGTCAGGCATTTAGGAATATTTTTGTTATTGCCCTTTTACAATTTCTATATTATTATGCAGGTATACACATATTATACATTATATTATACATAGTTATACATATATTATACATATTAGGAATATCAGCCTAAATATTTTTCCATTTTAGAGGTTGTTTCACAGGCTTTTTAAATGGATGTAATTCTATTTGTCTATTTCTGAAGTTTTTTTTTTTTATTGTCTTTTGGGGTTTTTTCTGAATATTGTTGCGTATTTTAGTTTGGCAAAGCATTTCTGCTATTTTATTCTGAGAATCCCTCAGTTTCATGTCTTACATTTACATCTTTAATATATTTGAGATAAGTCTTTGGGAAATAAGAATCTAGCTTCATTCCACAAGTGGCTATTTAATTTTCCCTCCACCATTGTCTGAAAAAATGTTTTGCTATTTCAGTGTGCATTGTTAGCATCGTCATCAAAAATGAGTTCGTTGTAGATCAGTAGACGTAACTGAAGGATGTTTATTCTTGGTGTATGTGTCTTCATTCATGTCAACACCATGCTGTGTTCTTTACCTCGTTTGTACTACATGCTGAAGTCCAGTGTTACAATGGCTCCCACTTTGTTCTTTTTTCTTAAAACCCATGGTACACAGCAATTTGGGATTTCTTGTGACTCCATATAAGTTTAGGATTGTCTTTCCTTATTGATAAGGAAGGTACTTAATCTGTAAATTGCTTTGAATAATGAAACTCTTTTAATAATATTGATTCTTCCAAACCATGAACATGAAATATTTTTTCTTGCGTCCTCTTCAGTTTTTTCATTAAACTTCGATTCGTTTGGTTAAATTTATTCTTAGGCATTTAAAAAATATTTTCACATTTTGTAGATGAAACTGTTTTCCTGATTTTCAGTTGCTGTGGATGTCCAGTGATGCACTGGGTTTGTGTGGTCATTTGGTGTTTCACTCTGCTGTTGCTTTATTATAAATCGCTTTTGTTTGTTTTGAAGTACAGTCTTACTTTACCAAACTTCTTCAGCATTTTAATTTGAAGTAACATGGTACTTTATCAAATTACTTAGCTGCATGTATTCAGATCATCTTGAAGGTTTTGCCTTTTAATCTGTTTGTGTGGTGTATCATGTTTGTTTATTTGTGCACGCCACAGGAACAAATATTTGGAATGTGCTGTTGGTTTTGGTTTGCTATTATTTTGTTGCATGTTTTTGTAATGTAATGAACTCCATGGGGATATTAGCCTGTAGTGTTCTTTTTGTGTCCCTTTAGTTTCAGTATAAATTAATGTTAACATCGTAGACTGCATTTGGAATATAGTTTTCTTTTTATTTGTAAAACAATTTAAGAAAAACTATTATTTTGCTTTTAGCTGTTTGGTAGGACGTAGGAGTGAAGCAATTCAGCCTGGGCTTTCTTTGAGATAAGAAATACTTCATTGCTCTTTCAATCTTATTCGTCATTATTGCTCTACTAGTCATTATTGATTTGTTCATGTATTTTATTTCTCCATGGTTAATTGTCAGTTGTAATTTCCAGAAAGTTGTCCAGTGTTCTAGGTTATCAAATTAATCAATATGTAATTGTTCATAAAAATTTTTAATGATTCATTTTATTTCTGTGTGGTCATTTGTGATGCCTTTCCCCTCATGTCTTTACTTGAGAGCTCTCTCCTTTCCTTAAGCTAGTTAAAAGTTTGTCTATTTTTATCTTTTCAAACAATTGCTCTTTGTTTTCCTGATCTTTTGGATTTAATTCCTATCCTCTACTTTATTTCTGATCTGATCCTTAATATTTATTTCCTTCTATTTTTTTGGGCTGGCTTGTTCTTAACTTCCTTGTTTCTTGAAATGTAGTAATATATCATTTGAGATTCTTTGTAAGGTAAACAAATGTATACAGACGCTGTTTGTACACGCTTCCCTCCAGTACTGCTTTATTGAGGGGCATCTGCTTTGCTGTGCTGCATTTGTTTCAGGACTTAATTTCCTTCGTAATTTCTTCCTTGGTCCATTGTGTGTTTTTTTTTTTTAAATTAATTTCCAGATACTTGTATGCCTTTTAAAGCATTTATTGTTACTGTTTACTAGTTTTATTACTTTGTGGTTAGAAAAGATAGACATTCAACATTATTTCCGTTATTTGAGGCTTTCTCCGATCAGTTTTGTGGCTTCTTATGTGATCTGTCTTGGAGAATGCTCTGCAAACTAAGAATGTACATGCTGCTGTTTTAGGAAGGAATGGACTACAACTGCTTATTATGTCTACTGGATTTAGGGTGTACTTTAATTTTCCTTTCCCTCTATTGATTTTCTGTCTGGATAATCTTTCCTTTGCTGAAATCTGAGTGTTATAATCACCCATTAAATTTTGTATTGCCTCTATCTCTCCACCTATCTTTCTTCATATTTGCTTTATACATTTGGTTGTTCAGATATTGAGCACATAAACGTTTGAAATTACTTCTTCCTTCACGGTGAATTGACACTTGTAATTTTCTCATGATTCTCCTTGTCTCATTTTACTTTTTACAGTTTAATATTTTTTTTATTTTAACATGTTTTACCTGCATGTACGTTTAATCCACGGAGGCCAGAAGAGGGCATCACATCCCCTGGAACTGGAGTTAAGACTGATTGTTAGCCATCATGTAGGTGCTGGGAATCAAACCTGGGTCCTCTGCAAGAGTCACCAGTGCTTTCAAGCCCTGAGCCATCCCTTCAGCCCTAACTTCTTACAATTCAATGTCTGTTGTGTATGGGATAATTATGACTACTTCTGCTTTCCTTTTGACTCGATTTGCAAGAAAATCTTATCCCATTGCTCCACTAGAAAGTCCATTTGTTCCCTGGGAGGTGAAGTGAATTTCTTATAAGTTCCATATACTTCTGTAACTTCTTAATCTATTGAGTTGCTCCTGTCTTTTAATTAAAGAATGAATTCACTCACACTAAAAGCATTTGTTACAAAAGTTTACTGCAGAAAACTTTGACCTATTTTATAGTTTTATTAAAGTTTTTTTTTTATCACTCTCTTACTCTTGTCCTTTGTGATTAAGTAATTTACCCAAGCCACATATTTTGATTTCTTGTTTATTAAATTGGGTTTGTCTATTATCAGATTTCACTTCCTGGTAAACATGAGGCTTACCAGTTTACCAAAAACATATTTTTTTTTTAAATCTTTTTGAGACAAGGTCTCCCCATAGCCCCAGCTGACCTGGAACTTGCTATGTAGACCAGGCTGGCCTCAAACTCACAAGAGATCTGCCTGCCTCTGCCTCCCAAGCTCTGGGGTTAAAGGAATGCACCACCACACCCGGCTGTATCTTTTGTATTATAACAACCTACTTTGAAATGATAGCAGTCTAATATAGTCATAAAGTTAAGAAAAGAAATAAAAAAGGATGAAAGCATTCTGGGAAACTGCACTCATGCTGCGGGCCTTCTGTTGCTGTGGTTCTGCTAGCCCATTGAACATCTTTCTATTTTACTAACTTTTAACATGCTCATGCTGTTATTATTTTCCTTATTTTGCTGTTTTTAGTATTTGAATGAAAGAGACGAATACTATGATGGCAGTAGTAGAACACTGAGTTTACATAGTTACTCACTGGTTTTGTGCTGTCCAATGGCTTCCTGTTACTCATACACCATTTGCTTTGGTACTATTTTTAGGGCATGACTACATATAATGGGTGAAATGTCTCACAAACTTGGTTGCATTAAATCCGTTCAGTGAATTTTGACTGTCTTACACATATTTATCTGTACCTGTCTCTAGATTGCAGAATGCTCCAGACACTCTGTAGGTAAGCCTGAGAATAAATGTCACTAAAGGTCTCCCCACTCCTGGGTTTTATAGCCTGGCACTAAGTTAGATGATAAAGTCCGATATGTATTATCCTGGTTCAACTCTTTCTTTTTGTTTTTTCTCTCCCAGTTAGCTACTTATTTATTTATTGAGTGCTAGTTTAATACTCCATTATGCAAACACTATTCTAAGGACTTTCCTTAAAAGGGGTTGGGGGTGCTGGACAGATGGCTCAGTGGTTAAGAGCAGTGGTTAAGAGCAGTTTCCAGGACCCACAGGGTGTCTAACAGCCAAAGGAAACCAGGGGATCTGATGTCCTTTTCTGGCCTCTGCAGGCATTGCATAGCACTGCACACAGATAACATGCTGGCAAAAATGCTCATACACATAAAATAACATTTTGAAAAATTATCCAGTGTCTTAGATCTAGAGGTAGGACGGTTCCAGAGTTTGGTTGCGAAGCCCACATTCACTCCTAACAACGAGCAGCAGCGGAGGTTGGGATGCTCTGCAGACTAATACTTATCCAGCTATGATGGCCACTTGATAGAATCTAGAATCACCTGGGAAATGGGCCTCTAGGTACACCTGTGAGGGATTATCTAGGTTAGGGTTATCCTCAGAGAATGTCTGTGAGGGACTATCTTGATTATGCTAATCAATGGAGAAGACCCCTCTTTTTTGTTTTTGTGTTTTAGATTATCATTTTTTTATTAAAAGATAAAATGTTACAGGATTATCATTTTTTAAAGTTTTTTTTTTCATTTTTTAAAATTAAATAACCACATGATTAGAAGAAGCATTTCATTACAGCTTTAACATATTCAGTAACACTTTCCAGAGCAAGGATACATCTCTTTCAAAAGTGGCTGTAACAGTGACTGTAAATTTTTAGGTTCACAGTTCAATTAATACAGTTGTACATTTTTGAATGCAGTATAAACCCTGTAACATAAAATTGAATGGGTTTTTACCCTTTAAAGAAGATCTCCATTTCATTTTAAGATATGCTGTTTCCCATATTTTGAATGCTACTAACACGTTTGCACATGTGTCTTTGCTCTCTATGTATCTGATTATTACTAGTCACAGTTTGTTACACTTGGATCTTTAGTACCTGAGTATGGATATAAAGTTATCAGGTAGATTTCATTGGTAATGTTTATCACCTCTACTATTTAACATGAAG
>NW_008348874.1:1296811-1299257 GCF_000622305.1 Nannospalax galili | reverse complement strand
CATTACAGCTTTAATATATTCAGTAACACACTCCAGAGCAAGAGTACATCTATTTCACAAGTGGCTATAAGTTTCTAGGTTCACAGTTGAACTAAAACAGTTATACAACATTGAACTCAGTATTAGCCATGTTAGACAGAAAATTGAACGAGTTTTTAACCTTTCAAAAAGATCTCCATTTCATTTTAGAATATATTGTTCCTTGCAGAAAGACTCATTGTTTTTGCTACTAACATTGAGATGTTGGTGCATGCATCTCTAATCTGTATTATCTGATTATTACTAGTCATAATCGGTTGCACTTGGATCCTTAGCGCCTGTGTATGTCTATAAAGTCATTGGGTAGATTTCAATGGCAATGTTTGTCACCTCTACTAATTAACATGAGGTAAATTTCCATGCTTCCTCCTCAAATATATATTCTTTTAAATTTGTTGATTTGTGTGTGTGTGTGTGTGTGTGTGTGTGTGTGTGTGTGTGCGTGTGTGTGTATTACACAGAACATCCCAAACCACCTTACTCAACTATACATCCACTTCCCAGATGGCACCCTCCCATAGCCTCCCTACCCCCACTAGAGCCCTTATACTCTGATACTCCTGCTACTGTCTGCTGTGTTTCAGGACCCCCAGCCATTCCCCACTGCTTCCCTTCTGGTGAATCTAGTCAGCCTATCTAGAGGTCTTTGTTTTAGGAGGGACAGCTGTTCCTCATCTAGCAGCAATCAGTTTTCAATATTCCTTTAGATAAGATTGGGCTCTGCTGTTCATTTTCCCAGTTCTGTGCTTGGTTACTACCTGGGAGACCCTTTGGCCACCCTGGCCAACAACTCAAAAGAAGGTATCTCCTATCTGGCATTGTTGCTTGTTATGTAGCCTTTAACTATGCATATGGACTCTTAAAAATTATATTGGCCTCTTTAATCTTTAGTTATACTTTCCTTTTGGATGTTTAAGGCCATACAGTTGGCCCAGATAAACCAATTTATTTTTACTCTTAAGGTCCTTTGGGGATCTGTTCCTCAGGGGTCACATGGGCTTGGGAGGAGCCCCTGGCTCCTTTCTTTTACCAGTTCCACCTATGTGAAGATAAGTCAAAGGTCCTGCTTGACCATGGTTGGCTTCGCTTGGAAGTATGGAGGAAATGATTCCTCTGTGTTGACCCTCCTCTTTGTAGACTGGACACTGGTTCAAGTACATCTCATGGGGTCTCCTCAGCTTCCTTGATCAAGAAGACAGGTGACCCACCAAAATAACAGGACATTTTGAGAAATGCTCATAGTCTCCTGGAACTAGTTGACCTAGGAGGGCAAGGAGCAAAAACTGTCCTTTATGTCTCTCTAACCAAATTATTATAGGCCTCAAAGTATGTCTGTTAAACATCCAAGAAGGTTAGTTCCACCAGCCTGGTACTTTTAATTACTGTCTGTCATGTAGATAAATCTTGGGCAAAGACCAATTGTTTTCAGAAATACCTTACCCAGACATATATTTCTTGATCTAGTATGTATAATTTGTCAGTAGGTTGTTGGGGTAATATGGTCCCCTCTGGTTTTTAAAACTAGCTAGGCATTATTTATCTTTCGCATTGTCTAACCCTTCCATCATGGTTTCCCCAATTAAGGTCCCCTCATTTCCCCCCTTTCTCCCTTAACAATACCCTTCTCCTATGGTCCTACCTCTCTTGAGCTCCTTCTCTCCCTTTATCCCCTAGGTTCCTTGTATACCCTTCTCTCCCTCCTCCCTTAAACTAACCCAATTTTTATCCATATCTCCCTTATTAAGGCCTGTTGCCTACTATTCTTCTCTTTTCGGTTTGTTCTTTTCCTTTACCTCCCTGTTTCCTTTCCATTATCCTGGTTCCTGTAGTTATGTCTGGATGCATACTCATTTATCAGGGTTTGGTTCTAGGATCCACATATGAGGGAGAACATATGTCGATTTTTTTTTTTCTGAGTCTGTGTTACTTCATTTAGCATAACAGTTTGTAGTTCCATCCATTTACCTGCAAATTTCATGATTTCATCTTTCTTTATTTCTGAGTAAAAGTCCATCATATAAATGAACCACATTTTCATTATCCATTCGTCAATTGAGGGAAACTTAGATTGCTTCCATCGCTTAGCTATTGTGAAAAGAGCAGCAACAAACATGGATGTACAAGGGTCTCTGCAATAGGATGAGTTCTTTGGGTATAGGCCAAGGAGTGGTATAACTGGGTCAAATGGTAGGTTCATTTGTAGTTTTTGAAGAGTTCTCCACACTGCTTTCCATAGGGGTTGAACAATTTTGCAGCCCCACCAGCAGTAAATGAGTGTTCCCCTTTCCCTTTTCCCCACATCTTCTCCAACATTTGGTATCATTTATTCTCTTGATTTTACCCAGTCTGACTGGTGTAAGATGAAATCTTAAAGTGGTTTTAATTTGCATTTCCTTAATTATTAGTG
>NW_008348874.1:1288233-1296608 GCF_000622305.1 Nannospalax galili | reverse complement strand
TGATCTCCAGCAACCAATCCGCTTCTTATACGTCATAGATGGGACCTTTAGACTATATAAGCAACCGCTCTCCCGCTTCTCGGCGTCTTCGGTCTTTAAGCTTCTAAGAGTGTAAGATGCGCATACAATAAACTGCTGCAGAAGGATCCTGACTTGTCCTCCCGCGTCGTTCTTGCCGGCGAGACGGAAAGCGGTTGGGGACATCCGTCGCTGGTGAAGATTTTCTCCCATTCTGTGGGTTTTCTGTTTGCTTCCCTGGTTTCCTCCTTTGATGTGCAGAAGCTTTTTAGTTTAGTGAGGTCCCCTTTGTTAATTCTTGCCCTTGTTTCCTGAGGAGTTGATGTCCGGTTTAGAAAATCCTTTCCTATAACTATATATTGTACGTTTTTCCCAATGTTTTCTTCTAACAGTTTCAGAGTTTCACGCTTTACATTGAGATCTTTGATCCATATGGAATCAACTTTTGTGCAGGATGAAAGGGATTTAGTTTCATTCTTCTACAGGTGCAGATCCAGTTTTGCCAGCACCATTTGCTGAACATTCTTGGCCCTTTTGTCAAATATCAGGTGGCTGAAATCTTATTTACTCTTATTTGGGTTTTCAATTTTGTTCCATTGATCTATAGGTCTATTTTTGTGCCAGTATCATGTTGTTTTTATGACTATAGCTATGTAATACAGCTTAAAATCTGGTATTGTGATCCTCCCTGGAGTGCTTTTAGTGCTCAGGGTTGTTTTGGCTATCCAAGGTCTTTTGTGCTTCCATATGAATCTCAGGATGCTTTTCTCCAATTTTATGAAAAATGTCATGGGGATTTTGATTGGCATTGCATTGAATCTATAAATGACTTTTGGTAGGATGGTCATTTTCACAATATTAATATTACAATCATGAGCATGGGAGGTCCTTCCATCTTCTGATGTCTTCCTCAATCTCTTTCTTTAAAGATTTAAAATTTTCATTGTAGATCTCTTTAATGTCTGAGATATTTAATTTTTTTGTAGCTATTGTGAAAGGGAGTGTTTACATGTGCTCTTTCTCTGATTGCTTGTTATTGGTATATAGAAAGGCTAAAGACTTTTGTAGATTAATTTTGTAACCTCTCACTTTACTGATCTTGTTAATAATTTCTAGGAGTTTTCTGATGGAATTTTTGGCATCTCTTAGATGTAATATCATATCATCTGCAAAAAGGGATAACTTGATCTCTTCTTTTCCAATAATTACTCCTTTAATTTCCTGCTTTTGTCTTATTGCTCTTGCAAGAGTTTCAAACACTGTGTTAAAGAGAAGTGGAGATAGCGGACAGCCTTGTCTGGTTCCTCATTTCAATGGGAATGCTTCCAGTTTTTCTCCACTTAGAATGATGTTGGCTGTGGATTTGTTATATATGGCTCTAATTATGTTAGGGTGTGAATTCCCTCTAGGACTTTGAACATAAATGCACGTTGAATTTTGTCAAAGGCCTTCTCTGCATCTATTGAGATGACCATGTGGTTCTCGTCTTTGAGCCAATTTATATGATTTATGACTTTTATTGACTTACGTATTTTGAACCATCCCTGCATCTCTGGGATAAAACCTACTTGATCATGGTGGATGATCTTTTTGATGTGTTTCTCTATGTGGTTTGCAAGTATCTTGTTGAGAGTTTTTGCATCTATATTCATTAAGGATATGGGTTTGTAGTTTTCTTTTTTGGTTGTATCTTTAACTGGTTTTCATATTAGAGTGATGCTGGCTTCATAAAAGGAATTTGGAAGTTCTCCCTCCATTTCTATCTTTTTGAATAAATTAAGTAGTATTGGATGTAGATCTTCTTTAAATGTCTGATAGAATTCTGCTGTAAATCCATCTGGTCCTGGGCTTTTTTTAGTCGGGAGGTTTTGTATTACTGTTTCAATTTCTTTTTGTATTATTGGTCTGTTTAAGCTGTTAATTTCTTCTTGGTTTAGTTTTGGTGGTTCCCATGCCTTTAGATATGCATCCATTTCTGTTAGGTTTTCAAATTTCATAGCATATAGTTTTCCAAAGTATTACTTTATAATATTCTGCGTCTTTCTGATGTCTGTTGTGATGTTTCCCCTTTCATCTCTGATTTTGTTGATTTGGAGGTGCTCTTTCTTTCATTTGGTTAACTGGGCTAGCAATCTGTCAATCTTGTTTATCTTTTCAAAGAACCAGCTCTTGGAATTGTTGATTTTTTTGTATTGTGTTTCTTTGTTTCAATTTCATTAATTTCTGCCCTGATTTTCTTTATTCCTTCTTGTCTGTTGGGTTTGGGTTTCATTTGCTGTAGCGTTTCAAGTGTGTTGAGTTGTAACGTTAAGTCATTTAATTGTGTTCTTTCTGATTCTTTGATGTAGGCACTTAGAGCATGAACTTTCATCTAAGGACAGCTTTCAGCATGTCCCAGAGGTTTTGTTGTGTTGTATTGTCCTTTTCATTTAGTTCCAGGAATACTTTTATTTCTTTCTTAATTTCTCTTTTGACCCATTCATCATTCAGGAGTGTGTTGTTTAATCTCAATGTGTTCATGTGGTGATTAGGGCTTCTTCTGGTGTTGATTGTAAGTTTTATTGCATTGTGGTCTGATAGAACACATGGAATTATTTCAATCTTTTTGTATTTGCTGAGGTTCGTTTTGTGCCCCAGCATATGGTCAATTTTGAAGAAGGTTCCCTGGGGTACTGAGTAGAAAGTATGTCCTTTTCTGCTTGTGTGGAATCCTCAGTAGATGTATGTTAAGTCCATTTGATATATGTTATTGTTTAGTTCAGATGTCTCTCTGTTAAATCTCTGCCTTGTTGACCTATCTAATGGAGACAATGGGGTATTGAAATCACCTACAATTAATGAGTTGGGGTTAATCTAGGTCTTAAAGTCCTGTAGTAATTTTTTATGAAGTTGGGTGCACCAGAGTTTGGTGAATATATGTTCATGATTTTAATATCTTCTTGATTCATTGTTCCTTTGATCAAAATGAAGTGGCCCTCTTTATCTCTTCTGATAAGTTTTAGTTTAAAGTCTATTTTGTCAGTTATTAGAATTGCTATACCTGCTTTTTTCTTAATGCCATTTGCTTGGTATATTTTTTCCATCCATTCACTTTGAGATAGTGTCTGTCCTTGAAAGTGAGATGAGTTTCTTGCAGACAACAAAAAGATGTCTTTTGTTTCTTAATCCATTCATATAGTCTGTGTTTTTTGACTGGGGAGTTCAGTCCATTAATATATAAAGTTATTAATGAGAGATGAGTATTGAATCCGGTCATTTTTATTTCTGTTTACATTGTTGATATAGCTGTACTTTTACACTGTTATACCCTTGTTGGAATTCTTTCTGCAACCCCTTGGGTATAGTCATTCCTTTCTTCAGCTCTTTGTATTGCTTCCAGAGCTCTCTGAAGGGCTGGTTTTGTGGACCTGAATTCCTTCAGCCTACTTATATCATGGAAGGTTTTTCTTTCCCCTTTGGCTCTAATAGATATTTTGGCTGGGTATAGTAATCTGGGTTGGCATTTGTGGTCATTTAAATCTGGGAATACTTTGAGTCCAGGCTCTTCTGGCTTTCATTGTTTGCACTGAAAAGTCAGCTGTAATGCTAATGGGTTTTCTTTTATATGTCACTTATTGTTTCTCTTTTGCACCTTTCAGTATTGTCTCTTTGTTCTGTACCTTTAGTGTTTTTACTATGATGTGCTGTGGAGAGTTTCTTTTCTGGTCCTGTCTGTTTGGTATTCTATATGCTTCTTGTATTTGTATGGGCATGGATTTCTGTAATTTTGGGAAATTTTCTTCCATGATTCTGTTGAAGATCTGGCCCATTCCATTATCTTGGGATTCTTCTCCTTCCTGTATGCCTATGATTCATAAATTTGTTCTTTTCATGGTGTCACACATTCCTGCATACTCCATTCTTGTGATTCCTTACATTTTTCATAATCTTTGCTTGAGTGGTCTAGTTTGTCCAGTTTATCTTCCAGTCTTGATACTCTGTTTTCCATTTCATTCATCCTATTGGTGAGGCTTTCTCCTTTTGTTTCTAATTGGCTTACTGAGTGTTTCACTTCCTTCTTCATTTCATCCTGAGTAGTCTTTAATATTTCTAACTCTTTTCTGAATTCATTCAGATGTTTATCCCTATCTTCCTTCAGTTCTTTGATTTCTTTGTGTGTTCTTTAAATTCACTGAATTCTTTTATCATGTTTATAATTGTTCTTTTGAGTTCCATGTCCTGCATTATCCCTAGGGGGTTCTCATTGCACTCCTCTAGAGGACTATTGGTATTTAGTAGGGATATGTTGGTTTGATTTTTCATGTTATTATTTTTTCTCTGTGATTTTGACATATGAATTTCTTTTGCAGTTTCTGATTCTTGTGTGAGACTCAAGCCTTCAAGTTTAGGTCTGCTTCTTTTTGTAAACTTTATATGTCTTTGTGGTTTACTTTTGGGGCATGAAAAGCTGGTTCCTCTTAGCTTCGGGTTCTCTCTTTTGATTTTATGTTGGAGTAGCCAGATTGCTTTTGTCTTCAGGAGTTCCCACAGAGGCCCAAGTCAGATGAGGATTAGATGCTCTCAGTCTTTCTCCTAAAGTCTGGATCCCTTCAGAAAACATTTTGGCCTCAGAAATTTAGGGGTTGGATTGGCCTGGGAGCAGAGCCCAGGAAAGATGCTGGTCTAGTGCAGCTGGTGGCCGTGCCACCCAGAGATGCCAGTGGAGATGGGGGCAGGAAGAGGCCCCCTGGGGACTGCACTGAGGAGCTGGTTTGGTTTGGATGCAAAGGATCAGGAAGATGAAAGGTCAGCCCCAGCATCCAGGAAAGAGGCTGGAGGGTTGTGCAGCCCAGGGAAGCAGAGGGAGGTGAGGGTGGGTCCAGGCCCGGAGGGCTCCTTTGAACCCCAGAAGGAACTGGGTTGGTCTGGATGAAAAGGATCAGGAAGCAGTGGTGGTTCTCCTGGTGTCTGGGGTGCCAAGACAAGGAATAGGACAGGTCACAGGCTAGGAGGAGAGATGGGCAGGGGAGATGGGAGGGTGAATGAGGCTCGGGGAGTCCAAGGCACGGAGGGAGTGATTGACTTACCCCAGTGAGAGGCCTACCTGGGTCTTGCAGGCCCAGGGAAGCAAAGCTTTTTTTCCCCCCTTGTTCAACTCTTCCGGCTGAGTTCTTGTTTCAGGCTGTGATACAAGAGGTCAAGGTAGTATTTGTGATGGCAGTCCTTTGGCCTTTTTAGCTGATGCTGTGCTAGGTCATGCCTCAATCTTGTGGCCATAGTGACCTGCATACCAGGGTTCATAGTGCAACTGATAGTGATGCAAGTCAAAATATGGGTTTTTGTTTAAACAGGGTACAAATCTACATCTGAGGCCAGATCAGTTCTAAATATATTGGGAGCAAAGATCTGGGAATGGTTATGTTGCTCATTGTTGGGAAAAGAGAGGTGGGTCCTATTTGTCAAGGCTGATGCTAAACTGTGCCATGCTTCAGTGTCACAATAAAATGGTTCTTTAGTAATAAGGGTGAAGAAGTTATGCCTCAACACCACTATATGATTGACAATGAATCCAGCTAGAACTTATGTACATCTCATCAGTGTGCAGGTTTCCCCCTTGTGGTAGAGCAGGTTTGAAGCACTATCTGCAAGCTTCGGCCTGTATATGGGTTTCTTGGTTTCTTTCAGGTGCTGGGTCTTATCTTGCTGTATCAGGCCCTGAACTCCAAGAGAAAATTTTATGTTTTTTCTTGTAGCCTGATCCCAGTAGATGGAATGTTGGTTTTCTCTCTGTTACACAACATTGAGGGGTGAGTAGAGGCTGCCTGGTAATAACTACCCACTGGCTCATTCTAGTCTGGTAGGGGTTGTAGTGTTCAACCTTGAAATAGGTTTCACCTTGCCCTTCCTCAAGCAGGAAATACCTGGCTAGAAGGAGCTGGGTAATGAATGACATGGTGGCTTGCCTCTTCACTTCTTTAATGTCTTTCCTTTGTGTTGGACTTAAGCAGTTGCTATGGTCTTTCTCTTGACTTCCTTAGCTCCTGGGAAGGGATTTTTGGTACATGAGCAAGTGATAAATTTGTGTCTACAGAAAAATGACTGGAGATATGTCCCACAATCTCAGTTTTTAATTTATAGATTATTTCGTATTGATGTTATATTTTTATGTTTAGTCATGTTTACTTTTGTCATAAGTTCTCAATTAATATGTTCTTCTATTGGCACCTTAACATATTTTTATAAGTTTGTAGGTGCTCTTAGCATGTCTAGTCCAAATAGCTCCCTTTATATGTCTTTTAATTCTATTCAGTTGTTCATTTTGAATGGAAATCATCTTACAGCTTTCAAAAGTCAAATATAAAGCTATTTTTTTTTCAGATGTTTTAAATTTGAATGGTGTCTCAGGATCACTATAAGATTATTGATCATGGCACACTCTAAATAATGCTCCTTTCTAAAAGCAGGCACCATTTTAATTAACACATAAATTATACCTATCTGTTGCCTGCCATTTGATTTTTTGATGAATATATACACTGTACAACACTCAAGTCAGAGTGAGCACTTCTTTTTTTTCTTTTCCCCAACTTTCTTGGCATATATAGCACACTATTCTTATCTATAGTCACCTTGTGGAACAAACATGCAGAAATTATTTGTCCTATATAACTTACAGCAGTGTTTCTAAGAACCTAGAACAGAACTAGAAATAGAAAAGCCATCCTTTCAGTGAACCAGAAATGAATCACCGGAAGGTGGCAGACAGCAGAATCAAATCAAAGGAGGAAATCACAGCTCAAAAGCTTTATACAAGAACACTTCTGATGGAAAATTTAAGGGAATGTGTGGGACAGAGGAAGGGAGCAGTTCTAAATTTAGCTGTGATTCAAGTGTTAAAGAGGAAGGAATCACACGTCAAGTATCCAAATTTTGGTAGGTGGGGCTGGTCCAAAATGCCTCACAAACTTTTCTCACTCATTAGTCTTAGAGACAAGTCTCCATGGTAGGGCATGAGTAACAATATTGATACTGTAAGCCAGAGAGTCATGCCAGTGCCCTGGGAAGCTGGATATGCCTGGGAGGAAATGGAAAAATCTGTGACCAGAAAATAAGCCCCTGAAAATTTCTTCCTTTACAATTGTATCACAGCTGTATACAGAAAATGAGGACACAAGGACATGTCTCCAGGCAAAAAAAAAAAACAAAAACAAAAATAGAGCTGAGCATCAAGGAATGTAGTGAACACCTAATGGAACAGGGCTAAGACAGAAAAAACGACATACCTTTGGAAAGGGTAAAATAATTTTTCTGATAGTGAAGAGGAGAATTAATGAGCACCAAAAGAAAATAAGCAAAGAAATGAACAAAACAGAACAAATCAAAACACCCAAGGACCTTTGAAAGCATTAACACATGTTCAAGGACATAAGAGTAGAAATTACAAGGAGTAGATACCAGAAATTTATTTTTGTTGTTTTGGCTTTTTGATACAGTTTCTCCCTATAGCCCCAGCTGGCCTGGAACTCACTATGTAGACCAGTCTTGCCTTAATCTCAGAGAGGTCTGCCTGCCTCTGCCTGAGTGCTGGGATTAATGGTGTCCTCCACTGTGCCTGGCTAGATATCAGAATTTTAAAGAATAATTTTAGTCCTTTAAAATTAATCACAATGTAAAAAAATGGCAGCAGAAAGCTCTAATATCTTTCAAAATAAAAAGAGGACGTAAACACTATGAGAATTGAAGAAAGGTATGCATTAATATGAATGACTGGTTGTTTATTATATCATTAAAAATTGAGCAGAGCCAATTTTTACAGCAAGGTTGGCTATGGCAGCACTTAAGAGGGTGTAGGAGGCAATGGAAATATTGTGAGTTTCTAGATTTTCATCTAGATTAAAAGTGCTAACTGCCAAGAAGTACTTTAGAATCAGAATTCTAGCTGAAAAGTCCTAAGAAAATGGATTAGCCCACTTTTATGCCTTGATTAAAAAGATGTAAGTTTAGAATTTTCCTAACATGGGTGAATAAAGTGTGGAGTTTGTGTAAAATATGCTTAATCTTTTAGCACTGAAAAGTCCTATCTCCCAAATTTTTAACTAAAAAATTTTACAGAATACTGTGAAATGAGTTCCAGAAATCAGTGTGGAAAATGAGAATAAATAGGTAAAGAGACTATAGGTTACTGAATTAGACCACAAAATCAAAGCTAGTTCATCTTGAGCATTAACAAGGCAGTTTTATGTGAAAATATTGTAAATATTAATTTTAAAGTGACAGTTTCACTATATTTCGACCCAAAAAAGAAAATTATGCACAAAAAATTTAGATGTCGACTTTTTTTTTTCTGCTATTATGTTTTCTTTTTTTTTTATTGTTTT
>NW_008348874.1:1285275-1286160 GCF_000622305.1 Nannospalax galili | reverse complement strand
ATATATTCTGGTAATTAAACCTCTATCAGATGTATCGCTGGTGAAGATTTTCTCCCATTCTGTGGGTTTTCTGTTTGTGTAAATTAGAACAAAATGATGTGCCATTTTGACTACCAAATTAAAAAAAAAAAGTTAAAGGTACTGTGATAGCCTGGCATGGTGGCACAGATCTCTGAGAGATGGAGGACAGCCTGGTCTATCAGTAAATCTCAGGCTATCTGGGGCTACAGGGAGACCTTGTTTTTAAAAAGCAAGTATTGTGATGTAGGGAAATTGGAAGTCTGACATATTGATGAAAATTTGTAAAATTTGAGGGGATAGCAAGCCATATTAAGAATATTCAAAGTTAAGTCTTTAAATCTAGTCTATTAATAGAATTGTTTAGTTGCCAGTAACAAAAACAGATTCACGTGTGTTCAAAATGTACCTTTATGTATTTGTGTATGTATATAGTTGATTCTTATTATTAATGGCAATTGCAATCTTAGTCACTGTGCTGGAAATAAAATCTGGGGTCGAAGTGTTCCACTATACTGTACAAAGAACATAGGGACAAAAGGAAAGTAACTTGGCAAGGTAGCTTTTACTTTTGCAAAGGGGTGTATTGCCTTATTCAGGTATCTAGCAAGCATACCAACCAAGAAATTTGAAGTTTGTTTGTTTTTATAATCTTTTTTTCCCCGTTAATTATTTATTTAATAACCACATACTTAGAAGAAGCATTTTATTACAACAGTATTGACATAGTCAATAAAAATTTTCTGAGCTAAGATGCATCTTTTTCAAAATTGGCTGTAAATTTTAAGGTTTACATTTGAATTGTTACAATTATACAATATTGTACTCAGTAAAAACCCTATAAGACATAAAATTAAATGAGGTTTC
>NW_008348874.1:1279853-1284968 GCF_000622305.1 Nannospalax galili | reverse complement strand
ATTTCACAAGGGGGGTGCAAGTTTCTAGGTTCACAGTTGAGTTAATACAGTTGTATATTATTGAGCTCAGAATAAGCCCTGTAAGATATAAATTGGATGAGTTTTTAACCTTTAAAAAAGATCTCCATTTCATTTTACAATATATTATTCCTTCTGGAAAGACTCATTGTTTTTGTTACTAACAGTGAGATGTTGGCACATGCATCTCTAATCTGTATGCATCTGATTATTACTAGTCATAATCGGTTGCACTTGGACCCTTGGCACTTGTGTGTGTCTATAAAGTCATCAGGTGGATTTCAGTGGTAATGTTTATCGCCTCTACTAATTAGCACGATGTAAATTTCCATGCTTCCTCCTCAAATATAGTACATTTTAAGAAAATTTTTTGATTTTTTTTTTTGTGTGTGTGTGAGTATATCACACAGAACATCCCAAACCATCTTATTTGACTATACACCCACTTCCCAGTTGGCACCCTCTCATAGCCTCCCTCCCCCGAAGGTTTTAATTCTAACACAAGAGTACTGTGTCTTTCCCCTAAATATTGGGGTCTTTTGCCATTACCTATTTTTAAAAAATTGGCACAAAAGAAATGAAGGAAAAGGGAGAAGAATCAGCTGTCCCAGGCCATCAGCCTTAAAGAGGATGGATGCCTGAACCTGGCTGTGAACCCTGAGACAGTAGCAACATGCTACCTGTCCAGCACTGATAACTATGCATTTCCTGACTTTGGAAGATATGACCATAAATTTCTTGGCTTCCAGATTTATGTCTATTTTAAGCTTTTAGGGGAAACATTATGTGAACAAAAGTTCATAAAATCTGCATCTTGAAATTGATGCTTCAGTAAAGGCTGTTCAACTGATTAGAACTTCAGTGATTGTGGAGAGTTTGGAATGTTGCAGGTTCAAGACCTAATTACAATTTATTTTGGGCTATCTTAATGCTTCCAACTGGCCATTCTTTGCCCACCTCTGTTTCTGACTTAACATCCTGTGACTAACAGTTAAAAACTTTTTGAAATGTATTAACAAAGTTCTATTTCCCACTAAACAAAAGGCTGAGGTAATCAGCATCTGAGGCCTATGGCTGAGATTTCTCTTTTGCTTTATCTGCCTACTTAATGTTTCCACCTGTGTGTGTGTGTGTGTGTGTGTGTGTGTGTGTGTGTGTGTTTGTGTGTGTTGATTTATGGCTTTCTTCTTTTTATTACTGTAAAAACTTCCTAAACTACTTCTATGTCAGAACATAGAACCTGATCTGTGTTCTTGTTCACTTATATTTGGCTCCAGAATAAACAGTTTTTATTCCCTGTGAAGTTAGAGCTGTGCTTTAATGTCAACAGTTTATGGTGCCAAAAGGTAGCCCCAAGAGTGATTCACTTTTCATCAGAGAAGTCAGCTGGATGGAAGCAAGGTACCAATATGGACTTGTTGTGTCCAAGCCATAAGGAATTGTTTCCTCTGGTGTATTATGAATTCCTCTGGGGCTCTTTTGTACATGCCTTGATATGATCAGTAGTCCATTGTCCATTTGTTTATTCTGAGCTGGTTGTTTAAAGATCATATTTGGAAGATACCTTTTTATTTATTTGTTTGCTTTCAAAATTCTTGGTTTAAAGTATATATTTTGTTTACTTTGAAAGCATTTAGATATGGAAATTAAATTTGTTTTTGGTTGCTTTTATAGAGGCATGATTAATTTGGACCATTTGTGAAAACTTAGTAGTATTACATTTTTCCTTTACCTTTTTCTCTTGACACTTCTCAAACTTAAGGAATAGAGAAATATTTAGAGAAAATCAAACAGATAATTTGTTCTCTGTGAGATCCTGACTCGTCTAACTGCTTCCTTCTGCTTCTGTAATTTGCTTGGCTTAAGACAGCACTACCTCCATTTTGACTAGCTATTTCAGGCAAGCTGTTTCAGGCAAACTGTTATTGACTAGCTGTTTCATTTTGACTAGCTGTTACTGCCTGGATTCATCACACCCACATCCAGCTAGTGAGCCCACACTCAGACCCAGACAACCTTTGCCCTACACTGATCACTACACTGGATCCCAAAACATGGAAAGTCCACAAGGATGCAGACAACCCTCTCAAGCTAAGACTTTATTGTCCTTAATGGCTTCTATATTGTCCTCTGGAAATGCTCACCCTAACCTTCCCAACACTATGCTCTGGAGACTCTCTCTCAGGGAAATGTACCAGGGGAAAAACCAGGTGATTGGCATGGCTGATTGCCCCCTGGTGGGCTGCCGAGAACCCCTAGACATCATAGTGTACCACAATGCCAGAGGCCACACAATATGTCTGCTTTCCTTATCAGCAGACAGATTCGTCATGTTTAAAAGACAGAGCCCTCTACGGAGAATGCCACTACTTCTCCTGCAAGCTAGAGACAGGCCTGACCGGGGACTTGCATGGTTTGGGGGAAAAACTCTTTGTCAATGAGTCCAGTGTTGTTGAAAAAAATGTAAAAACCCTCAAACACCTCTGCCAGGATCTCCTCTCCAGATACCAACCTGCTAAGCCACAAAATTGGTATGAACAACTGTTCAATTGGTCTCCCTGGCTTACCACTCTACTTTCAGCCTTGGCTGGGCACATAGTCCTCCTCCTATTACTGTTAACTGTTGGGCCATGTATTATCAATCGGCTGTCTTTGTTAGAGAGCAGGTGAATGCAGTACAACTCATGGTCCTGAGGTCCCAGTATCAGCCCTTGGACCCCCTCATTAGAGATCATGATCCAGACCCATGATTGGGTCATCCCTAGTTACTAGGAGAGGGGGGAATGTGAGACCCTGACTTGTCTGTTTCCTTCTGCTTCTGTAATTTGCTTGGCTTAAGACAGCACTAACTCCATTTTGACTAGCCCAGGCATGTTGTAATCTTCAGTTACCACCTCCATCCTGGAAAGCTATAGATCAAGCAAGCCTGGGCATATAGCAGACTTATAAGATAAAACAGAAACTTCTGGCCCCACAGATAACAGCACGTTCCAATACCCTAAAGACAGCCCCTACCAATAAGAATCCTCCTCATACTCAGGGCATAGGACCATCCAATCATTTTAAAGGATGCTTGGTGTGCGTGTGCTTCTGTGAAACTTCCCTATAAAAACCTACCCCACCCTAGATCCCGGCTCTCAGTATGGATCCGCTGTGTCGGTGAAATCTGAGCGCCCGAGCTTAAGCCCCAATAAAGGCTCTTTGCTTTTGCATACTCTCCAGACTCCTTGGTGGTCATTGAGGGTTGCAGGATCAGGGTGCAACATTCTCCAGCTTTGATTAGTATGGTCACTCAAACTACAAACATTAAAAAATCTAAGTCAAGGTAAGTTCCCCTCAGTGCAGAATGTATACTAGATCTAAACTGATTTATTTGCTTCCTTAACTAGAAGTCCTAAGTAACAAAATTTTACAA
Source organism: Nannospalax galili (assembly GCF_000622305.1). Taxonomy (NCBI): domain Eukaryota; kingdom Metazoa; phylum Chordata; class Mammalia; order Rodentia; family Spalacidae; genus Nannospalax; species Nannospalax galili. The sequence continues at coordinate 1,281,535 of NW_008348874.1, read as the reverse complement.
ACATCATATATGGGCACTCTGTTTTAATAGAAATGTAAAATCATTTGAAAAAGCAAAAGAAATTATAAAATCAATAGTTTACAATAATAAGAGCATAAGAATACTTCATGGGAGTTAAAGGGAGATATTAAAATAAAGAACCTAAAAATTTTAGAGGTTATATCAGAGTTAAATATAAATTCTAAGACTAGTCTGCCTGTCTAATTGCTTTCTCTTCATTTTTTACCTCCTAACAAAGCGAAGTTCTACACACAATAACAAAAAAGGAGAAATCTACAAAAAAGGAGAAATTCCTTGCTGTATTGAAAATTCTGATATAGCTTCCTTTGGCAAGCTATACCCACAGTTGGATATATGTCTTCTTTTGCCTTGAGCAACTCCTTTGCTTTTAACTCTTATGCTAAAGACTGCATTAAATCTTCTTTGGTATACTAGATACTCTGAAAATTCCTTTCAACAACTGAAGCTACAAATCCTGGTTTGGCTTGAGTGGCGGTCCCTAAAACTTGGATGAACTCCTCAGGCTCTTAAGGATGACCACAAGGCTGCTGAAGTGTCTGGACACTCTTGCTGAGAATCAACTAGAAGCCTTGGTGATTTTTCCTGTAGGCCGCTTTACCGATCTATCTTGTTACACATGCCTTTCTTATTACTTCAAGTTCCTTTGCTTCTGTTATTCTGGCCAGAGATTGACTTAAAAATCTCCTAGATTCACCCATACTCTGGTACCTGGGTCAGATGCAAGAGCCTATAACTTTTTCTGAGGTACTTATACGAGCTGATCCCCAAGTTGGCCTAAGCCAGTCTCTTGCCTCTGAGATAAAAGGAGATAACTTCTTCCACAAAATAACATATTCTGGATTCAATGTAGCATGTTAGGAATAACTGCTTTTGTATATTATTCATCATTAACCTTAAATTTTTTTTTTTTTCGTCTTTTTGAGGCAGGTTCTCCCTGTAGTCCCAGCTGGCCTGGAGCTCCCTTTGTAGACCAGGCTGGCCTTGAACTCACAAGAGATCTGCCTGCCTCTGACTCCTAAATGCTAAGATTAAAGTTGTGCTCTACCATGCCCGGTTTACCTTAAATCTTAAAAGTGTTTCCTTTACTGTCCTTCCTGTTTCCTCTGCTTTATGTAATGCTAATAGCTTAGACAAGGGGACTACTGTTGGTTTCATGTGTAAAGCCACCCCCCCCCAGATATTTATTTCTTAAAAAGAGATTACCATATGTCTAAATGGCAAACTTTACCTTTTGATCTTTAGTTCCACTAAGCCCTTTTTACATCTTAAAGAGTTTAGGGATATAAACTTTATAATCCCCTCTCTTTAGATTTCATGTAATTATGTCATGTATGACTGTAACAATTATTTTCATGATTTTTGTGTCAGAATAATTTTTTAAAGAAACATTGACCACTTTAGTTTTTCTTTCCTCATTTTTTGTGTGCTAAAATTATTAGCTTTATTTTATTTTTGTATACCAATTAAAATGCACATGTATAGATTTATAAGTGTAAAAGTTTTGTTGATGCACTAAAAGACCTAATAAATGCATACTACCTTACAAACTTGGGTACTCTGAAAAAAATCTTAAAACCTATTAAACAATGTCTTTGGATGTATTAAGTGTTTCACAAAACCTTAAAATATTGATTGTTTATACAAAGCAGCATTCATTAAAA
>NW_008348874.1:1275123-1279579 GCF_000622305.1 Nannospalax galili | reverse complement strand
ATATATTATATCGCTAAAGATCTTTTATTTTCTTTTCACAGTGAGGACTATGGGAGATATAAATTCAAGAAAGAGTAATTGCTAAACATTGGCTATTAAAAACTCTATCTTGCAGGGCATGGTGGTGCATGCCTTCAATCCTAGAACAGAGGCAGAGGCAGGCCGAGGCAGAGGCAGGTGGAGCTCTGTGAGTTCAAGGCCAACCTGGTCTACATAGTGAGTGCCAGGACAGCTGGGGCTACAGGGAGATCCTGCCTCAAAAGACAAAAACAAAAACAAAAACAAAAAACAAACAAAACCCCTCTATCTTATGTATGGTTATATGTGTATGCACAGTTTGCATGTGATTATGTTTCAAAATTGATTTACTTGGTATCATATTGGTTTAGAAGTAAGTACTCATGTAACCTGGTATTAAAATAGCCCAGCTTCCTTTTGACTCAGTAAAACTAAACATTTAAAGAAAAGGTATCACCTCCAATAAATTAAGTTAGCTTGGCCACCTGTCCAGTATGGTAATTAAAGGGACAGAATAACGGCAAAGGGAAAAGTAAGAATATTAAATCAATGTGCCCACACTGATGAAACAAAGAGGAGCAACTAATGGTCCTAGATCTTTCTTTGGGGAAATTAACATGAGTTTTTATGTTGAAATACCTTTGTTGTACTTCTTTTCTAAAAAACAAGATATGCTTAATTATATTCCTCTGGTGAAGATGTTGTCTCCTTGATCTTTGTCTCAATTCTGCTTCTAGAGTAACATTTCTATTGTTTAAAAGAATAAGTCAATTCTAAGAGATGCTTATTGCTTCTCTAGTGTGCAAGTTTTCCTGTGAATAATTGCTCTCCTAAGAGATTAAGCTCTTTAATCCAAATAACTCTTTAGTCCAAATATTGAGCAGATAACTTACCTCTGTGCTTTTAGATACACCGCTGGCTCCCTTCCCTAATGGTAGTTTTGTGAATGGCTTTAATTCGCCGGGATCTTATAAAACAAATGCTGCTGCTATGAATATGAGTCGACCATTCCAAAAAACTCGTGTGAAGCCTCATTTTAGGTCATCCAGTGGTTCAGAACACTCAACAGAGGGCTCTGTGTCACTGGAGGACTGACTGTTCTACAGATCTAGTCCAAGGAACTTTCTACCTGAATGGCATAGCTCCACAGTAACAAGGAATCAAGAACAAACTTATCTTCCAATGGAGGCCCCCATTTTACAGATGGAACAAAATGGAGATTATGGTAGAGGTAGGAGAAGTCTTTTCAGAGGTCAAAGACGAGAAGATGATAGGATCCTGAGAACCCCTCCTTCAACAACTGATACAAAGACTCCAACACCAAAGTTTGACTTAATAGTTTCAAATTTTCCTCCTTTACCTGAAAATTCATCAAGAATGCAAGATGAGCTTGTTTTCAATCATTGAGTGTCCGATGGCATTAAAAGTGTCTACAAAGAAAAGGACAATGAAGACTTGAGAGTTGGGTTCCCAGTATCTGCAGAGGATGAACAAACAGACTGCACATCTGCCCAGTACCTCAGTATGAGTACCAGTCCTCCATGTGCAGCTGAGTTTACTACATTAAGCACAACTCAGCAAGAAAAAGGATTCCATCATCAGAAGGATGTTCTCAGTCAGATGACAGTACCAATTATATCTCCAAGTACTTCAAAACTGTTAAGGGCAAACACTGCTTCACTATTTAGTAATACCATAAATGTACCTGTAGTTGTGGCCCTACAGGAACCAGGGTGGCCTGAAACTCACAGACATCTGCTTGCCTCAGCCTCAGATTAGAGGTGTGAGCCACTATGCCCAATCAGCATACTGTTTCATCTTTCACACTAACAATTTATTGGCAGGTTAGTCTGCCCTACCATCTTGTGACCTAAAACTCTTAACTATTTTAATAGAAGAATAACATTCTTCAGTATTTTATTATGAAATTTAGAAGTTATATAATTTCATTAAATTGGTCAAAATAGTGAGAAATGCACAACTTAGAAAATGGTTGGTTATTTTGCTTTTGGGAGTGGGCAGTCCAAGAACAGAGAATAACAAATGAGTAACAAAAACTTTGTCTCCCATATTAAAGGGGGAAAACATAGGGTGTCCCAGGCCCTCCAGGGCAGTGTAATGAGACCCTTTCTCAAAAACAAAAACAAAAACAAACAAAAAACAATGAAGCAATGTAACTGACTTTTAAAAATAGTATTAAAATAGGAGGGAAAAAATTAAAGAATTTATTTAAGGGAAATCTTTGTTTGTCTGTTTGTTTACAGTGTTTATCCTGCCCCAAAGACAGTTCGGAATTCACTGAAACAAATCAATAAAGTTTTGAGGTAAGGTGAGAAAGATGCATAGTATCTCAGTGAATAAAGTAAAAATTCACATACTGGTATTTAGACAACAGCTCACATAGATGAACTAAAATGAGGCTTCACAGGAGTTTTTTGGAATGGTCAACTCATATTCACAGCAGCAGCATTTGTTTTATAAGATCCCAGTGAATTAAAGCCATTGACAAAACCACCATTAGGAAAGAGAGCCAGTGGTGTTTCAAAGTAAGGTATAGGACTTGAAGACCAAGTCTTGAAGACTGTTGGTGAGGGTTATACACAGGCTGCATAAAGACCTGTGAGGGATATTGGGCTTGAGTCTGAATGGGTTGAATATACATACTAGAATCCATTAATTGATAACCATTCTTAGCAAAGAATGTATTGATGGCTTTTATCCTTGCCATGATTGGCTTTCCCTGAAATGGTTTAACATATTCCTATAAGTATTTAAAAGCCTGCTATGCATCTGTGTCTGATTGGAAAGTGATATACCAGTTACTGTTGTGTGCAAACTCACAGCTTATCAATTTGGGACAGTTTTCATTTTTAAATAAAGCTTTCACTTTCTCTACTGGTGTTGTCTTGGAAATTTTCTGAGAATTACACTACAGCGCTTATGACTCAGTCCCACCTTCTCATCGTTCTCATGACTTGTACCATAGGCGATCTTAGTACTTCAAGAATTAGCTCTGGATCCATGGTCAGCTCTTTTATTTCTTCATTGTTGGCAACTGTCCGTATTGGGACAAACTGATCACTATCCATTTGAGATATCAAGTAACGCTCCTTCGATAAATTTTCTCATGAGAAACAGAACACTTTTTTTCCAGACATTCTTTTAAATCTTCTGTAGAAACTGTTGAATTGCTTTCTCCAGACACAGCACATATTTGGTAACTCAAATCTTCTGGTCCTAAAATCATTCCATCAGTTGATTCTTCAATGCCTGTAGTACTTCTTGTGGCCACACAAGATGGAGAATACATTGCTTTGTATTCCTTACACATATTTTCTGAAAGTTCTGTATTAGCCTCAGGATGAGATCCAGAGTCTGGAGGTGGCTGCAGTTTCATGCCAAAAGCTTTCAGTTATAGGAGTGCCATCAGGATTTCCAGGAGGAATTTCTTGCTAAACTTTGCCTTTAGGATTTAAATTTTATATCTAAAAATTTTTCTCTTTGAATTCTGTAGTACAGGAGTTAGAAGCATTTGGATACAGTCCTTTTTCCTCCAGTCAAAATGGACTGTTTGATGTGATGTCCCTTCTTTCAGCTGATGAAATCATTTGGTTTCCTTTGTTCTTCCAGGAAGACTCTAATTCTGAATTTTTAATAATTGCATTCAGGGTGGCCCAAGAGACTCCAAGACAGTAACCCACCATAGAACTGGGAAAATGAACAGGAGACCCCAATCTTATCTAAAGGGATATCGACAACCGATTGCAGCTGATCTTCCTAAAACAAGGATCTCTAGATAGGCTGAGTAGATTCAGCAGATGGACAAGCACTGGGAAACAGCTGGGGGCTCCGACAACACAGTGGACAGTAACGGGGTGATGGAGTATATGGGCTCCAGTGGGGAGGGGAGGCTATGGGAGGGTGTCATTTGGGAGGTGGGTATATAGATGAATGACGTTGTTTAGGATGTTCTGTATGATATACACACACAAAAAAAATTAAAAATGAGTTATATTTGGGGAGGAACCATAAAAACTTACTTCAAGTTAATCAGCACAGGTGATAAACATTACCATTGAAATCTACTTTATGACTTTATATCCATACTCAGGTGTCAACAATCCAAGTGTAACCAACTGTGACTAGTAATAATCAGATAAATAGATACTAGAGACATGTGTGCAAACTTCAAAGTGTTAGTAGCATTAAAAATAAGTCTTTCTGTAGGAAACAGTATATTTTTAAATGAAATGGAGATCTTTTTTAAAGGTTAAAAACTCATTCCATTTCATGTCTTACAGGGCTTATACTGAGTTCAATATTGTATAACTGTATTAATTCAACTGTGAACCTAAAAATTTTATAGCTACTTTTGAAAGAGATGTATCTTTGCTCTGGAAATTGTTATCATGTTAAAGCTGTAATGATATGCTTCTTC
>NW_008348874.1:1272672-1273694 GCF_000622305.1 Nannospalax galili | reverse complement strand
ATCTACTTGTCAGTTGAGGGACACTTGGGTTGCTTCCATCTCTTAGCTGTTGTGAAAAGAGCAGAAACAAACATGAATGTACAAATATCTCTGCAATAGGATGGTTCCTTTGGGTATATACCAAGGTATGGTATACCTGAGTCAAATGGTGAGTTCATTTTTAGTTTTTTAAGATTTCTCCACACTACTCTCCATAAGGGCTGCAAAAGTTTGCAATCCCACCAGCAGTGGATACACATTCCCCTTTCCCCACATCCTCTCCAACATTAGGTATCATTTGTTCTGTTGATCTTAGCCAATCTAACGGGTAAGATGGAATCTTAACATAGTTCTAATTTACATTTCCCTAATTTCTAACACTGTTAAACACCTTTTAAGATGTTTCTTAACCAACTTTATTTCTTCTTTTGAAACCTTTCTGTTCAGCTCCTTAGCCCATCTTTCAATTGGGTTGCTTCTTGTCTTGGTTCTCTGTTTTTAAAGTTCGTTATACATTCTGATAATTAAACCTCTATCAGATGTGTCGGTGGTGAAGATTTTCACCCATTCTGTGGGTTTTCTGTTTGTTTCCTTGGTTATATTTCAAGTACTATGTTAAAGAGAAGTGGGGATAACGGGCAGCCTTGTCTGGTCCTGACTTCAGTGGGAATACTTCCAGGTTTTCTCCATTTAGAATGATGTTGGCTGTGGGTTTGTTATATATGGCTTTAATTATGTTGAGGTATGTTCCTTCCAGTCCAATTCTCTCTAGGACTTTAAACATAAAAGCATGTTGAATTTTGTCAAAGGCCTCTCTGCATCTATTGAGATGACCATGTGGTTCTTGTCATTGAGCCCATTTATGTGATTTATGACGTTTATTGACTTATGTATATTGAACCATCCCTGCATCTCTGGAATATAGCCAACTTCTTCATGGTGGATGATTCTTTTGATATGTGTCTGTATGCAGTTTTCAAGTATGTTATTGAGAATTTTTGCATCTATGTTCATTAAGGATATGGGTCTATAGTTTTCTTTTT
>NW_008348874.1:1245458-1269954 GCF_000622305.1 Nannospalax galili | reverse complement strand
AGTTCCACGGTGGCCCAATTCCAATGTGGGTCAGAAGTTTTCAGACATTCTACTTATGTCTGGAATCTTGTAAGAATGATTTTGGCCTCAGGAACTTGTATGTTGGACTGACCTGAGATCCTGGCCATGGCCATGCCACGCAGGGATGCAAAGGCAAATGGGGTGGGAAGAAGCCCCAAGATTTCCCAGGGAGTGGATTGAGTAGCTGGGTTGTACTGGATGCAAAAGATCAGGGAGAGGCAAAGGATCAGGAAGAGGAAAGGTCAGCTCCCAAGTCCAAGAAAGAGGATGGCAAGTGGTGCAGGCCCAGGGAAGCAGAGGGAGGTGAGGGTGGAGCCAGGTCCAGAAGCAGTGCTCCTGGGGCCCAAAAATGCACTAAGTTGGTCTGGGTGAAAAAGATCAGGAAGCAGTATTGGTTCCCCAGGTGTCTGGGGACCCAAGACTAGGAATGGTGCAGGGCCCAAACTAGGAGTAGAGAACAGCAGGGGAAATGAAAGTGTGAATGAGGCTGGGGGAGTCAAGGCATGGAGGGCTCCACGATAGACTTACCCCAAGTGAGGCCTGAGTGTAGGATAGCAGGCTAGGAGAGTTAGCCAGTGGTGCAGGTCCAGGGAAGCAGAGCGAGGTAAGGGCGGGGCCAGGTCCAGAAACAGTGCTCCTGGGGCCCAAGGAAGGCACTAACTTGGTCTGGGTGAAAAGGATCAGGAAGCAGTATTGGTCCCGGAATGGTGCAGGGCCCAAACTAGGAGTAGAGAACAGCTGGGGAGATGGAAGGGTGAATGAGGCTGGGGGAGTCAAGGCCCAGAGGGCAGTGTGATAGACTTGGCCCAAGAGGCCTGAGGATAGGAGAGCAGGTTATGAGAGTTAGCCGGTGGTGCAGGTCCCAGGAAGCAGAGAGAGGTGAGGGCGGGGCCAGGTCCCGAATCAGTGCTCTTGGAGCCCAAGGAAGGCACTAAGTTGGTCTGGGTGAAAAGGATCAGGAAGCAGTATTGGTCCCGGAATGGTGCAGGGCCCAAACTAGGAGTAGAGAACAGCTGGGGAGATGGAAGGGTGAATGAGGCTGGGGGAGTCAAGGCATGGAGGGCTCTGCGATAGGCTTACCCTAAGAGAGGCCTGAGGGTCGGAGATCTTACAGGTTTTATACTGAGCTCAATATTGTATAACTGTATTAATTCATCTGTGAACCTAAAAATTTATAGCCGCTTTTGAAAGAGATGTATCTTTGCTCTGGAAATTCTTATTGAATATGTTAAAGCTGTAATGAAATACTTCTTCTAATCATGTGGTTATTAAATAAATATTTATAAATAGTTCTTGTTTTACTAAGTAAACTAAGACATAGAAAACATTTTTTCTGTAAACAGAATTAATGAAACATTAATTTCACCTCATGGTATTCAATTTTGCCCTTAAAATTTTAATAACCTTTATATTGTAATCAACTTAGTCATAACTATAGCTATTTTCTTTAATTCTTTTCAATCTTTCTACAACATTTCTTAATCTTTTAACATTATTTTCATTTTGGCACCGTCTTCATCTTACCATACGAAGTTCTTTTTAACCCCATAGTATTTTTTAAACCTTCATTTCCCAAAATGTATTTCATACCTATAATCTTTGAATCTCCATTTTTACTTTGTTAATTATTTTATCATTATTATTTTTATAAAATTTAGAAAATATTTTAATAAGATAATTTTCAATAAAAATGAAGGAAGTTTTATCTAAAATACAAAAAACATATATATGGAGTCTTAAATTTCCAACAGTAATAAATGCAGGTAACGATATTAATAATCTTAGTTTTTCATAGCCAATTAAAGCCAATTATTAGGTAAAGACATAAGTCATTAACAGACACTTCAAAATTATTTTTGTTTAAAAGCATTCACTTCTCATTAGGGTGTGAGGCATCCAAAAGATAAAATTTTAGCATTTTTAGCCTTAGTTTTTTTTGAGCCATCTATTTACCTTTATAGTAAGTACATTATTTGTTTAACAAGCACTTACCTAAACTTTTGTTATTTTTATTTTATTTGTATGCATGTATTGCCTGCATGTAGGTGAGTGCACCCATGTCGTGCAATGCCCATGGAGGACAGAAGAAGTTGTCGGATCCCCTGGAACTGGAGTTATGGACAGTTGTTAGCTGCCATGTGGGTACTGGGATTCGAACCTGGGTCTTCTGAAAGAACAGCCAGTGTGCTTAACTGCTGAGCCATCTCCAGCCCCTTACCTAAACATCTTTATCTTTAAAATTAAAAGCACATGAGCAAACCTCCAGTAGGACCCAAAGGGGAGGTGAGTAATAAGTGGTGAGCCAGCACTAGGTTGAAAACTATTTGAGACTGATTGCTGGTGGGTGAGGGAGAGGGTATGACTTACATATGACCACTGGATGGGCTGACTGCTCTCCAGTGGACACATTTACACTGAAGGACATTTGGGTACAAACACCTAATGAATAGGACTCAGCATGTATGGCAGAGTGCATAGAGTTCGGTGGGGAGGATGGTGGGAGGCATCGATAGGGGCGGGGGTCTGGATTTGAGTGGGAAATGTTTGAAGTTTAAAATGTTCAACAAAAAAAGCACAGAGATGAATGATTATCTCAAAAATATAATGGGATACCTTAAGATTACCTATAAATATTATAATGTCTTTGTAAACCTTGAAACAGTTTTTACATCACTATTTAAAAGAAAAATGTTTAGAGTTGTGTTCTTACATAGGTTTGCTGAAGATATGTGGGGTCCCCTTGTCTAAGCTATTAGCATTACATAAAGACATGGAAACAGGAAGGACAGTGACAGTGAAAATTGCATTACTGTGAAATTTATCTTCCAACTCTTAAGCTTTAGAGATTTGTATTTGTGGGTAAACTGTTGAGTTTTGAGAACACTGCCCATTTCTGTGTGACCCCAAATTATTATTTCCTTTGCAATTTATTCAGCTTGGCAAGTGCTTTTGATTTGGTGGGTTGGTAACATGGTATAATATATTTACTCAGCTGGAAACAATTCATTTCTACACATCTTTCATTATTTACTAGTTGACGCATACAATAAAACTACCTGTAGTAAAATTTGGGGGAATTTTAGATCCTTTTAAAAAGTGTTAATAATCCTAAGCTACATTTATGATAAAAATGTTTATTCTGGTTTACTTAGTGCTACAATTGATTGGAATGATAAACACTTAAAGTGTTAACACTCTGTGAATGCAGTGAATTAATGCAATAAACATTTTGTAAAAATTACTTGGTAAGGATTATAAACTTTATTTTCACACTTAAAATGAAACCTACTTTTTTGTTGTTTTCTTTAAATGTGTCACAGATGTAGTCTCTAATTTTTTTGTGTGCTTGTGTGGTTTGCTGTTGGTCCATTAACTTCTAAAACTCTACAGGTTGCTTTTTAACAATGCTGGGTATTGAACCTAGGATCTTAGGCTATACAAGTGCTCCACCACTGAGCTGTATACCCAACTTCTAAAGGCTCTTATTGAAACACAAGAGCTTTTTCTTTCTGAGGGTAGCAAATATATTCTTGTTTCTCTCTAAATGTTATTGAATGTGGAATTTTCAAAAATAAAGAACTTCGAATTTTCCTCAGTGCATCTAAACAGTTCCCATGTGATGGGGTATATAGCAAAAAATGTGTGTGTACGTGCGTGTGTGTGTAATTACATATTCACACTCTGAATTTAGCATTTATTTTATTGCAGCAGATTTGTATGTAAATGATGTCTGTGAGTTGTGTGAACCTGGCTTTTCAACATTACTCTGATTGGGCGGCTCGTTTTATTTCAGCGCTTCATTAGTTCTTTAGACAGAGGACTTGAAATACGAAGTTTTCTCTTCACCTTTATGGCTTAACATTTCCTTGCATTGTTGAAGGACAAAAGCAGATAAACTGATACTGAATGTATGCTCCATCAATATGCCACAGTGACTGTATGAAGAGAGCAGAAGCCACATGAGTTCATTGCTTTGCACATCACAGAGAAGGTGCATAGAGTAGCAATGCAAAACCTGTCTGCATTTCCTGTCTTGATAATTAAGATTTTCCTAATTGCAAGTGTCTGTCTCTAATCTGAGTAATCTCAGTTGTGCCAAACATAGACAGTGGCATTCAAAATAGTGATACATCTAAATTTTTTTTCCAACTGGATTTTGGAGACAGACCAGACCTTTCAATGATAAGGGTTTGTTGTATGTTGTAGTCTTACCTGTATATTTGCATTTTTATTAATGACATGCATATTTTAAATTTATTTTTGGTTCTTAATGTAGCTTCAATATTGTTTCATATTCTTTTTAAGTAAACAGATTTGTGTTGCAAAACACAGAATTAAGTTAGTATCTTCACTTAGTGTAACAGAACAGAAGACTGTATATGGCCTTAGTAACTCATCTTGGCTTAAATGCTCACTGGCTTTACTCTGACACAGTTGAATAAATTTGGGAAAAAACTCCTGATATTTGTGTTGGTGATATCATCAACCATATTTTAAGAGTACCAATTCTGACTTTATGTAAAAGATAAAAACCAAAAGAGGATAATATATTCCATTTGAATTTTTTTTTAAAAATCAATTCTTAAATATATAAACATATGAAGTTTTTTTCTAATTTTTTTTATTTCCTTACAATTTGGTGGCCATTAATTTAACTTTAGACTCTGGCATATGCTGAGTAACTAGTCTGAGCTCTGATTAGCTGAATGAGGACACTTTAAATTCTCTCTTTAAAGTAACATGATTATTAAATAGCTTAATATTTATTTTTAAAACTAACTTTTAGTGAGTTTTTGAGTAGATGGTTCCAAAAAGTACAACTCAGACATGTGTAAACTGTGCACTACATGCTCTCCTTTTCAGTTTTATGGCACAGAACACTGATTAGTAATATAAAATATCCGTGCCAACGTTGATTTTTTTCTAACTGATTCAGCTGTCCCTTGTTGGGGGAATGGGGTGTCAGAATCAGTTATTGGGCTTCCATTTTGTCCATAGCTTAATTTTGTTCCAGTTGTCAAAACTGTCACTCCTAAAATGGTGTGGTACCTTCTCATGCATAACATGTTAAAATGAACATCTTTGTATTTGTATTTGTTTTCAACATTTCCAAGGTGCTATGGGAAATTAAAATTACAAAATTAGAAAAAATTAAATTATTAAAAGCAAAAAAAAAACCCTATTTCCATAAAACCAGCCTTACAGAGAATACTGAAAGGAATGCTTTGTATTGGAGAGGAATAAATGTAGCCAAGAAGTTACAGAAAGAAAACAAATGAAACCATAATTCCTAAAACACAAAATAAGATTAAGAACACAACAAAAACAATGACAGCAATCAACACAGGTCGTTCAATAATAACTTTAAGTATCAATGATCTAAGCTTCCTAGCAAAGGACACAGCTTTGTTTAGTGGATTAAGAAACAAGATACTGTTATAGGTCAGATTCTGAATAAAAATCACCAGCATCACTTAATTGAAAGCAACAAGGTAAAGTTTTATTACTGCCGACCAGGTTGTCTATGTCAGGAATAGAAGCAGTCTCAAGCATCAGCCAGCCAGAGTTTTTATAGGATTACAGAAAGCATGGTTCAAACAGAACATTAGTGGGCCATCATCATGGCTCAAACTCAAGCACATATTTGCATAGGTCAGTAAAAGTTTTAAATTATTATCGACCTCCCCAGAGCAAGCAAGCAAGCATGGACAGAAGCAGATACGGCATTAGGCAGCAGTTTATCTCATCTTGGCCAGACATGGGGCAGCTTCTATGAATTCCTGGTGCCCATAGGGTATAGGAAATTTTGGGGAAACTAGAAAATAACTAGGCCAGGTCACGTAGGATGGTAAGATGGATGTCTTTTAGTCAGGGGCCTATTACAGATACATCTTTTTGTTATCTACAAGAACCTCATCTTACTTTCAAGGGTAGGCACTACTTAAAGTGAAGGAAGAGAAAAAGTATTTCAAGCAAATGTGACCAGGAAACAAGCATATTTTGCTATCTTAATATCTGACAAAAAAGACTTCAAGCTAAACTTTCAGAAGAGATTTAAAAAAAAAATCCTTCTAATGAAAGAACCAGTTAACCAAGAAAACATTGCATTCCTCAATCTATATGAGCCAAATATTGGTGCACCCAATTTCATAAAAAGTGTGCTATTTAGGTTCAAGACACAGATTAACTCAGTAATGGTAAATGATTCTAATGTACTGCTTTCTTCAATAGTCATGCGTTCTGTGTAAAAACCAAACAGAGAAACATCATAAATAAATGACATCATCCATCAAATGGACCTAGCAGATATCCAGAGAATATACCACCAAACAGTGTACATTGTACCCAACAGCCCTTAGAATTATTTCTAAAATAGACCACATATTGGATCACAAAATAAATCTCAACAAATACAGAAAAATTGAAATTATGTCATGCGTTCTATTTTCACCACAATACAATAAAGCTTAAAATCAATTACAAAAATATCTTTAGTAATCAGTCTCATGGAGATTAAAAGATACACTGTAGAAAGGTGAATGAGTCAAAGCATAAATCAAGAATAAAATTTAAAATTCCTGAAATAAATGAAAATGAAAACAAAACACACAGAAAAACTCTAAGACATATTAAAGAGGGAAATTTATAGCTGTAAGCATCTACATTAAAAATCAGGAAGGAGAAAATAAGAGCCAGTGATATATGCCTTTTCTTCCAGCACTCGGGAGGCAGAGACTGGCGGATCTCCATGAGTTCAAGTCCAGCCTGGTCTACACAGTGAGTTCCAGGCCAGCTGGTGCTACTGGGAAACCCTGTCTCATAAAAGACCAGGAAAAAAAAATCCCTCAGGTAAAGAAAAGAAACAGCTTAATAATACAAATCAAAAGCTTGGAAAAACAAGAACAAATCAAAAACACAAAACCAGTTGTTGGGAGGTAATAATAAAAGTTAGAGCTGAAATTAATGAATCAGAGACAAAAATAATACAAAGTATCAATGTATCTAAGAGATGGTTTCTTAAAAACATAAACAAGACTCAACGACTTCTACCCCAGCTAACCAAAAGAAAAAGGAGACACACATTAACAGACTTAGAGATGGACAGGGAAATATTAAAACAGAAAACAAAAAAATTCAGAATATTGATCAGAAACACCTTGAAAACCTATACTACATTAACTTAGAAAACCTAAAAGGAATGTATGAATTTCTAGATTCAGCCAAATCACCAAAGTAAAACCAAGAAGAGATCAACAACTTAAGCCCCAAATAGATAAGGAGATTGAAACAACAATATAAAGCTTTCTGAATAAAAAGAAAAGCTCACATCCAGATGGATTCACAGCAAAATTCTAACTTTTAGAGAAAAATACAACTAATATTTCTTAATTATTAAAAAACATATAAATTGAAGGAGTACTTAGTTCCAAACTCCTGCTACAAAACCACTGTTACTTTGATATCAAAGCCAGGTATTTAAACACACACACACACACACACACACACACACACACGTGTGCACATGCAACTGTAGCCCAATATTTCTGATGAAGAACATAGATGTAAAAATTCTCAATAAAATATTCACAGACCATAAAAAGGGAAAAATCAAAAAGATTTTCCACCATGAAGAAACTGACTTTATCCCATTGATCTAGGGATGGGTCAACATATATAAGTTTAAAAATGTATTTAACCATATAAATAGACTTAAACAAAAAAATCACAAAACCGTCTCAATATATTAAAAAAACAAAGTATTTGACAAAATCCAACATGAATTCAAATAAAAGTCTTGGACAAAATAGCACTGGAGGAATCATACCTCAATAAAATAAAGGTCATACATAACAAACCCAGAGTCAACATCATCCTAATGGTGAAAAATTTGAAGCAATCCTATTAAAATTGGGAATGAGAAAAAGCTCTTTTTAAATATATTGCTTGAAGACCTAGCTAGAACAATAAGAAAAGAGAAGGAAATTAAAGCAATATAAATAGGAAAAGAAGTTAAAATTCCCCTATTTGCAGATAAAATATTATACTTAAGATATATCCAACTGTCCACCACAAGACTTCTTTAAATGATCAACAATTTCAGCAAAGTTGTAGGATACAAAATTAACTGACAAAGATACATAATCGTTGTACATACCAATAGCAGGCATACTGAGAAAGAGATAACCAAAACACTCCCATTCATAATACTCTTAAAAATACAGAAATAAATCTAAGCAAGGAGGAGAAACAGTTCTACAATGAAAACTTTAAATCTCTGAAGAAAGAGACTGAGGAAAATACTAAAATATGGAAAGACCTCCTGTGCTCATGGATTGGTAGAATTAATATTATGAAATGATCATCCTACCAAAAGCAATTTATAGATCCAATGCAATTCCAACCAAAATCTGTAAGACATTCTAAGGGAGGGAAATAAAAAGAAAAATCATATATCCACAGCAATTCTCACCACAAGTAATAATTCTGCCATATGATAATTCAAGCTGATATTACATAGCATAGGATTAAAAAAAGTATGGTAATGACAAAAAAATAGAGATGTAGAGCAATGGAACAGAACACACAGTCTATTTTTTAAGCATTTTAAAAACAATATTTGTGGGCTCGGTGGTTAAGAGCACTAGCTGCTCTTGCAGAGGACACAGGTTTGATTCTCAGCACCTACCTGGCAGCTAACAACTGTCCATATTTCCAATTCCAGGGGAATCTGACACCCTCTTCTGACCTTCATGGGCAAGGCACAACATGTGTGTACTTACATACATCCAAGCAATATGCTCATACACATAAAAAAAATAAAATATTTAAAAAACCAAATATTATTTTTGTAATTTCTTTGAAAATCTCATGCAATATATTTTGGGCATATTCATTCCCTCCCCACTCTTCTCACAGATACTATGCACTTGCCTCTCTATTCACCCAAATTTTTGTCCTTTTTTTAATAGAAAAAAAAGCTTATCAAGTGTTACATTGTGCAAATACTCTTGGGTATGTCTTCATTGCCTGGAGCATGGTCAACCAACCAGGCACCACACTCTTAAAGAAAATGTATTCTCCCTCTCTCTGTAGGTATCAATTGCCAATAGACCATGATGCCCAAATCCCCCACTGGTGCTAGGATTTTTGTCTTGTTTGAGCTTGCATATGTCTCATGCATGTTGTCACAACCTCTGTGATTTAATATGTACAACTGACCAGATGTTGCAGAAAACACCATTTCTTGACACAAGTTTTCCACAGTATCTTCCTTGATAATCCCTGAGCCTTGAGGAAGGGGTGTGAAATAGAAATCTCATTTAAAGCTGAGTATTCTGCAGTCTCTTACTCCCTGCACAATGACCAGTTCTGGGTCACTATGCTAATACCTATGGACTCTAAAGAAAAGGCCTTCTTTGTTGAGGGTTGAGAGATGCACTATCTATGAATGTCAAGATAAGTCATTCTATGTCTGTTTAATACTGCGTCCAGCAGTATAATAGGTTCTCTCCTAGGGTCTATGATCTATCTAGTCACAGGATCTTGGCTTTGAAAGCCATACCAGATATGGGCTCCATCTCATGGAGGGGGCCTTAAATCCAGTCAGAAAGTGTTTGGCTACTCCCACTACATTTATGCCACTATTTCACTGGTTAGAATATCTTGCCAAGTCAGTAATTATTCTAGCTAGTAGAGTTTATAGCTGGGTAAGATCAATTACTTTTTTCTTCTGGAAGTGTATATAGCATCTTCCAGTACTGTGAAAGCTATCCAGTGGGGATTAAGTGTCCAGGTCACTACCAGCTTGATTTCTGCATATTCTGTGACTGTAGTATGCAGTGGCTTTAGGAATAAAGTCTTACTGTCAAGTTCTGGAGGGTAGTCACAAACAATATCAATAGCCTATAATTATTGGGGTTCTGCAGGAACCCACCAGCCAAATACTCCTAAAGAGGTAACCCGTTCCTGACATTGGGTTTTCCATTTGCTTGCCTGTGGTGTCTAGTAGGGACATTGTACTCCCATAAAAGGGTAACTCCAGAAGCTGGAGAGATGGCTTAGAAGTTAGGAGCACATCAAAGGATGTGAATTTCATTGCCAGCACCCATATGTCAGCTAAAAACCATCCAGAACTCCAGCTCCAGGAGAAATGCAACACCTTCTTCTGACCTCTGTGGGCATTACATGGCACCAGTGCAATTACATACATGCAGGCAATACATTCATACACAGAAAATAGAAAATAGTTTTTAAAAGGATAGCTCCATTTAAGCTCGTGTATATGTTTATATTTAGAAAATTCATCAGAAGTGGGATTTCACTTAACCTTTTCAAAAAGACTTTAGTATTAGTTATTCCTCCTCATACTCCTTCCTCTATCCTGCTTTCCATTCCCCACTCCATTTAACCCTTCCTCTTCTATTACTTCCTTTTCAGTCTTAAATCACTGCATTCTATCCCCTCCCTTGGAAGACCCTCTGCCCTTTGCTGATTTTCTGACCTCTTTGGGTTTTCCAAATAAGAAATTCATATCTAAAAATTTAAATCTAGCATTCACATATGGGAGTGAACATGGGACATTTGTCTTTCTGGGTCAGAGTACTTCACTCAGGATGATTTTTTCTATTTCCATCCATTTACTTGTGAACTGAACTTATAATTTAGTTTTTCTGAAAAATCAAATAATATTCCATTGTGTAAGTATACTACATTTTCATTATTCATATATCAATCAATTACTAGACATTTATATTGTTTCTGTTCCTTGGCAAATGTGAAAAGAGCAGCAATGAACATGTTTGACCAAGTTTCTCATTAGTAGAGACAGAGTCCTTAGGATACGCACAAAGGTCTTGTAGCTGGAATATATATTAGATCTATTTCTAGTCTCTATAGAAACCTCCACAATGATTTCCATAGTGGCTTCAACAGTTTTCACCACAACCAGTAGCAAATAAATATTCCCCTTTCCCCATATGCATGTCAGCATCTGTTGTCATTTTTGGTTTTGTAGATCTTAGCAGTTCTGACCGGGGTATGATTAAATCAATAAGTACTTTTGATTTTCATTTCCCACATGCCTAAGGACATTGAACATTTAAAAAAAATTATCAGACACTTGCGTTTTATACTTTGGGACCTCTTTGTTTAGTTCCTTGCCACAATTTTTTAATTATGTTGTTTGCCTTCTTGGTGTTGATTTTTTAATATATTTTTCATATATTCTAGATATTCTCTGTCAGATGTAGGGCTGGTAAAGATTTTTCCCTTTCTGGAGGCTGTCTCCTCACTCAAATAATCGTAGTTTTCATTGTTCAGGATCTTTTTAGTTTCATTTGTCAGTTGTTTGTCTTCTTATACCATTGGGATCCTCCTTTTCAGAAAGTTCTTTTCCATGTCTCTAAGTTCAAATATAGTCCCTACTGTCTCCTCTATTCAATTCAGGTTATCAGATTTTATCTTGAGTTCCTTGATCCATTTGGAATTGAGTTTTTAGCAGGGTGAGAGATCAAGATCTAGTTTCATTCTTCTACATGTAGCTATCCAGTTTGACCAGCACCATTTGTTGAAGATGCTGTCTTTACTACAATCCAATAGAAGATTAATATCCAGAATATACAAAGAACTCAAAAAATAAAGAGCTAAATGCCTCAATTATAAACTGGAATATTTAAGGTCTTTGGTAATAGAATTTCACTGTCAAGCTCTGGAGGTGAGAACAGGGAAAATGGTTGCTATTGTTTGAGATTTTATGGAACTCCTGGTCAACAGCGTCCAAAGAGGGAATTCATTCGTGGCATTGGGCTTTTACTTTGGTAGCCTATGGTGTCTAGTAGGAGAAATCTCCCCCATTATAATGTAACTCTCTTTTTATAATGTGTATGCATATTTTATAGTAGTAGGTTTCCATATAGCATTTTCTAAAGGCCTTTAGTGTTAGTGATCCTCCCCACACTCTCTATTCTGCCTTGCCTTCCCATTTCAGACTCAATGTAACCCTTCCTACTCTATTATGAAGATTTTACATACGTGAGCTATTGAATAAATAAAGAGAAACCAAGCTGATGCTGACTTCAGAGCCTCATCTCTCCTAGCTAGTGTTCATAGTGCTGGAAGGTGCTGTGTATGCTACCTGAACAGAAACTTTATCAATCTCACCTGAGCTGTGATTCCTGAGAGCTGTATACAACAAATGGCCTGGCAAAATATGTCCACCAGTGCATTAGTGAAACTAATATTACTGGAGTAATCAACCACTTTTTATGAAATTTAAGGTCTGCTTCATAGGATGGAACCCTTAACTGACATTTCTATAAGTCTAGGAACCTGAAACTAGACAGGTCACAAGGTATAGGGGAGAGCCTGATACTAGCTTTTTACTAGTTAATATTAACCTGACTCATGTGACTTATTGCTGTACCCATAGATTAGTGCATCTTGCAACTCTCACCAGAGAAACCTCCTTATGCAGCAGATGATGATTAACACAGAGACCCACAACTGGCCAATGTACAGAGAATAAGTGGACGAAGAGTGCTTATCCCTGAATAAGACACTTAAGTCAAATTTCACCCCCCCCCCATGCTCAGGGATCTTTGTCGAAGAGGGGATAGAAAAATTTCAAGAGCCAGAGGTGGTGGATGACCACAAGGAAACAGTTTCCCTGACAGCTAATCAGTTGCTCATGAACTCACAGCAATGGTGACAGCATGCAGCTTGCACAAGTCCCGTGTAAGCTCAAACCAGACAAAATTCCAGCATAAATGTGGGGAGCTAAGTAAGAAACTTTAATCCAACCTGAGGAATTATTAGCAACTGATGACTGCTGGGAGGGGGAGAGTCAGTTTCTTTTAAGTATTTGACTCTTGGTAAGCTAACCAGGCTCCATCAGATGGACCCACAGTGAAGGACATTTGCAAACACAAAAAAGATCCTCTCTCTCTCTCTCCTTCTGTGTGCATGTATGTGCATTGCAAATATATATAAATATACACATATATATGTATACATATACATATTTATATATTGCATTAAATTGGACTTGGAGTAGTAAGGGGAGGTATGGATAGGGAGGGGAATCTAAATATGATCAAAATATATTGTATGAAAATCACAAATCCTCAAAAAATTGAAAGAAAGGGAAAAATCAAAAGAAAAAAATGTTTATGGATCTGAAGGGTTCTGAAAAGAAGAAGTAAAAATGTCTAAGCAATATTTTAAAAGTTTTCAACATCCTTAATCATCAGGATTTTGTCTTAGACAAGTCAGAATGTCTAAGATTATGAAAACTACTGACAACTAATGCTGGTGAAGATGTGGAGAAAAGGGAATTTCAATTCACTGTTTGTGGGATTGTAAACTGGTACAGGCACTATGGAAATTAATGTGGAGAATTATCAAAAGATCTAACATCTGATCAATGTGACACTTGGCAGATACCCAAAGGACTTGATATGCTACTACAGAGACACTCAGCTCTATCCTCTGACCCTCTATTCACAATAGTTAAGAAATGGAAATATCATATATATCTGTCAATGAAAAGGTGATACTTGTACATACTGGGATTCTACTCAGCTGTAAAGAAAAATGAAACTGCTGAATGTACAGGTAAACAGATGGAACTGGAAAACATACTAAGTGAGGACACCCAGACCCAGAAAGACAAACACTGCATGTTCTCTCTTATTTGCAGATCCTAGCTTCAAATCTTTAGACATAACCTCAGAAGCTAGAATGCTGACAAAGGACAATTGGGGTGGAGTGGGAGAAAGAACTTTAAAGAAGAGGTAGAAGTAGGATACAGTTGCTATGAAGTGGGATGAGGGGTGTGCTAACTGCAGTAGGAAAGGAAGTGTAATTCAGAGGAAGAGGGAGGGAAGAGAGGTAAAGAACACTAAAGATGCTTGAAAAAGCCTTAGGAAAACAATGCATATATAGTATTTTTAGGTCTCTCTCTCACCCTCAAGATACAAGATATATATGTATATATCTTTAGTTTGCCATTTATATACAAAATGAAGTTATGCTACATGACTAGAAGCTACAACAATACCTGACCCAGCAAGATAACACCAATGGTGTGTGCAATAGTGGCACTAATATCTTGATGATAACCGATTATCTTGGTGGCAACCAACAATTGCCAAATTTGACTTAAGGTCCACTCAATAGTAGGGAATGGATACTTGATACTGTTAACTTAGCCAAATACCCATAGTGGAGGGATCCTATCCCCTGGAGGAGAATTTATTACTGCCATTTTCCTAGACCACTATAATTTCTAACTGTACTATAAATACTTATCCTTAAACCCACAGATAATTTTAACAACCACCCCTTACCAACAAAGATTTTTATTTTTGCAACAGATGGTGGCTACTACAGAGCTCTATGACTGATCAAAATTCAGACAGTAAGTGACCATGGGGTGTTCAGACCCAATTTGTACATCCATAGTATAGACACTACATCTAAGGCTTTGGGAACATTCTGGAAGAGGGAAGAGAAAGGTTACAAGAGCCAAAGGATCAGGACACTTGCTGAGAGATGTCTTCTAGACAGGACAGGGATGCTGCACCCACAAAAATCTCAGCAGTAAGTTTCCTAAACAAATCCTGCATAATAACTATGTGCCAGGATAGAAGGGGGAAGTTTCAGAAGGTTCTACCCTTAGGCAAAGAGCTACAAGTAACGAATGACTGCTGAGAGAGGGAGAATTAATCTTCTCCAGAGATGAGATCCCTGGTAGGTTATTGAAATCCCAGTACTAAGCTCTAAACACATGAATATATGAGCAACAATAAATGGACTCAGTAAGATATATATATATATATATATATAATTATTGCAAAAATATTATGTAACAACCATAATTATAGAAGAGGTGATGAACCGCCTCTATAGCATGTGTTGATTTCATAGACAGTGATGGCCAATGTGGAAAACCACTGGTCTGTGAAGAGGTCCCTGCAATGCTCAAAAACCTACTGTCTTTCTCCTGACTCTTTCCTTCCTGTCTTTGAAGGCAGAAAAACTTCTCTGAAGATACTTGACAGTTTGAACAAAAACATAAGTTTCTAATGTAGTCAGCTAAAAGCAGGCTTGCACTGAATGAAGCCTTTCATCAGTCTGGACCTAGGTGAGCTGAATGAACTGCCTGATACATTCACTCTGGAGACAGGTAAGCTCGTCTCCATGAAGAATCCCACAGTGCCTTGGTAGTACAGTAGCCCACAAAGAGGTGAAAGCGTCACAAGAATGAAGTGATCTGGAAATGCTTCCCCATGGATGAGGTCTTTGAGCCAAATAATGCCGAGCCTCTCCAGATAACCCTCAATCACTGTGTTGTTTGTCAGAGCCATGGTCTTATTCTTACCCTTACTTTGTCCAAGTCTGAGATGAGTTCCACCAACAGACTTCAGATTTTGAAATCCATAAGTTACATAAAGATTCACTACACACAGCATTTTTATGTTTGGGGGAGTTATTTTGTCAAAGACACCACTGAACAATTTCTTCAAAGTCTTCCAACAGTCTTCCACACCAGTAAATTTACCCCATCATATATTTGTTATATTTTTCTTCTATGCATAAAACAAGGGCCAATGACTCCTTATCAGGTATTTCCAAAGCATGAGGTTTCATTTCTAGTCACTGGATTCTCACCTTGTGCCATTGCTGCTGGGAGTCATGAATGATTCCGGTCACTTAAACCTGAACACTTCCCTTTTCTTGCCTGCTTTGCCAAAAGTGCTTGCTTCACGTGGGTGGTTAGAGGACTTAAGAAGCCCTTCACTCTTTTAGGACATTTTCTGGAATCAAAAGGATCTTTTTCCCCTCCTCCTCCATTGTCTTTCTGGTGTTGTACTTTGTTTATTCTAAAAATCATCCTTTGATTTATAAAAGAATATTTGTGGATATAGAGAAAGATTTAAAAAATCCAATATGGCAGCTAACAGCTGTCTGTACTCCAGTTCCAAGGGTTCCAACACCACCTTCTCACCTCTGTGGGCATTGCACAACATGGATGCACTTACACAAATGCAGGCAATACACACATACATATAAAGATTTTTAAAAAGAAACATATAAAAAGGTCTTTAAAAGAAAATGTTTGCTATATACTGTAAACTAATTTAGAGAGAAAATTGTGTCTGTAGTGATTTCCAAAGTTAAAGAACATTTATTGTTTATATCGGAACTGGTGTGGTTGTTTTCAGTTTTTAATATAATGCCATTGCTAATTTGGCATTTGAAGTTAAGCTATGGAACACTTCTGCAGCCACGTTCTTTCACTCTATTGAGGAAGAAACAACACTTGTAAGCATGGGTGAATATCAATGATTTGTTCTTTAAAATTTTTTGACATGTTTTATGTGTATGAGAGGTTTGCCTGCATGTCATACACTGCCCACAGAGGCCAGAAAAGGCGTTCAGATCTGCTGGAATTGGAGTTACACAAGTTGACACCATGTGGGTGCTGGGAGCCAAACCCAGGTACTCTGCAAGAGCAGCCAGTGCTCTTAACCATTGAGCCATCTCTCTAGTCCTATGATTTGTTATATTTAACCACCTACTGTGACTTTATTCATGGAGCTTCATTAAGCTTTATATATATGACTACAGAATGAAAAAAGGTCAGAATGGTGTATCAGTATGAATTTTTATCATAATATGAATGGCAGAACTTGCATGTAAAAAGGATGCCCTTAGTGGGTAAGTAAAACTACTGTGTAACTCTGTAACCAAAACCGTTCTGTGATAAATAGATGGACAGTTGCGCCAAGGAAGTCCCGAAGAAGGTGTACACTGTTTAGTGCAAGAAGCCCAGCTGAAAAAGTTGTGCTCCAGGTGACTCCAACACAGACATGCTGGAAAAGACAGTGTAATGGCCCAGAGAACTGTGTTTTCCTAGGATCCATGGGAGCTGAATTTGAATAGATGGAAGCACATAAGGCTTTTGAAGGGAGTGGACATATTCAGATATGTTCTGTACTATATGACTAAAAGGAATCATCTGTTCCTTCAAGATTGTTTATTGTACCCTTGAGTTTCATGAAAGAGGGATTCTCTTTCATGAAACTCACCATTAAAGTTATTTCTTCTTCCTGAAAATAGTCTCAACACAATACACTAGTAATGGCTCTGTTACACTTTTCTCAGAAGCAGGAAGTATATAACACCACCCTTGGAATTCCAAGTTGCAACACTTAGATATTGCAACAGTCAGGGTCACGTGGTTTCCAGGAATCCAGGCTCTGTAATCTGAAACCCATTATGCTAATGAGGCATCCTACCCGCTGTTCTGTGATAGGACGTTAAGTCTGTTATGCTAATAGGATGCTAAGTCTGTTATGCTAATAAGGTATCCTACTTGCTGTACTGTGATAGGATGCTAAACCTGTTATGCTAATGAGGTATCCTACTTGCTGTGCTGTGATTTGACCACTACCCCTATATAAGCTTGTGCCTTCCTGCAAAAAAGCAGACCTGTGTCACTAAACCTGGTCTCCTGTCTCTGAATGCAGCTCCGCTGACACAGTCTCCTCACCAGCCCTGGAGTCAGACCAGGCAGAAGCAGCGACGACAGGAGGCAGCACAGGGCAAGCAGAAGAGCTGCCTCAGTGCCAGGGGAACAAAAGAGTGGCCTCAGCCAAGGGCAGGCAGAAGAGTGGCCTCAGCCCAGGGCAAGTGGAAGAGCAGCCTCGATGCCCATGAGAATGAAGGAGCGGCACCCACGAGAACAGAGGAGCGACCACTGCTCACGGTGACTGCATATAATAACTAAAATGTGAATTTCAATGAGGAGTGAAATAATGGGTTTATTACCTGAGACAGTTTACAGCACAAAAATAAGATGTTAAGAATGGAATAATTTTTTCTAAGCCTATATTACTTACTTCTCTTAATATTATAGTTTCTAATTCCATCAATTTTCCTGAAAAGTTCATGATTTCCTTTTTTTATTGATGAATAGAACTCCATTGTGTAAATATACCAAATTTTCATTATACTTTCATCAGCTGATGGACATTTAGGTTGTATCCATTTCTTAGTCATTGTAAAAAGAGGAACAATAAACATGGATGTAAACGTATCTCTGAAGTAGGCTGAGTCCTTTGGGTATGTGCCAATGAGTAATGTAACTGTATCATACAGAAGATTTATTTTTAGATTTTTAAGGGTTCTCCACACAGTTTTCCAAAGTGGTTGCAGCCTGTTTATAGTCTACTGGCAGTGAATGATGGTTCCTCTTCTCTGAATTCTCACCAGAATTTGGTGTCATTTGTTCTGTTGAACTTAGACATTCTGACTAGAGTAAGATGAAATCTTGAAGTAGTTTTTGTTAGAATTTCCCTAACTACAAAGGATGTTGAACATTTTTAAAAGTGTTTCTTAGCCATTCTTATTTCTCTTTTGAGAGCTCTCTCTTCAGATCCATACCACATTTCCTAAGTGGGTAATTAATTTTATTGATTTTTGTTTTTTGAGTTTGTTCTTTGTTCTGAATATTAATCCCCTGTCAGATGTGCAGCTGGTGAAGATTTCCTTCCACTCTCTGGGCTTCCCTTTTCTCTTGGTTGACTGTTTCCTTTGTTGTACAGAAGCTTTTAAGTTTAATGAGGTTCCACTTGTTAGTTGTTGATCTTAATTTCTGAGCAACTGACATCCAATTTAGAAAGTCTTCCTGCACCTGAATTTTGTAGGTCAGAGCCTATGTTTTCTTCTAACAGTTTCAGTAGTTCAGGTTTCACATTGAGGTCATTGATCCACTTGGAGTTGGCTTTTGTGCAGAGTGATAGATAGGGGTCTAATTTCATTTCTCTACAAGCAGAGATCCAATTTTGCCAGCACAGTTTGTTAAGATGCTGTCTTTCCTCCAGTGTGTGATTTTTGGAACATTTGTCAAATGTCAGGTAGCTGAAATTGCACGAATTCATATTTGAATCTTCTATCCCCTGAAGGTTAGCTCTAATAGTTTTAGAGAATACTATGCAAGCTACTGAGGGAGAAATTCAATTAATGGTTCAACCCAGCTTTAAAGCCTAATAACCACAAAAATGACACAGTAAACTATCTCTATTGGTACAGTAGTGATGCTTTTACCTTGGGGTAATCAACATTTATCTAATTGGACTTAAAGCCCACTCAGTGGTAGGGAACTCATGTAGTACTGTAAGCATAGCAAAATACACATGGCTGGAGACAACATTGATCCTACATAAAAATCTATGTCTATTACATCCTAGACAAATGTAGGATTTCTTTTTGTATACTAAATATGCATCCTTATATTTACAGGCTCATCAAAGAAACTTCTTTTTGCAATAGATGTAGACTATTACCAAGTTCCACAACTGGTCAAATGCACATAATAAGTATCTGTGGGATGCTCAGCCCTAAGTAACACAGCTACAATGCAACCTCTACACTTAAGGCTCAGGGAACACTGCCAGAGCAGGGGAAAGAGAGAATATTAATGTATCTCTTCACTTTCACCAGGGAAACTTCTTTACACAATAGGTAGTAATTAATACAGAAAGCCACAACTGGTCAAATGTATCAAATAAGAGACTGAAGAGTGCATGTTCCTGGATAGAACTTTTATGTGAAACTTCGACTACCCAGGGCTCAGAGATTATCATGGAAGAGTGGGGCAGAAAGTTTCTAAGAGCCACGAGTGGTAAATGAACATAGGAATCAGTTTTGCAGGCTTCTGGGAACTTGCTCTTATGAACTTATAGCAATAGTGACAGCATGAATAAGACCCATGCAAACCAAAACCAGACAAAAACTCAGCATAGAAGGTAAAGAAATGGGTCAGAAGTCACAGTCTCATCAGCTGATCACTGCTGGGTGAGGGGGAATTGATCTTCTTTAAGAGAGTCATGCTAGAATAGGCTGACCAGGCTCCAGTGAATAAATTCACACTGAGGGACAACTGGGGCTCATAAACTTCACCTGATAGGTCTTTACATATATGAAAGAATTCATGAAATCAAGCAGTAGTGGGGGCTTTAGGAGATGCACATAGAGGAGTGAGTCCAAATATGATTAAGATGCAGTAAATGAAATGCACAAAAATTCCATAAAAATAGAAAATAAAAATAGAAGACTTTGTAGGCAAGAAGGAGTATATATGATAAAACTATTCTGCTCAATTTTTCTGTAATCCTGGAACTACTAAAAAAATTAGAATAAAGAAATAAGACATTATTAATTGTGATTTTCTTTAAAATTAACAAAGAATAACTCAAGTATGCTCATCATATTATTAATAGGCATTTTATTAAAATTTAAAATATTTATTTACCCATGACACTTATGACTATATTAATATTTTAGAATATCCAATAAAATAAAATTATTAAATAATTGGAATACATAATTCATAATATTTTTTCCTTAAAAATATTCTCACAAATCCTCCTTTCATAGCCTTAATTTCTAAAATGATTGACCAAGTGAGAAAAAAAATGGATAGTAATGTTGTAATAAAAAGTAGAGCTAGAAAGATAATCCATTTCTTCACTTAATTTCTCACAGGTACTGTTCCCTTGTATAAGAGCAAGCTATTAAAACAGTAGAGTTGCAAAACATCACAGTAGAACTCAACTGTTCCTCCATGAATGTTGATTCTGTGTTTGAATTTCAGTGAATGAAGTTTCTTCCATCCAGAACTCACCATGCAACTCATTCCTTCTTCTTTCAAATACTTTCACAAAAATGATTTATCTCTTAGTTTCTTCCCTGCCACAAGTATGTTCATCAAAACTGGTAGAACATAGGGACATAAAAATTTGATAGTGAGTATATGTTGTGGGGTATGTCAGGGGTAGATGTGCTTAGTGTCTCTGAAACAGTACTTGAAGACTGAGAATTTTGGCTCTCACTGACTTTGTGTGTATTGCACATAAGATGCACATCAGTAACCAGTGCACTCAAAGATAAACCACTTGAGGTAAAATTTCACTATGCTAACTTCCTATGTACTTGATTTAGCTTTCAGATTAATCACATCACAGCTCTGAACTTGGTTTTTTCATTCATAAGTGAGGATTTTAAGACTCAGTTGTTGGAGTGAATATGTGAGTATTAACATACAAATCCTACAAAGCCTTGTCTATTTGATTAATTTAGATAATCTTAATACTTACAATATGAGTCATGAATATTTGATAGTCATACTTAAATATGTAATGAATAAGCTTAATGAATTAAATTGCTAATATTTTCTCAATTAAAAAATCATTGTTTAGCTTTTAGAATAGTCCCATAAAAATGATGTTGTTATTGCAATTTTGTACTGAACAATTGAGAAAAAGATGCTATATTCCTTGTTTGATTTGGTTGTCCATACTTGAAATATCTCACCAAATTATAACTCTAAAGCAGGTGCAAGAGTTGAAAAACTTTTGCTGAAATTAACATATTTCTTATCTCAAGAGTCATTGAAACGAAATTAGTTAATGATCTATTTTTATTGCATTATTGTAAATTTCAAACAATACCTTTTGGTTATATTCAGACTCCTGTTTCATAGGTGCACCCCATTAGCCCCTCACCAGATTCATGCAATTTGTCATATATGTTAAGACTTATCAAGCCAGGTTTGTTTTCCTAAATATTCCTTAGTGTGAGTCCATCCTCTGGAGGCTAGTCAACCTATTCAATCCATTTAGCATCACTCCCTTAAAGAAAATCAATTCTTCTTCTACCATGAGTCAAACATTTCCAATAGTTCCTGAACTAAGGTTGGAGCTTAGTAGCCTTTTCCCCACTTTTATGCTGTATTTTTGTTTTTGTTTGTTTATTTAAGCTTGTATGGGTCTTGTGCATGCTATCACCATGGGAGCAGCTTCCCAGTTACTTGGAAAACTCTATTTCCTTGTGGTCATCCACCTTTCCTGGCTCTCACAGTCTTTCTGCCCCCTCTTCTGCACTGATTCCTGGAACTTGAGTGATAGAGATTTGATATAGGTATCCTAGCCAGAGACAAGCAACCTGTGGTCTCTTATTCACTGCACTTTGGCCAGTTGTGGTTTTCTGGGTTAATCACTGTTTTATGAGAAACCACTGGTGAGAGTTGAGAGATGCATTAATAATCTTTCTGTCCCCTGTTCCACTGTGTTCCCTGAGCCTTAAGTATAAATGATGCATTGTAGATGTGTCACTTTGGGATGGGCATCTCACAGATATCTATTCTCTGCATTTGAGCAGCTTTAGAACTATTTAATAATCTATAACTACTGCAAAAAGAACCTATTTTGATGAGTTGTCAGAAATACAATGGTCTGTAAATATGAGGATCCATATTGAAAGTATAGAAAGAAATTAGGTTGGTTTAGGGATGTGGCAAAGTATGTTTTTCTCTAGAAGCTTTGACTTCTCCCATCATGTGTATTTGACTATCTTTGCAGTACCACACATGAGTTCTTCCCCATTGAGTGGGTCTTACATCCAATTACACAACTATTGATTACTCCCAAGATAAATGTACCTCCACCGCACCAATAGGAATAGTTTTCCGGGCTAGTCATTGTTGTGTTTATTAGGTTTAAAACCTGTATAGGACCAATGATTGATTATTCTCCCTTGGAGACATATAATATCATCTGATACGAAAGTTATTTTATTCAGGTATGAAGCTTCCATCTCAGTTTGAGCTTGATTTTTCCAATCCCTGTGTCCAAAGTATGTTTTGTCTTCAGCTATAGGGCCTTACCTGAAAGTTCTGAGAGGTAATCAAGGACTGTGGCAATAACCTGTGTTATTTTGGGAGTCTCTTGGACTACCCTGACCAACAATTCTAAGGGAGGTTTTTCTTGCCAGGATTTGTGATTTTTGCCTTTTATAAGCTTCAGATATTCATGTGGGGTGTGTGTGTGTGTGTGGGGGGGGTGTGTATGTGGGGGTGGGGGGTGTCTGTTTTTCAGTAGGCTTTTTAAACAAATACATTTCTTTCCAATATTTGAAACTACCAAAGCATTATTTACCTTCCCACTCTCTTCTCTTCCTTCCCCTGTTAATTGTACTGCTTTTTCCAAAGTCCCCACTTCATAACACCTGTCCTCTACTATCCTCCTCTCTCTGCCTACTTCTTCCCTTTTACCCCCATGGCTTCTTTCCATTTTCATGTCTTCTGTGGTTACATCAAAATATACACTAAGATCTAAAAGTGAGAAAGAACAAAGCATACCCAAAGACATTTTTTTCTAATTCTGTGAAGAATGTAATGGGGATTTTTGATTCAATTTGCGTTAAATCTGTAAATTGCTTTTGATAGGATGGTCATGGTCATTTTTAACAATATTAATTCTACCAATTCATGATATTGGTAGGGCTTCCCATGTCTTTATTCTACTTCTATCTCTTTCCTCAAAGATTTAAATATTTCATTGTAGAAGTCTTTAACATCTTTGAGTGTTTCCATGAACTCTTTCTGTGATTGCTTGTTATAAATGTATAGGAAGGTTGACTCTTTTTTTTTTTTTTTAATTGTATGAATGTATTGCCCATATGTAGGTAAGTGCACCTGTGTTGTGTAATGCCCGTGGAGAACAGAAAAGGCCATCGGATTCTCTGGAACTGGAGTTGTGGACAGTTGTTAGCTGCCATGTGGGTGCTGGGATTTGAACCCAAGTCTTCTGCAAGAACAACCAGTGTTCTTAACCACTGAGCGATCTTTCCAGGGCCTTGACAGGCTTCTGTAAATTGATTTTGTATCCTATAGCCTTGCTGAAAGTGTTAATCATTTCTAAAAGTTTTCTATTGGAATTTTTGGGATCTCTTATGGATAATATCATATCATCTGGAACTAACAATAATTTGACTTCTTTCCCAATTACCATCCCTTTGATTTCCTTGACTTGTCTTATTGCTCAATCTAGAACTTCAAAAACTATGTTGATAAAGAGTGGAGATAGTTCAGCCTTGTCTTGTTCCTGATTTTAATGGGAATGCTTCAAATTTTTCTCCATTTAGAAAGATGTTGACTGTGGGTTTGTTGTACACAGGCTTAATTATATTGTGGTATGTTTCCTCCAGTCCAATTCCCTCTAGGACTTTTAATGTGAATGCATATTATATTTTGTCAGAGGCCTTTTTTCTATGTTTCATTGACATCTATGAGGATGGGAAATCTTTCCATATCCTTGTTTCTTCCTCAGTCTCTTTCTTAAAAGATTTAAAGTTTTCCTTGAATAGTTATTTCATGTCTTTGGTTAGGTTTATCCCGATATTTTACTTTTTGGAAGCTATTGTGAATGGAGGTGTTTCCCTGAACTCTTTCTCTAATTCCTTGCTATTTGTATGTAAAATTATTACTGATATTTGTAGAATGATTTTTTTAATATATAATATTTAATTTTTTATTTTTGATAATTTAATACATGAGTATTGCATTTTATATATTTATGTAATATATATTCTTAAAGATTTTATTTTATTTTATTTTATTTATTTATTTTTT
>NW_008348874.1:1243857-1244616 GCF_000622305.1 Nannospalax galili | reverse complement strand
CCTTGATCAAGAGGTCAGATGACCCACCACATTTACAGGACGTTTTGCGAGATACTCATAGTCCCTGGGAACTAATTGACCTAGGAGGGCAAGGAGCAAAAAGTGTCCTTTGTGTCCCTCTGACCCAATTAGTATAGATCTCAAGGTATGTCTGTTAAACATCCAAGAAGGTTCGTTCCACCATTCTGGCATTTTTCGTTACTGTGTGTCATGCAGATAAATCTTTGGTAATGACCAGTTGGTCTCAAATAAACCTTATCTAGAGGTATATTTCTTGATCTGTTATGTATAATTTGTCAGTAGAATGTAGGAATAATATGGTTCCCTCTGGTTTTTGTGACTAGCTAGGCATTGTTTCTCTCTTGTATCGTCTCACCCTCTATCATGGTTTTCCCACTTAAGGTGCCCCCACTTCCCCCCCTTTCTTCCTTACTAATACCCTTGCTCTTATGATAATACCTCTGTTGAGCTTCTTCTTTCTCCTTATCCCCTAGGTTCCTCATATACCCTTCCCTCCCCGCTCCCCTAATATAACCCAATTTTTATCCAAATCTCCCTTCTTAAGGTCTGTTGCCTACTATTCTTCTCCTTCAGGTTATTTCTTTTCCTTTACCTCACTGTTTCCTTACCCTTGTCCTGGTTCCTGCAGTTATGTCTGTTTGCATACATATTTATCAGAGTCTGATCCTAGGATCCACATAAGAGGGAGAACATATGTCGATTTTTTTCTGAGATTGTGTTACTTCACTTAGTATAACA
>NW_008348874.1:1240681-1241048 GCF_000622305.1 Nannospalax galili | reverse complement strand
TTTATTGCATTGTGGTCTGATAGAACACATGGAATTATTTCAATCTTTTTGTGTTTGCTGAGCTTTGTTTTGTGCCCCCGTATATTGTCGATTTTGGAGAAAGTTCCATGGGGTGCTGAGTAAAAAGTATGTTCTTTGGTGTTTGGGTGGAATACTCGGTAGATATCTGTTAAGTCCATTTGATTTATGGTTTTGTTTAATTCAGATGTCCCTCTGTTAAGTCTCTGGCCTGTCGACCTATCTAATGAAGATCGTGGCATATTGAAGTCCCCTACTATTAATGAGTTGCAGTTAATTTGGGTCTTGAAGTCCTGTAGTATTTTTTTTATGAAGTTGGGTACACCAGAGTTTGGTGAATATATGTTCA
>NW_008348874.1:1193293-1239361 GCF_000622305.1 Nannospalax galili | reverse complement strand
GCGGTGGCCCAATTCCAATGTGGGTCAGAAGTTTTCAGACTTTCTCCTTAGGTCTGGAATCTTCTAAGAATTATTTTGGCCTCAGGAACTTGGGTGTTGGATTGACCTGAGACCCTTGCAGTGGCCGTGCCATGCAGGGATGCAAAGGCAGATGGGGTGGGAAGAAGCCCCAAGATTTCCCAGGGAGTGGATTGAGTAGCTAGCTTGTAGTGGATGCAAGAGGTCAGGGCGAGGGAAGGTAAGCAGGTCTGGAATCTTCTAAGAATTATTTTGGCCTCAGGAACTTGGGTGTTGGATTGACCTGAGACCCTTGCAGTGGCCGTGCCATGCAGGGATGCAAAGGCAGATGGGGTGGGAAGAAGCCCCAAGATTTCCCAGGGAGTGGATTGAGTAGCTAGCTTGTAGTGGATGCAAAGGATCAGGGAGAGGAAAGGTAAGCTTTGGAGCCTCAGAAAGAGGCTGTCAGCCCCAGCAAGAGGCTGGAAGGTGTTTCAGGACCAGGGAAGTAGAGGGAGGTGAGGGTGGGTCCAGGTCCAGAAGTGGTGCCCCTGGGGCCCAAGAAAGGCCCTAAGTTGGTCTGGGTGAGAAGGGTCAGGAAGCAGTATTGGTTCCCTGGTGTCTCCAGCCCCAAGTCTAGGGATGGCGCAGGTCTCAAACTAGGAGTAGCGAACAGCGGGGGAGATGGAAGGGTGAATGTGGCTTTGCAAGTCAAGGCGCGGAGGGCTGCGCTATAGACTTACCTCAAGAGGCCTGAGGATAGGAGTGCAGGCTAGCTAGGAGAGTTAGCCGGTGGTGCAGGTCCAGGGATGCAGAGAGAAGTGAGGGCGGGGTCAGGACCAGAGCCCAAGAAAGGCACTAAGTTCGTCTGGGTGAGAAGGATCAGGAAGCAGTATTGGTTCCCCATGTGTCTGGGGCCCCAAGACTAGGAATGGCACAGGTCCCAAACTGGGAGTAGCGAACAGCCGGGGAGATGGAAGAGTGAATGTGGCTTGGGGAGTCAAGGCGTGGAGGGCTGCGTTATAGACTTACCCCAAGAGGCCTGAGGATAGGCGTGCCTGTAGAATGATTTTATATCCTACAAGTTTTCTGAAAGTTTTGATCATCTCTATAATTTTTCTGGTGTAGTTTTTGGGATCTCCTACGTATAATTTAATATCATTTGCAAGGAAGGGTAATTTGGCCTCTTTTCCAATTAGTGCTCCTTTAATTTTCTTGTCTTGCCTTATTGCTCTAGCAAGAGTTTCAGACACTATATTGAAAAAGACTGGCTATAATGGACAACCTGGTCTGGTTATTGATTTTAATGGAATGCTTCCAGTTTTTCTCCATTTAGAATGATTTATCTGTGAGTTTGTTGTATAAAGCCTTAATTATACTGACATATTTTCCATCCAGTCCAATGCCCACCAGGTCTTCTATCATGAATGAATGTTGAATTTTGACAAAGGCCTTTTCTGAGTCTAGTGAGATGATCAAGTGATTTTTGACTTTAAGTTCATTTATATGACTTATAACATTTATTAAATATATATATATGTGTGTATATATAAAAAAATCCTTACTTTTTCTGAGCAAAGTCTGCTTGATCATGGTGGGTGATCTTTTTGATGTGTGTCTGTATGCCATTTGTGAGTACATTTTGGAGAAATTTTGCATGTATGTTCATTAGGGATATGGGCCTACAGTTGTTGTTCTTGTTCTGTCTTTTCCTTTTTTGATATTAGAGTAACACTGGGATCAAAGAGAGAGTTTGAATGTTTTCTATCTGCTTCTATTGTTTTTAATAATTTAAATAGTATTTGTTGTAAATCTTCTTTGACAGTCAGATAAATTTCTGCTGTGAATCCATTTGAGCCTGGGCATTTTTTTTTGTTGTTGTTTTGGGAGGCTTTTTATTACTGTTTTGATGTCCTTGTTTGTTACAGGTATGTTTGAATTGTTGACATTTTCTGGGTTTACCATATGTGGCTTCCATGAATTTAGAAATTTGTCCATTTTTTAAAAGATTTTTCTAAATTAAACAAAGTATAGGTTTCAAAAGTATTCCTTTATAATGTTTGGAATCTCTTCAGTATTCAATGTGACATTTCTCCTTCCATCTCAGTTTTTAGTGATTTGAATTCGCTCTTAGGACTTAGGGTCTGTCTATCTTGTTTATCTTTTCAAAGAACTAGTTCTTAGAGTCACTGATTCTTTTTTATATTTCTATTTCATTAATTTCTCCTCTGATTTTTACGTTATTTGCTCTTGTCTACTGGGTTTGGATTTGGTTTGTTATGGCTTTTCCAGATTCTTTGGTTGTACCATTAAGTCATTTTTTGTGCTCTTTCTGATTATTTTTTAATGTAGGTGCTTAGAGGTATAAACTTCCCTCTTGGAATTGCTTTTAATGTGCCCCAGGGGTTTTGTTGTGTTATGGTTTCATTTTCATTTATTTCTAGGAACAATTTTATTTTCTTATCTCTTCTTTGACCCTTTCATCATTCAGGAATGTTTTGTTTAATCTTCATGAGTTTGTGTAGTTACTACAGTGTCTTTTACTGTTGCATTTAAGTTTTGTTGCATTGTAGTCTGATTGAATGCATAGAATCATTTCAATGATTTGAATTTGTTGAGGTTTGTTTTATGCTCCAGTATGTGGCATATTTAGAGGAAAATTCCATGGCCTGCTGAATAGAAAGTACATTTCTTGGTGCTTGAGTAGAATATTCAGTAGCTATCTATATGTCCATTTGATGTATGATATCATTGAATTCACATGTCTCTCTCTTTATTCTTTGTCCAGTTGACCTGTCTATTGGAGACAGTAGGGGTATCTCCCAATATTCAAGTCACCTACTATTACTGAGTTTGGGTTAATCTGTGTCTTGAAGTCCTGTTTCTATGATATTGTGTACACCAGAGTTTCGTCCATATTTGTTCATGATTGTAGTGTCTTCTTGGTCAATTATTCCTTTGATTAGAATGAGGTGATCTTCTTTACCTCTTCTTATTAATATAAATTTGAAGTGTATTTTGTCAAATACTAGAATTGCAATGCCTGCTTGTCTTTTAGAGCCACTTATTGGAAAAATTTTTCCATCCTTTCACCCTAAGGTAGTGCCTATCCTTGAAGCAGAGATGAGTTTCTTGTTTCTTAATCCATTCAACCAGTTTGTGTCTTCTAACTTGGGAGTTGAGGTCATTGATATTTAAAGTTGTTATTGAAAAAAAAAAGTTTATTAGTTATTCTCATTTTAATTTGTTCATGTTCTTGGTCCTATTTTGTTTTTCCATAATTACAACTTCATTTGCTTTCTTTCAGTAGCCTCTTGGGTATGGTCATTACTTTCTTCAATCCTTTATATTGCTTCATGTATTCTCTGCAGGGCTGGTTTTGTAGACATGAATTCTTTTAGCCTATTTGTGTCATGGATGATTTTTCTTCCCCCTTCAACTATTTGGATCTTGGAATACTTTGTTCCAGGGTCTTTTGGCCTTCATAGTTTGCAATGAATAGACAACTGTAATTCTGCTGTATTTTCTTTTATACATAACTTGCTATTTTTCTCTTTCAGTTTTCAGTGTTTTTTCTTTGTTCTGCACATACAGTGCTTTTATACCATGGGGAGTTTCTGTTTTAATCCCATTTATTTGATGCCTTGTGTTCTTGTATCCATAAGTGTATATCTTTTCTTAATATAGAAATTTTCTTCTTTACTTCCATTGAAGATCTGGTCAATGCTATTGACCTGGGATTCTCCTTTCTCTCGGCCACCAATGCATAAATTTGATCTTTTCATGGTGTTCCACAATTCCTGCACTTTCCATTTCTTTATTTTTAAGTTTGTTTTTACATTCTTTGCTTGAATAGCCCGGTTCTTCAACTTTACTGCCTAGGCTTGATAGTCTGTTTCACTTTTCGTTTATTCTGTTGGTAAAGCCTTTTCCTGTCATTTTAAATTGAGTTATTGAGTTTTTCAATTCTATCTTCATTTGAGTCCAAGTTTTTTTCAACATTTCTATCTCTTTCATGAACTCACTTTTTAAATCCTGAATTGTCTCTGTCATTTCATTCATCCATATATTTTTATTTTCTTGAACTTCCTTCAGAAGTTTATCCCTATCCTCTTTGAGTTCTTTGAGTTCTTTGTGTATTTTTATTTATCATTTTTATTTTAAGGGTGTTTTGCCTGCATATATGTAAATGCACCTGTGTTGTACAGTGCCCGAGGAGGTCAGAAGAGGGCATCAGATCCCATGGATCTGGAGTTATGGACAATTGTTAGTCACCATGTGAATGCTGGGATCTGAACCTGGTCCTCTACAAGAACAGCCAGTAGTCTTAGCCCCTGAGCCATCTCTCCAGCCCTGTTTGTGTGTTCTTTAAATTCATTCAGTTCTTCAGTTAGTTGGTCTGGGCTTCAGGTTCCTTTTTTTTTTTTTTTTCCCCCACTGGAGTGACTGGCTGGATCCAGGCAGGCTAGTCAGGAGTTCTCCACATGGGTGAAGGAGCATATACGCAGGTTGAGGTGATGACTATCACCTGAGTTGGTTCTAACCAAGCTACACTCTAGGACCAAACAACCGGGGCTTGTCACACAGCAGGGGAATAGTGACCCTGCAAGATAGGATCTGGCTATCTTGCCCATCTATTCAAGTGCTTTCCACAGTCCTCAGCAGAACAGGCCCAAGGCCCAAAGGAGGGTCTATGGAAAGAAGATGGCCTGGTTCTTACCACCTCACAGAGAGAGCTTGTTCTCTGGAGCAGTGGGAGGGAAGAAAGATTCTCCTAGATCAGAGGGATGGGCATGGTGGGATTTGGGTACTCACCCTGGCTAGTTAGGTGCTCTCAGTCAGCATCAGTAAGACAGAGCTAAGGCCCAAGGTGCTTTTTGTCCAGTCTTGATATTCTGTTTCCATTTTATTCATTCATTCTTCTGGTGAAGCTTTTTCTTATTTCAAATTGGTTTATTAAACTTTTAATGTTCTTCACTTAAGCCTATTTTTTCTTCAATATTTCTATCCCTTTCATGAATTCACTTTTCAAATCCTGAATTGTCTTTTCCATTTCATTCGTCTGTACATTTGTATTGTATTGAGGTTCAGCCAAGGAGTTATTCTTGTCCTCTTTGAGTTGTTTGTGGTTTCTTTAAAGGCATTTTAGTCTTTGGTCATGTTTATGATTGTTTGGGGCATACTGTGTCTTGGAACTTGTTGGGGACATCTTATCTTGTTTTTTCATATTATTTGTGCTTTTGCATTGTGATCTGGGGGTATGGCTTTCTTTTGTTAGTTGTGTATCTAATATGGAATTCTAGCGTGCCTTTGTTGAGTTGAAGTTTGATTCTGTTTTCATTGTTGATGTAGCTTGGTTGCTTTCTGATCAGTATGAAAAGTTAGTTGATCTGTGCTTCAGGTTCTCCATTTTGATTTTTTAAAATCAAAGCTGGCTAGTTTGGAACCCTCCATCAGGATGAAAGGGCCTAGGCCAAAGTCATGATGATGGTGATGAAGCAGCAGGTTTTGACTAACTAAACAGAAGATGTGAGCCCTGGAGTAGCATGAATAGGGTTTGTTCCAAAACAAGGGAATGATGAAGTGGTTAAACAGAATCCTGCTAACTCACCCTGCTAGTCTGGTGATCAAAAGTGGAATTTCCCATTATTTTTTATTGTTATTCACCTTGATTTTTTTTTCCTTTTGAAATAATTTTCAAGGGTTAGTAAGATGCCTCAGTGGGTAAAGGTATTCCCTCCAAGCCTGGAAGGCACCTTTATCTCTGTGTGACTTTATGGAGTAGTTTGCACTGTCTTAGAGATGTGTCTTCATTTTTGGAATTGCATATTTGAAAGCCAAAATAATACCTGCTGTTTGAATAAAATGCTGGTTTGTCTCAGAAGCTCACCATATTCTACAAATAATAGATTGCTTAAAGTGTGGCTAACAATATTGCAATCATCCACAAAAACAAAAATATCAATGTACTCAGATTACTGAGATTTTTCTTTGTGCTTGACTTTATACCATTTTTTGGGGTTTTATTTATAGTTCAAGATAACATAATGAAGTGTGTGTGTGTGTGTGTGTGTGTGTGTACTGTTCTGAGACCAAGATGAGCATTTTCTTAACAATTTGTTCTCTTTCATGAATCAGAAAGTGAGAAATCTAGGATGAACACTCAGCTTCACATGACCTGTAAAATTTTGCAAAACTTAAAGCAAATGGCTTATAATTTCAGCTCTCTCAACCATTCTTTTAGTGCCTTATAATAAAATAAGAACTTCAATACCAGATCCTACGGCATGAATGAATTTCTACTGAAAATAGAGTTATATTTTCAGAATATTAAAATAATTTGGGCAAATTTTATTATTTTCCATTTAGTTTCTATTAATACTTAGTGCATACTTTTGCTACATTAGTGTACTGAGCCAACAGTCCTCGGTCACTATAACAACATCCCTAGTCCACTGTACAAACATCCCTGGTTTACTGTCCATTGTCCCAATTTCCTCATCCACTGTTCCAAATGCCCTCATCCTCTGTCATAGTCCACCATCCTTACAGCCTTAATCCACTGTACAAACATCTTTAATCCACAGTATTAACAGCCCTACTCCACTGTACCAGCAGCGGTAGTCCACTGTACCAACATACTAGTGGTCAACTGAGGTGGGGAAGGGAAAATGTGCATGAAAACTATTACACAACACTACTCAAAAAACCCAGTTGAATGACTATAGGGCAGGGAACTCATAGGTCATTCAGAATTTTTTAAAAAGTTGTTGTTGAGAGGTGTGGTGGCACATGTCTTTAGTTCCAGCAGTAAGGAGGCAGAGGCAGGTGGATCTCTGAGTTCAAGGCTAGCCTGGTCTACACAGTGAGTTTGAGGCCAGCTGGGACTACAGGGAAAACCTCTCAACATTTCCTGTATCAGTAACATAAACCAGGGGTTTTAATTCTGTATAAGTTTTATTCTTAAAGGCTTCCTTCCTATTGAGAAAGTTGAGTGAAAAGCTCAAAGAAATTGCTTCAGATATCCAGCATCAATGTACTACCTGGCAGGTGGTACTTATTCAACTTTCTAATGCCTAATGTCTAATTGCATGGGGAAAGAAAATTTCAGACTGCTCACTTGAGGATATAAGACAATAATCAGGTGTTTTAAGAACCTTTTGATTTTTCCCCCTTCCGTTTAGATTGTTCTTCCTTCACCCACATATGATCAAGAAGTCAATAGTTTGATCTAATAAAAAATATATATACAGTGTGCCCAGGTGTGGTTCAAAGTGTTACTTCATCTCTCTTTGCTTAAATGGGCCAGAATTTAATATTCAAAAGTTCAGAATCATTCCTTGTCATTCAAATGTGGCAAAGAAGAAAGTTTGAGGAGAGAAGGAAAAAGTCAGTGAAAAATTTGTTACAGGAAATTGTGCTGCTCATAAACAATGTCAAAGGCAACAAAAATAGGTATTTTAATGGAAACACCTCAGCTACAAGGAGACCAGAACACACTGGATGCTTATTGTGGCTTCATGGTGACAGCTGCAATGAAATTACTCTCCCAGGAATTAGTTGACACCAAAACAATAAAGTTAGTAGCACATGGGATATTTATAAAAATAAATAAATAAAAATAGTGGAACAAAGAGATGTGTGAATGTTGACATCATTGGATAAGAGAGCCCAATGCAGAGGGCAAACAAAGGAGACAATGACACCCCAAAATGCTTTCAGGCAATACTTAGTGAAGACTGAGCTGTCAGGAACAACGACTATAACTACATCCTGAAACAAGTCTGAGAACAAGAATAGTGACATTTGTGGCCTGTGATATCAGATGGGCAAAGACTTAAGAAACCAAATAAATTAAATCATAAGACACAAAATTTAAGGTAGTATAAGGTAGAGATCCTCTCTGGACACCTGTCTAGAAAGTTTGCCAATCTTATCAGGGAAGAATTAGTGATTTGAACTCATTATAATCTGTCTATGTTAATTCAGTGTCCGTATGTTTTTAATTTACAAAAATTCAATTAAATAACATATAGGATTTAGAGTGGTGTTATACACCTGAAAACCCACTTGGAAAACTGAAGTAGGAGAATAAGGTGTTCCAGGCCTCCTGAGCAATTTAGCAGAGACCCTTTCTCAGACCATACTTAAAATGAGTGTGGCTGTAGCTCAGGGGTGAGATACTTGGCTTGAATTCACAATGACCTAGGTTCAAGTCTCAGGACATAAAAACAAACACAAAAAACAACAAAACAAAACAACAACAACAACAAAAGAGTATTTTCTTTCATATAGTTAATTCTGAATTTTAATGCTTGTAACTTAAAGTCAGTGTATCCTTATAACTGAGACATATCTAAAATAAACTCAGCATGTAACTCTGGGATCACTATGTCAGAGGCTAGGCCAGAACTATTTTTATAGAAATTCTGAGTCATTCCACTAAGTAGGCCCATATTTAACCAAAGGTAATCAGAACTAGCTCAGCTTGATTATCATTAAATAACTGGCCCCTCTGTGTGACTGTGAAAAGGAAAGAGAGATTATCTTCTATTTTGTTGAGCCCCTTCTAGAATATAATATAACTTTCCCACCTAAGCTATTTGATTGATTTTACACCTCATTCCGAAGAAAGCATAAATTATTCAAAGCATACCTTGAGAGAATGTCAAAGAAGAAAGGAAAGGCCATGCATTACATATGGAAAAGAACCAAGAGAGGCTGTTAACTATGTTTTCCATTATTTGGAGAATGATATTTTCCCTATTGTCCTAGTGTACTTGGGTTGACATAAGAAAGGATTATGGACAGGTACTGAAAAGTCAGTTCTTTCTTCACAATACCGACACTGAGATGTTCAAGATGAAAGTGTGGGTTCTTAGCCAAGGTCACTTCCTGGTTGTAGAAGGTCACCCACCATCTTGCTGCGAATGCCCATTGTCTGTCCTCAGTGTATGACTGTGGTTAGTCTGTTGTTTTGCACTCTGTTGCTTTCTCTCCTTAAAGACATTGACAGGATCATGAGGGAAAGCTCTCATTACTCTATTAATTGTTTTCCCAGAATACCACTTGCAAATACCACCACATTGAGGACTTCAACATGTAAACTCTGGGGGCATATTACTCTTTCCCAATTTTTTTTAACACTTTGCTTTCACAGGTTTTTTCTTGTACAGGGCTCTTCGAACATGCCAACATTTTGAATAAAGAAATAAGGAGATGGGGCTGGAGAGGTGACTCAGCGGTTAAGAGCACTGTTTGCTCTTACAGAGGACCTGGTTTCATTCCCAGCACCCACATGGTGGCTAACAAGATCCAGGGGATCCAACACCCTCCTCTGACATCCGTGGGCACTGCACAACACTGGTTCACCTACCTACATGTGATCAATACCCATACATATTAAATAAAAATAAATATTTTTTTAAAAATATAGCAAGATAGCTGGGCGTGGTGGCACATGCCTTTAGTCCCAGCACTCAGGAGGCAGAAGCAGGCAGATGGCTGTGAGTTCAAGGCCAGTCTGGTCTACATAGTGAGTTCAGGTCAGCTGAGACTACAGGGAGACCCTGTCTCAAAAGGATAAAAAAAAAAAAAGTACATATATATATATATGGAGATACACTTTTATCTTTATTTTAAATTTTAATTACAATTTTATAATTGCATTCTTTCTCTCATTCTTTCTATTTTCCATCATAATTTTTTAAGGAGGTTTAACATAATGACTTACAGAAACCTGTCTCAATTTCCTTAAGGGAAAACCCTCTTAGACTGAAGACAGAGTAAGGTTCTTTGCTAACAAAGCTGTGAAAAAAGCATTCTGTTAGACGAAAAGGTGGCAGGGGTCGGTATTGCTGTCAAACAGAAACAAAGAGGATTCTGGCAAAGGGAGAGTTTAATGGGTTGGTAGGGCTGGGCTTCAACTTGGGTGTGAGGAAGAGCCAGCAATCTAATGGCTACAGGGAGTAGCTTATGAAGGGACGGAATTCGGAAAAACAGAATATTTTTCTGCTGTTTGGGGCTGTTTTGGGGCTGTTCAGGAGGGGCATGGGGTCTGCACCTGGTGAAACTTACCAAGGAAAATATCTACTGTAAAACATGTTTTCTACAAATACAGGGTCCCAGGAAGTCATTGAAGCTAAGGGCTTGGGAAACCTGTTTGTCAGCCTGTGGAGCGTGCTCTGGTGATCACAGTGCATCAGGTCACCAATTCCCAGAGTGGTTTTTGTCAGCTTGCTGATAGCTGGGAGTTGGCTGAGTCAGGTCCTCTTAGGGGCCTTATGGTTTCTGGGTCTGGGGTTGTCTGGACCTGAACCCTATCATTCCAGCCTTTTATGTTATAGGATTTGGGACTATGTTTTTCATCTGGGTATGTCTGGCTACTTCCTGCTAGGTAAGGTCTATGCTAAAATGGGGGAGGGGTTTTGATGAGGCTGGATCTGGAAGGTTTCCTCTCAGGCTGACATTTCCTGGTATCTGTTGGTGTTAGAGCATTACCCATCCATCATGTTTGGCAGGTTTCGGGTTTTTTTTTTTGTTTTGTTTTTTTTTTTATATATATATATATGTATCTGGCTGGGGCAAAAGTAAGCAAAAGCTGGTAATGATGGTATGTAGTCATGGAGAGTAAAGGATTGTTGGAGTGGCAGTTTGCTCAGGAGGAAAGGTCTGCCATACATAAGCTCAAAGGGCTGCCATGTCCCCTGTAGTGGGAAAAGTCTCTATCCATCCTGAGAAGGTATCAACCAAGACTAGTAGGTTCCTAAACTTTTTGAAAGCTGGCATATGAGTAAAGTCTAGTTGCCAATCAACCCCAGGGAGAGCTCCTCTATGCTGATGGGGTTTAAAAGAGGGAGATGGGCAGCCCCCACCCTGAGGGGAAACAGTGGCACAGATGGGGCAGGATTGGGTGACTTCTGTGACAAGGGGAGGGAGTTTAGGGTGAAAAATGAGGGTATCAAGAAATTTATAAAGCAGGCAAGCCCCAATATGAAAGATGCTACGTAGGTGTGTCAGAATGGACGAGACCTGGCCTCCTGGTAAGCAATGCCTATCCCCAAGAATCATCCATCCTCCTGAGGTTGGGGTAGGCCCTTTATCTGAAAGACATTTGTGCTGTTGAGGGGTGTAGGAAAGCATGAACTTAGCTCTAGTGGAGCTAAGAAAGTCAGGTTAGCAGCATGGTAT
Source organism: Nannospalax galili (assembly GCF_000622305.1). Lineage (NCBI taxonomy): Eukaryota > Metazoa > Chordata > Mammalia > Rodentia > Spalacidae > Nannospalax > Nannospalax galili. The sequence continues at coordinate 1,228,174 of NW_008348874.1, read as the reverse complement.
TGGCATTTGCTGGCCTCCCTAACCACTTGGTCAGCCAGGTCATTGCCTCTGGGGATAGACTCAGTGAGAGGCTGGTGCCCCTACAATGGACTACAGCTGCCTTGGCAGATGCCTGCAACAATTTACGAATTAGTGGACAGTTAATAATGGGGGTCCCCTTTGTGGTAAGTAGACCTCTTTCTTTCCAGATAGAGGCATGATGGTGGAGTATATGGACGGCATATTTAGAATCTGTGAAAATATTGATGCTTTGATTTTTGGCCAATGTTAAGGCTCTGGTGAGTGCTATGAGTTCTGCCCTCTCTGAGGTGGTGCCAGGAGGTAAAGGTCCAGACTCAATAATACCTGTGAGGGAGACAATAGCATATCCTGCCCTGTGGGATCCAGTAGGTGTCAGGGTTCAGCTGCCATCCACAAACCAGGTTAGATCCTAATTGGGTAGGGGATTGAGAGAAACCAAGGGGTCCCAATAGGTGAGTTCCTAGAGGGTCCCCAGACATGAATAAGTGAGTGGTGTGGCAGAAGGGAGGAGTGAGGCAGGGTTAAGGAGAGGGCAGGAGTCTAAAGTAATTGAGGGATTTTCAAGGAAGGTGGCATGAGGGAGAGTTGGAGCTTAGGTGGAGCAAGAGTGCTGAGAGAAGTGGGTGAGAAGGTCCTTAAGATGGTGGGGAGAAAGAAAAGAAACAGGTTGACCCAGGGTGAGTTTAAGAGCTTCCTGAGCTAGGAGGGCTGCAGCTACCAGGGCACGGAGACACGGCTGCCATCCATTGACGGTGGTGTCTAGTTGTTTTGTGAGATAGGCCACGGGGGCAAAGGTGGGTCCCTTCATTTGTCCGAGGACCCTCAGAGCCAGTCCCTTATTTTCAGTTATGTATAAGAGAAATGGGGATCCTAGATCAGAGAGGGCTAAAGCTAGTTCCTCTAGGAGGGCCTTCCTGTTGGTATGAAAAGTCTCTGTGATTGGCCTCAGGGGCTCTACTGGTTTAGAAGGGTTTTAGGAAAATGGAGTCTTCCATCTACCACCACCATGGAGATCTGTGAGGGTAAACATCTTACCAGAGCAGGAAGGAAGGACGGACCATGAAATAGACTTATTAGCTCCTGTAGTCACTACCCTGGGATCCTCCATAGGGATGGTCATGGGTGAGATGGGTACTGAGGAACCAGTGCCCAATCAGTCTTTGGCCATCAGGCCCAGAAGACTGATGAACAGACTCCTGCAAAGCTGATGGGATCAGGGAGGAGACTGGCCTACCGTGACATGGCAGAGAAGGACAATCGATCCTCCAATGATCTCTCTGTGCAGATCTGAAGTAGGGTCCTGGCAGCTGACACTGTGTCGCAATGAAGCTGGAGATTATCTTCTTTAGAGGAGCCCCTTAGAGCTGTGGCCAGCAGTTGGTATTTTTGTTTAAACAGGGAAAATTTGTCCATCCTAGCCTACTCTTCCTGGTTAGTAAAGACTTTAAATGCCATTTCTAACAGATCTCCCTGAGGGGGTATTAGGGCCCCTTTCTAGTAGTCTACTTTTTCTCCTAATGTTAGGGGAAGATTGTGAGATGAAATGATGATTAAGCATAAACCTGCTATATCTAAAATTTGGATCATATCTAGTGTACTTTACCAGGGTCTCAGTAAGTCTAGCCAGAAACTGTGCTGGGTTTTCAGAGGGGTTTTGGATTATTTCCTTTAGTTTATTAAAATTGACAATTTTATGGGACGTTTTCTCTAATCCTGCAAGAAGACAAGCAATTATAAAACTATAAGCCTTTTTCCTTCTCTTCCATCCTCATAGTACCACCCTAAGTCCTGGCTGGAGACACCAAAAGTCCCAGCAGGAGAATCCTCAACAGTTACATGGAATGAAGTGGGCTGGATCTGTGGAGAAGGATTCTATTTTTTTTCCTCTATTTGGGACATATTGTTAAGAGAGAAAGGGATGTAGACTCTGACAGCTCCCTCTACCCCCACTACTGTCAGCACAGGAAAGAGTGCTGAGGGATGTGTGGGAGAGGTGTGGCCCAGTGGGTCCTGAGCAGGTCCCCAGCCCTGCTGCAACCCCAGACTCCGATGCTGCCCACTTGGGCTGCACCCCTTACCCCCTGCCTTTCCTTGTTTGCCGGTGGGTTGGGTGGGTACCCAAGACCCTGCTGGGTCGAGGCTGGTGACTATTTGAGGCATGTGAGGCATGGCAGGTGGGGCATCCCTGTTCCTTGCAGCTGCAGCTGTGGTGGCTACCACCTCTTGAGAACAGGAAGAGGAGTGGGGAAGGGCGGGCAGGGGACTCCCCTTCAGTGTGAGGGGTTCTTTCCAAGAGTACTTGGCACATCTGTCAGGAGGCACAGAGGGTCAGACACAAAGAACAAAGAAAGCTTGACTATAGGGGAGCTCCAGCCATTTGTCATTACATTGGCGGAGGTTATCTAAATCTCTTAAAATATTGAAGTCTAAGGTTCCTGACTCTGGCCACACAAAACCATTGTCTGACTTGTACTGAGGCCAGGCAGCGGTGCAGAGAAATTTGAGGCATTTAGGTCTGACAGAGAAGATTGAAGGTTGTAAAGATTTCAGAAGGCAAGCGGGGACGGGGGTGGGGTGGGGTTTGAGTCCTGCAGATTTAGAATTGAGGTTGCCCTTTTTCTTTTAATTACAGGGATGATGAAGAGAATGAGAAGGGTGCTTAGTGTGAGGAGATAAAAGAGGAAAATGAGAGCTAAAGAAGGGACATGAGAAGTCTATGGGTGTTTCCAGGGGAAGAAGAGGTTGGGTGTGAGGCTGACACAAAAAGCAAGTGCCAAAAGGAGGAGAGAGACTGAGTGGATGAGGACAAGAGAGGAAAGAGGCATGAGAGGATAGGTGTGCCAAATCGCCGGGTGGGGCCAATGTCCAGAAAGGCATCCCTCCGTGGAGTGGGTCCTGAAAATGGGAGTGTCCCAAAGTCCCTAGGGACAGCATCCCGTGACTAGAGAGGGGAAATCGTGGGATCTCCTGACATCCTGGCATGATTTAATGAGGAACGGAGATCCAATGACTGTATGGCACAGAGAAGAAGAAGGAGAGAAGGAGGGAGAGAGAGATATAAGGAAAGAGAGAGGGAGAGAGGAAGAGAGAGTGGGAGAGAGAAGGAGAGAGGAGGAGAGAGCGAGAGAGAGGGAGAGAGGGAGAAAGATGGTGAGAGAGAGGGAGAGAGGAAGAGAGGGGGCAGCATACCCAATGCCTAAATTGATGGTGAGTGCAGGAGCTGGTATCCGGCGGTTGGTCCAGCCAGAGTCCTCATGGCCATACCCCAAATAGGTTATCCAAGTCACAGCACCATATGTTAGATAAAAAGGTTAAAAGGCAGGGGTCAGGATCGCCAAGAAACAGAAACAGAGAGGACTCTGGCAAAGTGAGAGTTTAATGGGTTGGCAGGGCTGAGCCTCAACTTGGGTGTGAAGAAGAACCAGCAATCTAGTGGCTGCAGGGGGTAGCTTATAAAGGGACAGAATGTGGAAAAACAATATCCTTCTGCTGTTTGGGGCTGTTTTGGGGGCTGTTCAGGAAGGGTGTGGGGGTCTGTACCTGGTGAAACTTATGGAGGAAAGTATCTACTGTAAAACATGTTTTCTTCAGTTACAGGGTTCCAGGAACCCACTGCAGCCAAGGTCTTGGGAAACCTGTTTGTCAGCCTGTGGAGCGTGCTCTGGTGATCACAGTGCATTGGATCACCAATTCCCAGAGCAGCTTTTGTCAGCTTGCTGGTGGTGGGGAGTTGGCTGACTCAGTCCCTCTTAGGGGCCTTATGGTTTCTGGGTTTAGGGTACCCTGGATCTGAACCCTATAACATTCAATATATGAACCAGTTTTATCTCTAAAATTTCACTGTAAATCACACTGCTGTAGTCTTCTATTTGAATGGGCACAGAAAGCAGGCAGTCTCTCACACACTCCTTACAGCTAACCATTTAGACCACAATGCCCTCAACTACTTGCATTTGGTATTATCTGCTCTTAGGACTGAAGCTCCTTCATTGGACTCAGCCTGAGCAGAAGGACAGGAAGCTTGGGGGAAGCATGGGTGGGCGACAGCCCCAACAATCTCACCTCTAAGCTGCACACTAAATAATTTTTTTCAAAGTTTCTCCAGAAAAAGATCAGAATTTTCCCATTGTAGGGATGTACTTGTTAATTATCACTTAATATCCCCTTCCTGGTTCTGTTTCACTTACACCTCTCTACTTCACAAGAATACCTCAAAATACTCAATTTAATCAAAATCTAAGCTCAGCATCTAGTTCTGGGAAAATTCAGACTAAAAGTCCCGTGCTTCGTACCTAGTATTTGTGCAAATTGTATGAAAAAGAAAATACTAAGTCAATATAAGAAAACTGTTTTCTGTTAAACAGGAGAAGCAGTAGTATCTATTACCTGGTATTGTCCAGAGAGTTTTAAAACAAGTAAAAAAAATGTTCCCATTAAATTGCTTACTAAATTCTCCTGTCCACTCCTTATTTTAGTTTGGCTTAATTCATGTCATTTTAAATATTTATCCAACCAAGCGGAGTGGACAATATCCAAATGAAAGTGCACACAGATCACTTTCCACAAAGTAGTTGGAGACCAGGTGCACAGATGAACAGAATGTTTCACTACTGCCTTTCATGCTAAACAGTTGAGATTTTTACCTGAGTGGGAAAATCAAGAACTTCTGTATAATGGGCCCTCTGTCAGGATTTCTCCCTTCCTCTCCATATTGGGTGCCATGGCTTTACTTGCTATCCTCTTGTGAATGTCTCCTCAGCTTATTTCTCTGGTTTTGACTACTGTCCTTGAGTCTAGAGCTCTGTATCTTAAGAATGCTTCCTAGTATCCCACATGTTTCAAAATCTGTGCCTGGGAGATGTTAAAAGTAGGAGCTTAGGGAGCTGGAGAGATGGCTCAGCAGTTAAGAACACTAACTGTTCTTTCAGAAGACTCAGGTTCGAATCCCAGTACCCACATGGCAGCTAACAACTGTCTGTAACTCCAGTTCCAGGGGATCCAACAGCCTCTTCCGTCCTCTATGGGCATTGCATGACACAGGTGTACTTACCTACATGCAAGCATAACACTCATACACATAAAATAAAAATAATAAATAAAATATTTTTTAAAGTAAGGGCTTAGGATCAAGCACATGTGAGGGTCTAAAGGCAGCAGTTTGCTAAGTGCCTGACCTTCAGTTACTCTTTCTCCAAAATGCAATGTGTTTTGTAAGATTAATTATAAGAATAGACCTAAGACCTAAATCACTCAATGACATGTTTAATATAGAAGAATTGATAAATGTGTGATTATTATCATTATTAAAGTGTTAAAGTACAGTCTGATGCAAACCCCACCCTTCATGTTGAGATTGATCATTTCCAGTCAGTAGCACCAGCCTGTTCATTATCTTGTCTCTCCACCCACCACCTAGGTGCTGACAAGTGCTAGTATCAGTGATGAAAATGACAGAGTGCTAAGTTCAGCTTTGGAAATACTTTGCAATGATAAGTACACATATCTTGCAGGTGGGCAGAATAGTTAAGACCCTGTTGCTGAAGACACTATATACATGAGCTGTAGAACAAACAAAGAAATAAGCTGGTGCTGACTTCAAAGCTTCAGCTCTACTGCCTAGTGTCCATAGTGCTAAAGTGTGCCATGTAAGCTATCTGAAGAGAAAAGTTATCATCAGTCTTACACATTTGTGAATCCTGTGAGCTACAACACCTGGCGTGGCAAGCTATGCCAGCTGGTACAAGAGTGACACCAATATTATTGAAGTAACCAACTAATTGGATTTAAGGTCTTCCTCATAGAAAGGAGTCCATACCTGATATTGATATCAGACCTAGGAACCTGAGGCTAGACAGCCCAAAGGTCATGGGATAATGCCTAATACTATTACTCTGCTAAATAAAGACAATATTAAACTGGTTCCTTATGACTTATTTTTACACTCATAGATTAATGCATCTCTCAGCTCTCACCAGAGATGTTTTCTTATACAACAGATGATTAATGCAGTAACCATCAACCAGTGAATGTTCAGAGAATAAGAGGTTATAAGACTGCTTATACCTGAATACAAGAGCTATATCAAACTTCTGCCTCCCAAGGAAGGATCAGAGATCATTCACTTGTGGGAGGTACATGAGGCATCAGGCCCCTACCTCCCACTGCTCTTATAACAAATCAGGAACAAATTTTCCAGAACCATGGTTTGGAAAAATCCTAGGGAATTTATTGGACTTATTAACAGAGCAGAGGGTGAGGTGGGGGTTACTTCCAAAGGTGTGGGTATACAAGGGCTTTTTTTACATTTTGGCAGGGACCTTGTGACCTCTGTGCATTCACCCAAGATGGTGACGCCCACCTCCTCCTCCTGGATTCCCCTGTCCCTATCCTTAGTCCCTCCCTCATGTACCACTCAGGCCAACTGGTTGGGCAGAAGACATGACTGACTCTCTCTGCCCTTTCCTCCTAAGGAGCATCCATTTTCAAGTTTGTGTGTGATGACAGAAGCAAGTGGGTGAAGCTAAGCTTAAAAAGGAGGCGTCTATCCGTAGCTTACCAGTCTACTTGCCAGGAGGAGGACAAGTTCGTATAACACTCCACTCCTTCCTCTGGCTCTTACATTCTTTCCAGTAGCCTCTTCCATAAAAGTCCCTGAGCCTTGGAGGGGATGACACAGAGGTAGACTAATTCTACACTGTGATGAGAGACTGAACTCTTGGGCCTTATCATCATTTGTTGTCAAGATGTGGCTGTTGATCCATCTCAGTGATATCTCTCCTACTATGAAGAAAAATGAAAAGAAGCAGGAATATTGAAACAAACATTGAATGCTGTAATAATCTATCCTATGGGTGTGAACACAAATGCTTAGAAGATATCCTAAGAGGTGCATTACATTCATCTAACAAAACATGCCGTGGCTTCCCCACTAGGGCCTATGGCTTCCCCTGCAATTGGAGGGTTAGCCTGGGTTGTACCAGATGTGTGTTTCTGCCACTATTGCACCAGCAAGCACATCTTACTTGGCATGTCGATAGTGTGGCATACAGGGGTCTGCCATTAAGCAGAACTTTGGGTACCATTTTTCCTTAATGATTCTGCTAAGTACCTCCTGGCGAAATGACCACCAGTTATCTGGAAGAAGGGAGTTTCCAGCTTAGACTTAGCTTGATATCTCCCTTTCCCATCCTAGCAAATTTATTGGGCTTACTAACAGAGCAGGGGTGGTGTGGGGGTTATTTACAAAGATGTGGGCATGCAAGGGCTTTCTTTTACAATTCAGTGGGGACCTTGTTACCTCCCTGCATCCTCCCAAGATGACAAAGCCCACCCCCTCCCCCTGGCTTCCCCTGTCCCTATCCTTAGTCCTTCCTTCATGTACCACTCAGGTCAGCTGGTTGGGCTGAAGGCATGACTGACTCTCTCTGCTTCCCCCAACCCCGCCTCCTACAGAGCATTCATAGTCAAGTTTGTGTGGCAATTGAAGCAAGTAGATGAAGTTAAGCTTGAAAATAAGGCATCTATCCACAGTTTGCCAGTCTAGCTTGCCAGGCAGAGGACAAGTTTATACAACACAAAGAAATAGTTTTCTAGACAGCTGATCAGTTACTCATGAACTTACAGCAATGGTAACTGCATGTGCAAGTCCCATACAAGCTCAAACCAGTTAAAAATCCCAGCAGAAACTCAGGGAAGTGGTCAAGAAATCCAAACCCAACCAAAGGAACTATTAGCAACCAATGGCTGCTAATAGGGTAAGATTCAGTCCCCTTTGGTGAAACTCTTGGTAGGTTGACAAAGCCCCAGTGGATGGACCCACACTAAAAGGCAATTGGGGACACAAGCCTGACATGTATAGTCCTTGTATTCATAGTAAGTGCCAATCAGTCGTCTGTATGCTGCTGGTGGTACCTAGAAAGGAGGCACATGCGGCTTCAGTAGAGTAGAAGGAACAGATTTTAATGAGCAGTTCTAAAGTAATATCATATAATGCTAGGTGTTATAAAAGACAGATGATTCCATGAAATTTCATAATAATAAAAAGTAGCTTGCATTATGCTTTTAGAACACAGTACTCCTGTGACAGGTGAGAGCAAGGACTAAGTTGAAGTTTTCCAGTAGAACTTAGGATTCCACTTAATTGGCCACATCTTGAACTTAGCAAAATAAGTTAAACTTGCTGATTGGTTTTCATTTTTCATTTGCATATACTTATTTATTACGTGTCTTTGTGCTGATGCGATAGAATACTCAAGAAGTGGGAACTTTATGATAATCAAGCCAGCATCGCAGAAATGTATTTATATCCTATACCCTATTTGCAGTATTTACTATCCCCACCCAGCTTCATGTAGTCTAATTATATATATGTATATATATATACATATATATATATATCCCATAGAGTCAAATTCTTGTTCTCAAATGTCCTTCAGTCCTTCAGTGTGGAGTCATTCAGTGGATCCTAATCTACCAAGAGTAGTGCCCATAAAAGAGAGTAACTGTCTCCTTCCCAGCAGCCATTGATTTCCAACAGTTCCATAGGTAGGATTGGGGTTTATTACCCATTTCCACACATCTCTGCTGAGATTTTTTTCTGGTTTGAGCTCACATGGGACTTTTGTATGTTGTCACCATTGCTGTAAGTTCATGTGAGTAAATGCCCAGCTATTTGGAAAACTCTGCTTCCTTGAGGTCATCCACCACCCCTGGCTCTTTCTTCCACCTCATCTACAATGATCCCTGAGCCTTTGGAGGCAGAAGTTTTTATATAGATATTCAATTTAGCAATAATCACTCTGAAGTTTCTTATGTTCTGGATTTGGTCATTCGTGGATTTCTGTGTTAATCACCATCTGCTGCATAAAGAAATTTCTCTGGTGAGTGCTGAAAGATGCATTAATATATGAATTTAAGAGTAAGTCATTAAGAGTTAGTTTAATACTGTGTCTATTTAACATAATAGTAGTATTAGTCTCTCTACTATGGCCTGTGACTGACTTATCTAGCCACATGTTCCTAGGCCTGATGTCAATGCTTGTTTTGGGCTCTACTGTATGAAGCAGATCTTAAATCCAGTAGGAAAGTGATTGGTGAGTGCCACAATATTCATACCACTTTTGCACAAGAGGTCATATTTTGCCAGACCACTTGTTGAAGCATACAGGATTCACATCTGGATAAGGTTAATGATCAACCTTTCTCTTCTGGTAGCATTCGTAGTACCTTCCAACGTTATGAAAACTAGCCAGAAGAGATGAAGCTTTGAAGTCAGCATTAGTTTAATTTCTCCTTATTTTATACTATGGTTTACGTATGTATTGACTTCAGAAATATGGTCTTACCTCCAAGTTCTGGTAAGTAACCAAGAGGAGAGACAATGATCAATATCATTTGAGAGTCTATGGGACCACTGGTTAATAGCTTCAAAAGAGGGAGTCCATTCCTAGCAATGAACTTTTACTTTGCTAGTCTATAGTGTCTAGTTGTGGCAATATCCCCCCCATTAGAGGGTAACTCCTTTTAATCTCTTATTATACATTATATATATATATTTTAAGGAGTGTCTATAGTGGTAGGTTTTCAAACAGCTTTTTCTGAAGGCCTTTACTGTAAGCTGTTCCTCTCTATACTTCCTCCTCTGGCCAGCCCGCACATTCTCCACTCCAATGACCTCTTCCTACTCTATTATTACTCTTTCTCCCTATATATCATTGATATATATGTGTATATATATATATATATATCATTGATAGTGCTTAAATCAATAGTATAAGGAGAATGTGTAACTGTTAATGAACAGAAATGTGTTAGCTCAAAGCTCAAGGGCCTGACACCTGAGAGTTACCACCTTGTTCCATTGTCCCTCAACAAAAATTGGGAGAGACAAACAGACTCAGATATAACCTTTTGCAAGGAACTCATTCCTGTGAGAACAACCCACTCCTATACTAACAGCACTAGTCCATTCATGAAAGAACAGCTCCCCTGGACCCCCAGGCCTCAAAAAGCTACAGCCTCTTAGTCTGATAACAATTTAACTATCAGTTTGCAAAATGACAAACATTCTCAAATTCAAATGTATGCTCATATCATCTTACCGCCTCTAATACACCTTTTCCCCCTAAGTTTTCAAAAACTTTTAGTGCTTGGATAACACAGGTACCTAATCTCTGCTTCACTGATCCTTTGGAGAATTGGAGTGTAGAGTGGGATTTCTTCTACAAGCTTCAGGACAGCTCAGAATTTCCCCTCTGAATTCTAGTACTATGTATGTCAACTTGTACTAGAGAGCTACACCAAAACCTAATTTCAAAATATCTGGAACTGTAAACATTGCCTTTTCTTTGTCTTGAAGGTGTCCATGGAATGTGGCTGGTGGTGGATGCTACATTCTGTACCTGTGTTAGTTCTTAAGGAAGACAGTAGCAAATCACTTCTGACGAGGTGGCTTAAACAGCAGAACTTTACTCTCCTTTGTGCTCGACATGGAAGATCAAGGTGTCAGTTAGTTTCTCCAGGGGACACTTGTCCCAACCCGCAGGACAGTCAACGTGGGTATCTGGAGGGAGGAGAGGGGACAGAAAGGGACAAGAGATGCGAAGAATGGAGACAAGACAGGCTTTCTGATCAAGTCTCATTTATTGAACATCTACACAAAGTTTTTATAGTGAGGAGAGGGGGAAGTTGGCAGGGACAAATCCATTGAAGTAGAGCAATTCAATTAACAGAACGATTATCACAATAACACCACACCAATTGATCACAGAGTAAATTCCATAGTAACACCACAATTCTATATAGCAAGTTGTTAATCAATTAAGAGGTTACACTTGTATGATTACAGAGTAATACCAAAGTTTCTTAGCAATTACATGAGAAAATGAGGTTTTTTTTAAGTGCCCAGGTTAGAACAACATGTTTGTGAGAGGCTTTCAAGTATAGTCATCTCGTTAATCTCAAACCAGGCCAGCCTTGATGTCTGAAAAACAGCTTTGCCAGGAATCACGTCTTGCTATTTCCTGGGGTAGGGGCCTATGGCTCCCAACAGACACTCTCCTTGGCTTTGAGGTGGCTGCCATCATACTGTGTTCTCATATGTTTGGCTATGTGTCTATGCATCCCTGATGTTTATGTTGCAGATTGCCTTTTATATAGATACCAGTCATATTGTGTTATGACCAGGTTCATTTCGCCTTAAGAGTTACTTTAAGGACTCCAAAATTTAGTCATATTCTTAGGTACTAGGCTCACAACAAGAGTAAGTTTGAGGGTGTACAATTCAACCTACAACTATCCAATTCCGATAGTTCTAGTCCTTGTTTCTCGCTGAGATTCAAATTGTGAACAACTGTCCTAGACTACTGTTCAATGTTGTCATAGTCGACCTTCAATTTTATTCTTAGATCAATGCTGTCCTCTCTCCTATGCTACTTCAACATTCCTTTGCCTCGTCCAGTCTAACCATCTTCTGTGTAGTCTGCTGCATTATTGTCAGAGTGAGATTTGCGGTTGCCACCTCTAAGAGATGCCATTGCTTGTATACCTGGAGTGACTCTGCCTAGCAGTTTCATCTGAATGATTTCAGGTCTTGAGTAATTCCTTCCTAAATGTGAACAGATCATTTCTCAGGCATATAATCCCCCACAGACTGTGAAAGTGTTTTCTGTGAAGCTTTCGTCCATGTGTTCTCCCTCACAAATTCTAAACGTGTATCTCTTCTGAGTTCATTTTGGCTGGAAACTGTCTACAATGTTGAGACGAGGCAGTTGTTGGGTTAGATGACTTGGCCTTCTGCTCTTAAGGAAAACAATTCTGTTTTCTGCTGTCTGGTGTCTGAAAACTATTTTTCATACGCTTTTCCAGATTTTGAAAAGCTATTTGAAATATAGAACAATAAATACAGTTCCTCTTAACCATTATGATCAGAAACAGAAATATAGTTACAAAACATAAACAATTCTCATGTTTTTTATTTATATTTGCAATTTATATTTTTGAATAAAATCATTTCTTAACATTCAGACTTCATACTTCTTTATAGCACAGTCCTCTATTTTGTCATAAAGTATCATGAATGATTTCAAAATGGAAATATCATTATTACTGAAAAAAAGTGAAAAACTTTAAGTTTAGGATTTATTTTCATTTCTATTTTTCTTAATATTTTCCCCTGAAGATACTATGATCTAAGTCAGAAATATTTCTTTCTTCACTCACAGTCACATCCCATAGAATAACATTTTGCAATATACTTGGCCAGCATTCTTCAGAGCCATCAAAAAATAATGTCTGCCAACATGTCACCAATTCATACAAACTAAATCCTATAAGAAGGGGTCCTGTGACACAAGAAAGACAATAGGGAAACTAAGGTGTGTGAGTGTGCTATGGAAGTTAACTAAGAAGAGTAGCAATGTTTGATAATTAGTTGTAAAATATACCATGTTATCATCGTATATGGAAACAAAAACTTCATGTGTAGAAAGGACACATATAGATGCTCTCCATCAAAAGAACTGGATTATTTTGCAAAGTAAATTTAAAATTAGTCAATCGATGACCCAATCCCAGCTACAAGGACTTACTAAACTTATTCCAGTTTTAAAGGATATTTTTAAGCCTAGTAGATGTTAGTAGATTTTGCTTTTCCTCATATCAAATTGTTTACTGATTAAGTCTAAATTAATTTAGTGTAACTTATTTATTGATTCATTTGAGATAAGACCTCTCTACGTCACTGAGTTGAATCTAGAAGCCCTGGGCTCAAGTGATCCTCCCACCTCATGAGCTAGGACTATGGGTATGCACATCATCAGAGCTGGGGTTTTTAATTGTAATTAATATGAATACGATAGATAGACAACAGTTAGTAAAACAAATAGACAGATATTGCTATAGACTTTAGAATATATTTTGATATGTATACATAATTAATGAATTTGCATATTTGTATTTTTCAAACACGTTAACATTGTTTTGAGAATACTTATTCAAACTAAAACAAAGCAGGACACCCGATGGTATACACTCTAACCTCAGTACTCAGAAGTAGACTCTCAAGTTTAAGGCCAATTTAGACTACTAGCGAGACCTTATTACAAAAGTAAACAAAAAGTAAAACAAAGTAACTTAAACAAACAAACCAAGGACTTTAGATATATCACAGTAGTAAAGCACTTATGTGCCACAAGCAAGGCTCTGGGCCCCATACCAACAACTGGAAAAAAAAATGCAGACTAAGATATCAGTCAATAACTGGATTTTGTATTTTTGGGGGGTCTTTTTGAGACAGGGTTTCCCTGTAACCCCAACTGTCCTGGAACTCACTATGTAGACCAGGCTGGCTTTGAACTCATAGAGATCCACCTGCCTCTGCCTCCCAAGTGCTGGGATTAAAAGTATGCACCACCATGCCCAGTGTAATACCATTCGTTGTAAAATTTCACATTAGCTCTTGATCTCGTTTGTGAATTTCCATTCTGTTCTATTTATTTTCTCTATTCATTTTTCAATATTAGACCATTTTTTTAGATATTGGTGATATCCTTAAAAATCAATAAATTGATTGATAAAACTGATAATTTATAAACAAGTCAGTATTACAAAAATAATTTTTTTCTAGAAGAAGTTGACATTTTATTTCCGTGATACACATATTACTGACTCTCTAAACATAACATTGGTATTGGCAAAAATTAGGTTTTCTTAAAATGAAAATTTTTATCAGTTTTTTATATGTAACTTTAAATTTTTAAAAATATTTAATCATTTTTATTTTACGTGTATGCACTCATGCAATTTTTATTTTAGGTGTATGTGTGTAAGTGCACTCATATTATGCAATGCATGCAGAGGTCAGAAGAGGGCATTGGTTTCTCTGTAGCTGGAGCTATGGGTGGTTGTCAGCTGCCATATAGATTCTAGGAATGGAGCCCACGTCCTCTGCAAGAACAGACAGTGCTCTTAACTGTTGAGCCATCTCTCCAGGATCTAACTTGCTGAGCCATCTCTCTAGGATCTAACTTTAAAAAGTCTTGATATCCAATGTTATATAGATCTATCTAAAATTATAAATAACTATAAAACTTGCTGGATTGAAGATATATAACATTTTGTACTACAAAAGAAATTATTGTAGACCCTGTGAAAATCCCCCACTTATCTATAAGTTGAATAAAGTAAATATTATTAACTTTGAAAGCTGTTCTCAGTACAAGCATGTTCAAGATGATGACACTATAGCATGACCATAAAAATGTTCAGTTGAGAGAATAGCTTTCCTTTTGTTTGTAATGGACTTGGGATGGCTTTTGACAGGTACTAATATGTGAACATCATACTTATGATGCAAGAAGCTTCTGAACAAATCAAAAGCACATGTATGTTTAGTTGTTAGCAATGTGGAGAATACTGCTTGCTGATTTGGGTTTCTCCTATGTTGTGTATTTTATAAGAGTTTTAAATGTTAGCATTAAAGTTATTCATATTTTAACTTGTCTAAAGCAAGCATGGCAAGATTTGAAATGCGTAGTCTGTTCTGGTTGTCTCAGTCATAACCTTCACCAAGACTAGACAGACTGGAATTTATACTTTATATTGTTATGTTTTAGAAATTTTATGTGATGCATGCTCATTTTTCATTCTGTATATGTCCCTTTAGTATTTAGTTGATGAAAACTTAAGCCAGCTGGAAGTCTTTAGTGTTCACTCAGAAAGAAAAGCATCTTGGACAGAGTTGTACAGGAAGGAATCCATTCATCCCAGGGTTTTCCTGCAGGATGTGAAGGCTGGTGTGTAGAATATAGTTTCCCATAGAAAAGTGATACCAGATCTATGCATAAGCAGCAATGAGAAGAAGTTCATAGACAGAATGGACAGCCAAGAAATACAGAAAGCACAACAGATGATGATGTGAAAAGAATGTATCAAAAGACACGCCTGCCCTCCCCATCCTCTCTTACTCCCTAGATGTGCCACCTTCTGCTCTCCAAGCATGCTCTAAAGTCATTATCTTGCTTGGGGTTTCTGTAATGAGTCAAGCTGACAAGACCACACATGGAATGAATAAACAGTTACACAGCCTTTGAGTTAAGAGGAACTTTCGTGAGGGTGACATAAGGTAGAAAGATGGCTGAATAGCAACTGCATCACTAGCTGATTCCCTTCTACATGAATGTGCACACCATGAGTCCTGTTCCTTTTCTCCAACATGAAATAGGAATTAAATAAAAATTCCATACTTTATTGTGCTTTAGTTTTTACCTCAGTGTTAAAGTATTTTTTCAGTTATCTGCAATCACTGAGAAGTATAGAAAAGGTGAGTGTTTCATCAATGTTAAGTAGCTAGGCTGCTTATTCAATGTGATCTCACTGCAAGGACATGTTAAAAACAGCTACTCAAAAAGAAAAATTGTGCTTTACCATATTTCCAAAGTTTCCCAAAAACTTTCAATATCTTCAACTCAGTTAATATTCTGCTTACTATTTAAATGAATGTTTCAGCAAGTACTTTATTGAAATATAAATTTAAATAGGTGTTTTGATCTCTATTCCAATTCATAAAATAACATTCAATTATAGAGCAAATGTTGACATTATGCTTTTGTATTAAAATTTATTTAAACATATGAAACAAAACCACATATGCATACATGTAGATAGCATGTGATATTTCAATTTCACTAATAAAATTCAGAGGAAAAATTAGAAATTTGATTTTTCTTAAAATTTATGATACCATGTTGTGCATCATCTTTGTGTATGAAGTCCTAACACTGGTGACAAAAACACTTTCCTTGGCCCATATCTCAACAGTATTGAAGCAGAACTTTCTAGGTTCACAGGTACAAATCACATACCAAATTAGGGCATGCTCACATCTAAAAATCTGAATGCAGCCTGGGGAAGTAGTCCAGTCAGTAATGTTCTTGCCACATAGTCATGAAGACTTACCTAAATAAGTGCCCTAGAATTCTCGCAAAAAAGCTAAGCGTAGTGGAGGGTGTGTGATTCTAGCCCCAGGGAGGCAGAGCCGGTCAGATCACCATACCTTTGAGTTCCAGGCCAGTTAGAGACCCTTCCTCAAAAAACAAGATAGATAACGCATGAAGAATGACAGCAAAGGGTGATTTCTGGCCTACATGCACACACAAGCACACACATAAAATTTTAAAGATTGAAAAGTCACTATGAGGCTTGGAATACTCTGATGATAACATGAAAACAGAAGCATCAAAAGACAGAGTAAGCACATCTTCATAGAAGCAATTTTATTTGTGATCTTTAATTCAATCTGAGATGCACTGAAAACTGCTAGCTACAAGGAAGAGTTTTCTCCTAAGAAGCTAAAATCAATAGTAGCAACAGTAACTCTGACACTGGAATCTCCCCATCCACATGTTAATGAATACCAAATTAATATCTCCAGGCTAGATAATTTCCACGAACCTCATACCTAATATCTACTTGGCTATTCAGGATTTAGTATCTTCAATTAATGTGTCCTCAGAACCATTCGACCTTCTTCACCTTCAGTCTCCTCCATCTTGGTTGATACAGCTCTATCTTTCCAGAAGGTTCAATTGGGAAGGCCCTAAACTGCAGTCAATTCAGGATCCTTTTCTCTCATATTTCACACCTGCTAGCTCCAAAATCATTTTGGTGTGTCACTTGGATATTGTGAGCCCTCCTGGTTCTATTAAATCTTCCTCAATGGTATCTTTCCACCCAGCAGTTAGAATGATTATTTAAAAAAATAAATTTATCCATTGTACCATATTTATATTAACGACTTCCCACTAACTGCCATAGAAGTTAAAATGTTAAATTCATTGCCTTGGCCACAAGCTCTGTCCAAGGCTAGTCTCCATTTCCTCTCTTTCTTTCAGAAGATAGCACAATGAACTTTCACTACGGGTAATTTGCCAGTACTGACTGTCCTGTGGCCTCCCAACATGCATCATGCCCACATTTCTCAACTCTTAACTGTGTTCTTGTTCTCTGCTCTAGGAGCTCATTCTGTCTGTCTCGTGACATCTAGCTGCACACAGTGTCTATCTAGATTCGTAAAATAGCATGCTCACTACGTGGATCTACCCCAGTTCTCTATTCACATCTGCAGACTTTTTTATTTGCCTAAAGTTTTTGGTGATTGTGAAAGAACCTGATATAAACATTTTCATAAGCATTCTGTATGGATGTGAGTTTTCATATTGATTAAATATAATAGCATGATTGTTAGATCGTGTTACAGGACTGTTTAGGAAGAAACTGCCAATTATCTTCCAAATTGACTGTGACTTTTCATATTCATCAACAAGAAATGAGGTTTCTTAATGCTCCCATCATGCCATTAATTGTTAATATAAGTGTTTTGTATCTTGGTCACTCTAATGGGCTTTTAGTGGTATTTTACTTTATGTTTCTTATTTTGAATGATTTGGTTCGTCTTTTCACAGGTTGTTTTTACATGTTTACATTTGCTTATTTGCCTGGCAATATGTAAGACTCTAAGTTCAAAATTGATTTACTTGTTTCTCAGTGCTTTAAGTGAATTTCTTTCATAGTTCAGATACAAG
Organism: Nannospalax galili; assembly: GCF_000622305.1. Classification (NCBI taxonomy): domain Eukaryota; kingdom Metazoa; phylum Chordata; class Mammalia; order Rodentia; family Spalacidae; genus Nannospalax; species Nannospalax galili. The sequence goes on along the minus strand of NW_008348874.1, from coordinate 1,210,574 downwards.
TAAATTTATTGCATATGCTTTGCAGATGTTTATTCCAGTCTGTGATTTTTTTTTGTTTTAAACTTGTCTTTTGCAGAATGAATGCTCTTATTTTAATTATGAATTCCAGTTTATTAATTTTTCCTCTAATGTATGCTTTTTAGTATTGTATTAGTTAACTAATCCTCAAACCCTAGCCCACAAAGCTTTACCTACTATGTTTCAGCTGTTTGGTCAGTGATTCAGCTCATCAGAGTGCAGCTTTGTACTCCAAATGGGTTAGTAGGCTGTGTTTCACTTTATGGTTGTGTGAGTGCTACAGGAGGTTTTTACATATTTCCATATTTTTATTATGATATAATAGAATGTAATATGATCTCTGAGTTTTATGCATTTTCTTCATTAAAGTCGATCTATGCATTGTTCTAATTTGGGAAAAATGGCCCTAAGACTTAGATCCCTTCATTTAGAATGTCTTTTAATTTGTAAATAAGGTATGTTTCTAATTACTGATAGGTAAATCGAGTCAATCAGGAGAAAGCAACAGGACAGACAAGAACTCCAGTGGGGCAGAGTTTATTGGTGGAGAAAACGCAGGGGACAGTCCCCTAATTCAGGATGGAGGAGCTGTCCATTTTCAGGCTGTTGGCTGGGGGCTTTATAGAGGGTTTGGGGGATGCAGAAGGCAGGAAAATATTTTTAAACAACTTAGGGAGAGAGAGAGCTTAGGGCTTATCACGAGAGAACAGTCTCTGTCAAACTGCCCCCTTACATCAGCCAGGATCTGTCATGGGATAAAGGTCCTGCCTTTCTTCTAAGATTATCAAAAGGGAAGCAGGCTGTGCTGAAAGAGCTGTTGCAGCAATCAGGTCTTGGGTCATAGGTGTAGGGAGTCTGTTTATCTTGTGTGCAGATAGTCAGGGTGCTCATTAACTCAGTTCCTATACTTTCAGAGGGCTTGCTAAACCATGAGGCCCTGTTGCACTGGGGAGAGGGTTGCTGCAGATCTGAACCCTAACAATAATGCCTCCTGATTCTCCACAAACTGACAGAAGGGGCAAAAAGCAGTACTGTACTTTGAGGTGTTTCACTGTTTTTCAAGCTCAGAGACCACCATAACCCCTGCCCTTCTATCTATGGTTTTCTGGTTCTTGTAAGCCACATGGAGGAGTGTAGGCATGTGGAGGAGGGACTGGAGAAAGGGAAGAAGTTACTCATGAAAATATTCCAATACAGTGATTGGAAAAGTTCTGAGATTTGTATGAGAAAACCAAAAATTCTTATGATTATATTCCATTTGCTTAAAACAATTTTAAAAAATGACATATAGTGCAAAAGACAAAATATATGAAATAATTTCAACAAAGATCTAGAAATGCATCAAAACTATCTCAAAAGAATAAATCTACAAAAGTATTTTTTTTTTGGCAGTGGAAGTTCCTTTCCTTTTAAAATAAAACTGTGAAAATTAGTACATTAAGTCAATGGTAAACATCAATTCAACCATAAACAGTGAGCAGGTTACCTGTAAGGTGTTTTCCCAGAAATCAGTGACAAAGGGTAGCTGGGCAGCTAACGATGGGAAGGTGCAGAATCTCTGCATAGATATGGCCTGATTGCATATCTGTTTCTGTAAGGGACATATTATTCCTTATGGTGAGGAATAAATTGTAGAGAACCTTAACTCTCCCATAATTCCAGTCTCATCAATCCAGTCCCAATATTTATATTTTTAAAAAGTATAAAATGACCTCCCACGCTTCTCTTAAAATTACTTCTTTCACTGATTTTTGCTTTAATCTAAAAATTTCTTTCTAGTGGTTGTCATCACTCATGTCATTCTGAGGTCATCACACCACAGATGGCAGGCAAGGCCTCTTCAATTCTTGCTCTCTAAACTGACATTTTACATTTTCTTCTTTGTTCTATGTGTGCTTCCAAGTTAAGGTTTCATTTTCTTTTAAAATATATGGTTTTTCATATTTCTTTGATATTTCAATTTACTTCTAAACTATATCTTAACTGCTTTATTAGAGGACAATTGATTATGAAGATGCCTGTATTTGGTATGTACAGTTTGATAAGTTTGGCTATGTGGATTTCTGCAAGAGCCTGCACTTAAGCACCTATATCATGTATGATTTCTAATGAACATCTCCATAGAATGCTCACTTTTGCTTCACTACTTCCAGCTCAAATTTTTCTTTCTTTATGATATCTGAGTTCTAAGATTACTGAGTTCCTTTGATTCTGTCTTTCCTATTCTAAATTCAGTCTTCCTGGCTCAGACAGAAGGAAAGAATCAGATAAAGTCCTCCTCAGCGTGGGATTGGTGATTCTTTTACTGACTTTCTTGGTACATGTAATTTATAATCACTTTCAGTTTTCCATCTTCATTCTTCTATTGTCTGTGTCCTCAACTTTCTACAGCCTACTCTTCATACCCAGAAGATATTCACTACAAATATATCTATTTATGCCATTCCCCTATTCTAATAAAGTCTTCCTATCTGGATCATAAAACAAGTAAGACCTACAGGGTCCCTGTGATCAGCCTCCCATCTCTCTCTTCTTACCTCATCTTCATGTCTTTCAGTCTGTTGTACCTCATCCACTGGACCCCAAAAAGACCACCGAGGACCCAACACACCAAAATGCAAAAGCAAAAGTTTATGGTTTATTCGGGCTTAAGCTCGGGCTCTCAGACCTCACCAACTCAATGGATCCATGCTGAGAACCCAGAGTAAGGGAAAGTGGAGGCTTTTATAGGTTTTAGACAAAGAGAGGAGGGGGATACCGAAGATACATTTTGGTTGGTTCAAGGAGCCCGCGGGGCGTGCCAACATAATTTTAAACCGATTGGATGTATAAGATGCAGCCCTAGAAGTTTCTTATTGGTAGGTGCTATTCTCAGGGCTGTGGAATGTGTTGACTGTTATCTGTGGGGCCAGGAGTCTCCGTTTTTACCTTATAGGGCAGTTTTCGTGCCCGGGCTTGCTTAATCTATAGTTTCCTGGAATGGGGGGGGGTAGCAGGCGGAGGTCAGGGCATGCCAGGGCATGTCTAGGCATGTCTAAAGCAGCAGCAAAGCATTTTACAGAAGCTAAAAGAGCAATTAGTGGAGGTCTGGAGGGATTGGGGAGTAGGGGGTGAATGAAGAGGGTCTCAGAGTCCTACAAGTCTACTTGCTACACTGTTTTCCTTCTTTAGTTCCTGCACACACTGACATCAGTCTTACTTCAGAGCCCTGCTAGTAGTTGTTTTCTGCACTATCAAAGATCATACATCATTCATACCTCATTTATTATAATCTCTGAGAGAAATTTTCTCTACTTCCAATTCTATAACTCCTCCTGCCATCAACTTTGTGGAGCTGGTTCTTTCCAATTTTAGGAGGGTTCTGCAGAGCTAACTCAGGTCATTAGGCTCCTCTGCAAGCACTTTGCCCTCTAAGCCATCTCCCAGCTCCTTAACTCTGTTTTTGTTTGAGACATGGTCTCCCTGCAGCCTCAGATAGCCTGAACCTTGCTCATGCAAGACTAGGTTAATATGGATCCCCCAGAGAACTGCTTGCGTCTGCCTCCCGAGTTCTGAGTTCTGGCATTAAACGCATGTGCCACCATGCCCGGCTAGCTCTTCTAATAACTATATTTTTGAATTAGTTCATTAGAGGTTGCTCTAACGTTTACCATCTTAATATATAGAAACCTCCTTTAGCAAGGAAGTGTGGCACATATCTATAATCTCAGCAATTGTAAGACTGGGGCAGGAGGATTGTTGCAAGTTTGGAGACTGCCTCAAAAGAAACTACAAACAAAAAACAAGAAGGAAAGTCCCAAATTACTTGATATTCAAGAACTTAGTTCCAGCGCTGCAGAGAAGCCTTACTTCCACTCAGATTTGATCAATTTTTTAATGCTCTGCTTTTGTTGGTGGATAGAAACCACTGTTCAGTATCTTTCAAATTTATCAGTTTACAGCTTCAGGCTTGGACTCCTCTGTAAACTGTTATGGAAATAATCAGAGATCAACAGCCGAAATCAGGTGAAGAGAGGGAGTTTAATTTGACACGAGCGGGACTGAACCCCTGTTCAAATTTTGGGGTGGGGGTTGTAGTCATGTGGGGAATGCAAGCAAGCAAAAGGTACACAGCATATACATGGTAATTAAGTATGATAACAGAGGGTGGCAAAGGTAATAGAAATGCAAAAGCCTTATAGAGAAATGTGATAGCTTTGGAAAACAAAGACTCTTATCCTGGATAACCATAGGAGGCAGGGGAAGATTCCTGTTTACTCCCTCATTCCAGGAGTTCTTAATTACCATTGCAATGCAAAATCCTTTGGCATCTGATAAGTTCTACTTCCATAATAAAACATTTGATAAAATGGGTATTCTTTGATGGGACTTCCTTATTTTCCAATGTTTCACGTGGATGCCTGGGATATCAAGGCAACTTTTAGAAGCAAGCAGATAAACCATGTAGAGCTGGAGCCCTAATGCTATGTGTTTTTCCTCAAAATCTGTTATTTTTATGGTCCATCTCCATCCCACTGTCAATCATTTGGAACCTGAGGGCTCTTGTTGTACGTTTACAGCCCATTCCTCAGCAAGGGGCTCAAAAAATAGCCGCACACAGAAATTTAAGCCTTGTGTTCATATGTATCTTCCTCTTTCTGAAGTGCTACCACACAGAGCAGATCTCTGGCCTCTCAGCTTACCCAGGCTGCTGTGTTTTCTTCACTCTCACATACACTGTGGAGATTTTCCTAAGGCATACAAGTCGATGCTGGCTAAACTCACGGATTTCTCATTTCTCAGCAGTCGCAAACATGCAGTCTAATACTGTATTGTGTGAAACACTTTCCTCATATCCACATTTTTAGATTTTTGGTGGCAGAGGTTTTATTAAGAAAATTTGACTTTCTTAGTTGCTGAGTTTGAAGATTTTCTATATCTGATAATGAATCTAGATGTGCTCAAATGACCACTAGGAAATATTTATTTAGTGCTTACTTCAATTTCAGGTAGATTAAGCACTGCCTTCTGGTTGTGTCATTTCTGTCCAAACACCCTGAGCCTTAAAGATGGTAAGTTTCAAGTAAAGAATTTGCTCTTGGAGGAAAGACACTCCCAAAAGATATAGTTTCTTTCATGCACAAGCTATATAAGTCCTTGTGCACACAGAGTCCCATGAAGTGGCAGATTATGGGAAAATCTGCTCTCCCCAATACCAAAACTCTGTATCCGTACAAAGGCCGACATCTATCCAAATGTGTTTGCTAAGCTTCTTTGATGCTTCTGTTTTTTGTGAGATTTCTTCCAGAGGTCTCAGAGGAAATCAGTTGCCTTCTGCTACTGTAGAGCTGGATCCCAGTTAAAGACTATTCCATGCCTTGACCTATTCCAAAGAAATATTCCATGGATGATTTTAAGAAACCAGCACGAATCTAATGGATTTCCTACTGTTAGGGTTCCGAACAGCAGCAGCTTCCCCCCTCCCCAACAGGGACCTATAGACTTTGGAGCCCGAAAAAGGGAACTTAGCTGATAAGCACCTTGACCTTTGAGGTCAAGAAGAACAAACTCTGCTGAGAAGCAGCCTGCCTTTCCTCTGACCTCCAAAGATAAGATAAGCAAATTTCCTCTTATCTTAAGAGGGAAAAAGTAAACACTTCCAGACCCTAATCCTACCTGCTTTTCCTGCTTCCCCCTCCCTGATTTCTCCGCCAAACATTGCCCCCTTCCACACCCTAAAGCCCCCATATATAAAGTCCCAGCTCACAACCCGTGAGCTGACATCTTTCCCTTCCCCGAGGGAAAGGTTCCCCATGCAAAATAAATCTGTATCCCGCTGAGAATTCCATCTGTGCCTCAGTGCCTCCTCCATCCATCCGCTCGCTCTCTCCCGCTCTCTACCTATCACCTACAAGGAAATGAAAAGCCTTATGGCCCAGTAGACAGAGTGTGATGATCAGGACATAAGCACAACAAAAATTAGAATGACACAGAAAAGATTAGCATGGCCACTGTTTAAGGACAACAAGAAAATTCAAAAAGCTTTCCATATTTTTCAATGTAAAGGACTGAAGAAAGGAATAACCATATCCAAGAGGTTACAGAAAGAAAAGAAATGAAGGTATAATTGCAGAAACACAAAGTAGGACTAAAAACACAAATGGGAGATAAAATGACAGTAACCAATACACATCTTTCAACAATAACTTTAAATACCAATTGTCTCAACCAATATCCCAGTCAAAAGCCACAGACTAGTTGGATAGATTAAGAAACAAAATCCATCTTTTTGTTGTCTACAAGAAACTTAACTTACCTTCAAGAAGAGACACAATCTTAAGGTGAAAGAATGGAAAAAAAATTCCAAGAGACTGACACTAAGAAACAAGCAGGTGTTACAATACTAATATCTGAAAAAATAGACTTCAAACCAAAATTAATCAGAAGAGATAAAGATCACCTCATTCTAATCCTGGGAACTGTTAGGGTTCAGATTTACAACAACCCCCTCCCCAAAGCGACAGGGCCTCATGGTTTTGCAAGCCTTCTGGCTGTTCCCTCCTGATAAAACCTGGGCTCTCTTCCCACCTAACTTGTTTTTTTAAAAATAAATATTTTTCCCACCTTCTGCATTCCCCAACCCCCTATAAAAACCCCTAGCCAAGAGCCTGTAAACTGCCACCCCCTCTATCCCAAAAGGGGGAACTATCTCGTGCATTTTCCCTGCCAATAAACTCTATCTCGCTGGAGTTCTTGTCTGTGTCCTGGTGCTTTCTCCTGATTTGGATCCCGATTTTTACCCATCAGGAACTATCAACCAAGAAGACATTACAATAATGAACCAAACCATGTTGCATCCAATTTCATTAAAAAAATGTGCTACTCAAATTCAAGACCCAGATTGACCCCAACTTGCTAATAGTAGGTGATTATAATACCCCACTTTCTCCAATAGACAAGTCATCTGGACAAAGAATAAACAGAGAAACATTTGAATCAAAGGATATCATACATCAAATAGCCTTAATAGATATCTATAGAGTATTCCACCCAAGCACCAAAGAACACAAATTCTACTCAGGAGCCCATGAAAGTTTCTCTAAAAGAAACCATATACCAAGGCACAAAACATACATAATATTTTTTTTTAAAAGAGAAAGAATTCCACGAATCCAAAGAATGAATTCAAAAGCTGATTCTTTGAAAAGATAAACAAGATATAGCAGGAGCCCAGCTAAGTAAAAGAAACAAAGAGCAAATGCAAATCAACAAAATCAGAGAGGAAAAGGGAAACATCACAACAGATGCCAAAGGATTCAGAACATTATAGGAGAATACTTTTAAAACCTATAATCTATTAAATTAGAAAACCTAAAGTAATTGGACTAATTTCTAAACTCAATGAAACCACCAAAGTTAAAACAAAAAGAGATCAGAAATAAGGAAGTAGAAACAGTAATACAAATTCTCCTAACTAACAAAAGCCCAGGCCCAGTTGGATTCATAGTGGAATTTTAGCAGACTTTCAAAGAAGGTCTACAACCAACATTTCTTAAATTATTAAAAAAGATAGAAACAGAGGGAGAACTTCCAAACTCCTCTCTGAAGCCACTTTTACACTATTATCAAAAGCAGGTAAAACACAAGAACAAAAAAGAAAACTATAGGCCCATATCCCTAATAAATATAGATGCAAATATTCTCAACAAAATAAAAATCACATACCAAAACATGTCAAAATGATCATCTACCATGATCAAGTCACCTTTATTCTGATATGCAGGGATGATTCAATATATATGTCAATAAACATAATAAATCATACAAATAGGCTTAAAGATAAAAATCACATGATCATCTCAATAGATGTAGAGAAAGGTCTTTGATAAAATCCAGCATGCATTCATGATAAAAGTCCTAGAGGGATTAGGCTGGAGGGAACACAACTCAACATAATTAAGACTATATACAACAAACCATAGCCAACATCATCTTAAATTGAGAAAAACTGGAAGCATTCCATTAAAATCAGTAACCAGACAAGGCTGTCAATTATCCCTACTCCTTTTCAATATAGTGCTTGAAACTCTAGCTGGAGCAATAAGACAAGAGAAATAAATTAAAGGGATGCTAATTGATAAAGAACAGGTCAGAGAATCCTTATTTGTAGGTGATATGATACCATATATGAGTTTGCAAAAATTGCACCAGAAAATTTCTAGAAATGAATTACTCTTTCAACAAAGTGGCAAGATACAAAACCAATTTACAAACATGACTAACATTTCTTTATGCCAATAACAAACTCTAAGAGAAGGAGATCAAGGAAACTTTTCCATTCCCAATGTCCTAAAAAAAAAACAAAAAAACCTAGGAATCAACCTGATCAAAAACGTTAATGATCTTTATAATAAAGACTTTGAATCCTTAAAGAAAGAGATTGAAGAAGATGCAAGGAGATGAAAAGACCTCCTTGCTCATGGATTAGTAGAATTAATATTATGAAATACCCATCCTACCAAAAGTAATTTATAGATATAATACAACCCCAATTAAAATTCCAATGATGGGGGATGGAGAGATGGCTCAGCAGTTAAGAGCACTGGCTGCTCTTGCAGAGGACCCAGGTTTGAATTCCAGAAACCACATTGTGGTTAACAACCATCTGAAACTCCAGTTCCAGTGGTCCAATGCCATTTTCTGTCCTCTGCAGGCACTGCATGGCATAGGTCCACTCACATACATGCGAGCATGACACTCATACAAATAAAATAAAAGAAATCCCAATGACATTCTTCACAGAATTAGAAAAAATATCCTAAAATTCACATGGAATTGCAAAAGACCCCAGGCAGCCAAAATAATTCACAGCACAAAGACCATTCCTGGAGGAATTACCATATTCAAACCATGTTTTTGTCTTTAAGCCCATTTGTATGATTTATTATGATTATTGACTTATATATATTGAATCATCCTTGCATCTCAGGAATAAAGTTGACTTGATCATGGTAGATGATTACCAGATTTGAAACCATGTTACAGATCTAAAGTCATAAAAACAGCATGACATTGTCACAAAACAGATATGTAGATCAATTTTAAAAAAAGAAATAGAAGGCTCAAACTTGAATCCATGCAGTTTCATTTGATATATTAGAAAATGGCTAAAAATACACATTGGAGGAAAGATGGCATCTTCAGTAAATGGGAAAACTGGATTTCTACATGTAGAAGAATGAAATTAAACCCCTATCTATCACCCTGCACAAAATTCAACTCCAAATGGATCAAGGGCCTTAATGTGAAACTTGAAATGTTGAAACTAAAACATAGGTGCAGGAAAGCACATCTACATTGGACTTCATTTACTCAGAATTTAAGGTCAATAATTGGCAAATAGGATCTCATTGAACTAAAAAGCTTCTGTTGAACAAAGGAAACAACCAATCAGGTGAAGATGATGACCACAGAGGGGAAGAAAATCTGTACCAGCTACACCTCTGACAGGGGATTAATGTGCAGAATTTTTAAAAAGTCAGAAAACAAAGAATCAAGAACACCATTGACTCAGTTTAAAAAAGGGCTATGGATCTGAACAGAAGGCTCTGCAAAGAAGAAATAAAAATGGCTACAAAATACTTTAAAAGTTGTTTAACATCCTTAGTAATTAGGGAAATGCAAATTAAAAAAAATGTTTTAAGATTTCATCTCATCCCAACAGAATAGCTAAGATCAAGAGAACAAAAAAAAAAAAAAACAACCAAAAAAACAACAAATTCTGGTGAGGATATGAGAAAAGAGGATCCTTCATTTACAGCTGATAGGATTGCAAATGGTACAACAACCATCTTCTAAAAGACTGTGGAGAACGCTAAAAAAATACAAATAAATCTGCCATATGATCCAGTTAATACCAATCCCTGGCATACACCCAAAGGACTCCCTATCCTACTACTTGCTCAGCCATGTTTGTTGGTGCTCTTTTCAAGGTAGTGAGACATGCAAATAACTTAAATGCCCCATAAGTAATGAATGGGCAACGAAAATGTGGCACATTTACACAATGTACGCAGTTTACTCAGCCTAAAGAAAGTTGAAATTACTAGAAATTGTTATACCGAGTGAAGTAACAGACTCAGAAAAGCAAACATCTTGGTATCTTTCATTTGTGGATTCTAGCTCTAAATTCTTAGATCCTGATGTCATCCCAAGAGCCAGGAAAATAGACAAGAAGAAGGATCTCAGTGGTGGTGATAGCAGGAGATGTGCTACAATGGGAGAAATGGAGAAAATGGAATATACGTTTTCTGGGGAGGGACTGAAGAGGCCTATTCAGGGGAAGAGGGGAGACACAGACTTAGGTGAAAAGCCGCCTATTAAATGTATTAGTGCATGTGAATAGCTGAATGCTACACTGCAAAAAGACAGTGCCAGGCAGGGCAAGCCTGCCTTCAAGTTGTTGATCAGGATCAGGGTAGTCCTAGAGACTCTCCAAGAAACACAGGCTCTTGCCACAACCCTTCATTGCTTCCCAGAACTTGGAAGTAAGCCCCTATTGCTCAAGACAGGCTATATTTCAAATACTGAACTTGGAGTTGTAGAGTTGGAACTAATTGGGAAGCTTCCTCCCTCAAACTGCAAAAAGGAGAAAGCCAATCAATGATCCCAAGCAGTTGTAAAGTCTATGAACCACAATAATGACCAGCCCAGCCAATAATTTCTACTGATATTAATAAGAAACTCTGCTTAACTTTGGGGTAATCAATACCTGTCTAATTGGACTTCAGACCCATTCAAGGGGAGTGAAGACATGTGATTGTGTAAACATAGCCAAATACACATGGCTGGAGAGGTCATATATCCTAGAATAAAACCTAATTCCTTCACATTCCTAGACTGACATAATTTATTGTATTATTATATGTATCTTTATATTTATAAGCAGGTGTATCTCTTACCACACATCAAAGAAGCTTCTCTTGCAACAGATGGAGACTATTATAGTGTTACACAACTGGTCAAACTGAAAGAATTCTATGTGCAGTGTCTAGCTCTACAGGAAACATCTACAGTGCAACTTCTCCAGGTAAGGCTCAGGGAACATAGTAGAACAGGTGGCGGATAGAATACTAATGCATCACTCCATTCTCACCAGTGAAGTGTCCTCATGCAGTAGATGGTGGTTAACCCAGAAAGCCACAGCAGGCCAAAGTGTAGAGAATGAAACTGCAGATTGCTTATTCCTGAGTAGAACACCTATATCAAACCTCTGCCACCAAGGTCGGGGACCATTGCAGAAATGGAGGAAGAGAGATTGTAAGAGCCAGAGGTGGTGGATACCTACAAGGAGTCAATGTTTTCCAGACACCTGGCAAGTTTCTCATATGAACCCACAGCAATGGTAACATTATGCCAAGATCCACGCAAGGGCAAGCCAGAACAAATCCCAGTACAGAAGTGTCAGCTATTCGCGTGCGCTAATATATTTAATAGGTGGCTTTTCACTTTTCACATCACCTAAGTCTTTGTCTCTCCCCTCTCTCCCTGAATAGGCCTCTTTATTCCCTCCCCAGATAAAGTATATTCCATTTTCTCCATTTCTCCCATTGTACCACATCTCCTGCTATCATCATCAAGAAGCCTCACTTAGGTGAGGAACTATTTGCACTTGATAACTACCTGGAGAGGGAGAGTTGGTTTTCTCTAAGGATACCACACTAGATAGGTTAACTAGGCTCCAGTGGATTACTGCACACTGAAGGACATTTGGGGGCATAAACTTGAGTCAACAGATGTTAACATAATTGACAGAATACATCAAACCCAGTGCGGGGGGCTATAAGAGGGGTGCAGATAGGGCAGGGGGTCTAAATATAATAAAAATATATTCTATGAAATTCTCAAAAAGTCAATAATTTTTTTGAAGTTAAAAACTTCTAGAAATCTAGGTACTAAAATGTAGGTACAAAAAAATGTAGATGGTGAAACAGACTAGTTCGTGAATACTAAAATAATCAGGAAAAATAAGAACAGAGAGAACTGTATATCTAAGACAAATCCCCCAGGGGGGTGGAAAAAAACCTTCACAATGGCAAATTGAGAAGAGTTCTCTGTAAATCCAAAATTGGCAGCCTGGAGGATCAAGGGCACAGAATAGTTAACGCTTGGTGAAAGTTAAAAAATGAGAGAGTGAAAAGCAAAGCAAAGTTATTCAGTTCCTGTACCTACAGAAACCAACAGACAAACAAACCAATTTTAAAACTGTATTCATAGTACAAGGAAAAGTATCAGATTACCATCAGATTAAAACAATAATTGACTAATAATAAATATACATTTTACTGAGAAAATGCCACAGTAATGGCCTAATTCCAGCAGTGTCTCCAGTGTTCTGAGAGTTGGGGAAAGAGATCAAACCACAGAAATATGTACAGGGGAAGGTTTTAAGGCACTGGCTCTGAGTAATCTTGGTGGCCCAGCAGCACTGGCCTTTGTCTCGGCCAGATTCATTCACATATAGTTGTCTGCACTCCATTTCCCAGAGACTGGGCTGCTCTTCTCAAATGCAAACACCACACAGACCTTTGTGTATGTAACTAATTCTCAGCCAGCTTCCTGGGCCCACCCTCATTCCTGGATACTTGCTCACTTAGCCAATGAAAAGGAGAAGTCATCTGACTTGGAGATATACTACAGAGGCTCCTGATTCCACCAACCATAGCATTTGATGGTGAGACCCACTTTGAGTCCTTTACCACAGTACTAGTAAGCCATCTAGGAGGTGCAAGGGGCTCCTTTCCAGCACCCGCTAGAAGAAAGCATCACAGAATCTCAGTAAAGTGCCAGGCTCTGACTCGTGGAACTCACCTTGCTGTTCTTTAGTCTCTCACTTAAAGCACCCCAGAGGAGGACCTTCTGTGGAGGTGGAAAGCTTTTGCAATGTGATGGCAATTTTTTACAACAGGGAAAACTCTTAAGAGACAGGTATGGGGGAGGTGAGCAGGAGTCTCCCATCCTGACCCTGTGGTTGCCCAGGATGGAGGTCTTTGTTTTCCAAAGTTTCCACATTCCTGTAACCTTTGTGGCCATATATTACCTTGCTTAATTGTCACATGTACCTTTTACTTAATTGTCACCTATGTGACGTTTTGCCTTTTGCTCGTACTTCCTTACACATGAGTATAAAAGCCGCCCCCCCAACTTGAACAAGGGGTCTGACTCCTTTGATTCATGGAGTCAGTCCTGCTAGCATCAAGTAAAACTTCCTCTCCTCACCTGACTTTGGCTGTTGGTCTCTGATTTTTCTGTAACAGATGCAACTTCCCCCTCTCTGTTTCTTTTACAAGTCCAATGTGCAATAGTTCAGGTATCGCCTGATCTCTAAGTACAGTTAACTGTTGCACCCCAAGTCTTTTCACACCACCCACATCTCCCTGCAGCCGTGCACCTGTAGTTTAGTTTTAATCTCCTGGAAGTGCTGAGTGTCTATAATCCTCACTCTTCCTTCCATGTATTCCAGGTCTTACATTTAAAATTTTAATTTACTTAGTTTTATGTCTTTTAAAAACAATTCCTAAAATGACTAATAAATTATCTGCTCCTGTATTCCATCAGTAAAGCATACAAGGCTAAAATATTCGAGGCTAAAATATTTGAGGCTATATAGTTGTTTTGATATTGGAGTATAGAATGTCTTATTTTTCTTATTCCTATATAATTAATAATAGATATAACAGAGCTTTTCATTTCTTTTTTGGCTTAAAGTTTTATCTAGAACTTTGATTCTTAATTTTTAGTAGATCATTTATTAAAGATGTCTATTATTTGCGTCTATGTGTGCACATGTGAGTTCAAGTGCCCACACTAGCCAGAAATGTATATCAGATTCCATGGAGCTGGAGTTACAGGCAGTTGTGAGGGCTGGGAACTAAACTCTGGTCCTCTGAAAGAGTAATACATGCTCCTAACCACTGAGCTGTCATTCCAGCCCTGAATTATTTCTAATATTATAAATTTTAAATTCAATACTCTGCATTGTTTTATTAGTTATATATTTAAAATGATAACTAATAATTAATAATGAGTCCGTATGGATCCAGGAAGCCATATGAGAACAGGACGCGTACTTAGGTCTGGGTGGTGGTGGTGAGTATTTGCATCAGTTAACAACAACCCCGTCTCTGGGAAATGGGATGAAGGCAATTGTATGTGCATGAGCAAGGTGGAGCTCAGCCTTCATACAACCATGTTTTGTTTAACCTTGGCTAGAAATAAGAAGGAATGAAGCTCAGAGCTCCTCACTCACTACAGCCAAGTTCAAAAACAGAAGCCTGAGAGGAAATCCAGACCTCCCTCCCCATCTTCCATCTCCTCAGTAAACAGGAACTTCGGCTGTTTTATCAAAAGTCGGGTGTGTGTGTGTGTGTGTGTGTGTGTGTGTGTGTGTGTGTGTGGTTGGTTTGTTTTTCTTACCTTTATCTTTCCTACCTTCATTCCGTACACCACTCCTCTTCTTTTATCTTGATTTTCTTTTCCTTATCTCTGTCTGCCTGTGTTTATTTTTATTATTGGTTAATGGTTTCTATTAGAATACAAAGAAGTAAGTCTCAAGGTTACATTTTCATATGTAAATATCATTATATTTGGTTCTTTTTATGTATAAAGATTCCCCTTTCCTCCCATTCTGGCCAGCCTTTGTTGTCAATGTTTTCTTGATAATAGTCATTCCGACTATGATGAGGTGAAATAAAAATGCAGATTTAAATTACGTTTCTCTGATGACTGGCTGTGGAAGATTTTTCCTGTCATTCTTCTACTTTATTATTAATAGTTATTCCTTCTTTTTTTTTTTTTTTTAAACTCCACAGCTTGTTCTTAAGTTACTCTAACTCCTCTCCATCTTTATTGTATAGGTAATTGTTGTTTTTTATTTTTAAAACTATAATTAAATATTTCTCTTGTTTTTGTGTTGTTATCACTACAGTCTGATTTCTACTCCTGTGAGTTGTAGTGGGGACTGAAACCACAAGAACAATATTTTTTAAGAACACAGATTTGAAAATCAAGACATATTGTATGAAATTTTCAAAAATTCAATGCAAAATCTGAAGTTAAAAACTCCTAGAAAATGGAATTAGAAAATAAATGTAGAGAGTGGGACAGAGCAGCTCTACAGTCACGTGTTCTCTGAAGTTAGATCACGTTGTGAGTCTCTGTATGATCTTTTATATATTGACCTATTTTAAAAGCCATATTTTGAATTCTTTGAAATCTTTGCATTTGATTACCGCAGTTATGACTCGAGGATAAAGTTATCACAGCACATCTTTTTAAGTTTTAATATTTATATATTGAAGACTGTTCCTTTGCTGTGACAGATGTCTCTTACACATGTGTGGTGCCTTCTTAGTGACTTTTTCTTGAAAATGTGTCTTGGGACGTCAGTCCTTGGATTGACCCACAGCAGGATTTTTCTCATTTGTATTATAATCTCTAGGCTACTCTCCCACAGCAATTCATCCTCTTGAGACCCCAATGTATGCTGTGTGGTCATGTGCGCAAAGTGTGCAAACTGATGGTTTCTTGAATGGGTTAGTTTTTCCTGCCTTTATTCTTTTCTGTTCCCCGCTGTACCATCCTCTCCCACTCCCCGTGGTTTTCCTTTCACTGATTTACCCTTCCTTGACCTCTATTTTCCCCCTTTCCCAGCCCTTTCTCTTATTTCTTTACCAGTTCCACATTTATCATAAATAAGTTTTAACTCTGTAGTACATTCTAATTGGTTTTGCCATTCTCTGTTGTATCATCATTGCTTCTGGACTGGTGAGCCTTAACTAATTTATCATGTATTCTTTGATGCTGCTGATGTCACAACATGTTTTCTCTTCTCTGAATAATATTGAGGACTTAGCCTTCAAGAGAAGGCTGCTCAATTACCTCAACACCCCACCCCCGACCCCCCAATCTGGAGGAGATGTGCAAGTGAACACACACACACACACACACACACACACACACACACAAATTACAATACAGAAATATAGGAAACATAGGAAAAGCATACATGATTCTTTCAAAAGATCATAACTCTTCAACTACTGAATTTAAGCATAGTGGAGTGAATGAAATTTCAGATGAACATCTCAAAAGTTTTATGGTAAAAATGACCAGTAATGTCAGGAAAGATAACTACAGTGACATGAATAAGAGAATAAAATCAATACGAGTCCTGAAGAGAAACCAGCAACACAGAGGAGAGAGGGAGCAAAACGAATGAGAAACTAAACTATTAAATAGAAAAGCTCAGCAGTATAGAAGAAAAATTCAGCAAGAAATTGAAATTTGTAAAAATAATGTTGGAAAGGAAAAACTCAATGAATCAAATAAAAAACAAAGTGGAAATTAAAACTAATACTCTTAAGTAAGCAGAAGAAGCAATCCAGGTCGGAGAAATAGTGCAATGGATGTTTTTGCATGAGCATGACCTCACCACCCTAAAACTGTGGTCAAGGTGCACAACCCCTGAATCTGAGCCAGAGGAAGGCACAGGCATGCAGGGAACCCCACAACAGAGTGGCCACTATTGGAGCAGGCTCAGCAGGAGACACACAGGGAGCAACAGCATGCAGTGGCAGAGGAACTGACTGGCCTATTGAAGCAGGGTGGGATACACAGTCACTGGGAGCATGGTGGGTGGCAGTTGTGGTAAGATCCTCATAGGCAGAGCACAGAGGGAAGCAAAGTCAAGTTACAGTGGAGTGCAGATCTGTAGAACTCAGTGCTCCACTAGTACACACAGAGTATAAAGGTTTAATTTGATGGAACCACAAATAGTAGCAGTTTCTTCCCCTACCTGAACAAACTGCTATTAAGGAAAACTCTAGGAGAGGGAGAAAGTACAGAATCCCACTGAGGGAAAAATTAGGACCAGCATTTCTACCTCAGAAAACTGCCTTTATGAATGTGTGGGTGGAGGCTGTGTTGTGAACAGGATTGTCTGCTTGTGTATTTGTACACACAATTTTGTTACATGGGATTTTTTTGGTTTTGTTTTGTTTCATTTTGTTTTGACTTTTTTCCTAACATTTGAATAAGTTAGTTTCTTTTCCTAATTGTTTTTCCATATAACTACTTGCAATATTATACACTAATTGTAAGCTACTGTATTGTAACTTCTATCTTAGCAGAATATATCTGCAACTGTGTTTTTTATTTCTTAAACATTCAAAAGTTGTCTCTTCATTTCTCCTACCTATCAACCTAATACCAAACATTAGTCTCA
>NW_008348874.1:1189426-1193252 GCF_000622305.1 Nannospalax galili | reverse complement strand
TTTTAGAGACAGGGACCCCTTGTAGCCCCAGTTGGCCTGGAATTTACTTTGTAGACCAGGGTGGCCTCAAACTCACAGAGATCCACCTGCCCCTGCCTCTGCCTCTGCCTCCTGAGTGCTGGGATTACAGGTGTGCACCACCACGCCCGGCTCGATTTTTTTCTTCTATTATCATTCTACTTAAAGCCATAATAACTATTAGTACACACAATACTCTCAGTATCCCTATCCAGCCTAAAATAATTGGTGTGTGAGAGGTGATTGCTCTGTAGTTGACTATTACTCTATTTCTAGCATGATTATAACGGTGATTTCAGATAGTAGCTGACTTTAAGGAAAGGACTGGGGACAGGGTGTGGTACCATGAACACCATTCCATCAGAAGAAAAGACACCTCAACCCTACTGCAGCATAGTCTCTTCTGAAAATTACAAATGCCTCAACTGATAAAAGAAGGGTAACTTAATAACAAAAAAGTAAACCTCAAACAACAAAGTAACACCAGATATACAAGTTCCAATACAAAAGCCAAAGTAATCAGAAAAACCAAGACGACATGTCTAAAATTTACCAGTCCCAACAAGAAGTCCCAATGAGAGGGAATTAAATGAAATTCCAAACTGTTAATACTAAAAAATGTTTTTAAATGTATTTTAAAAATTCATATATAAAATGAATATATTCCAGGAGAAAATTAACAAATGAGCTGAAAGGTTGGAGAGATGGCTCAGTATTTAAAAGCACTGATTGACCTTTTAGAGGACCAGGATTAGTTCCCAGTACCCACGTGGCAGCTAACATCTATGGGTAACTCCAGTCCAATGGGATCTGATGCCCTCTTCTGGCCTCCAAGGGCATTGCCTGCATGTGTTGCACTTACATGCAGGCAACTCACACACATAACAAAAATAAAGGAATAAAATATTAAGCTGCATAGAATAAGGAAGCCAATTTAGGATATGTAAAAAATCAATAAAGAGAAGGACCAAATTCGAATAATTTTTGAAAGGAAAACTCCAATAAGAGAAGTACAGAGCTCAGTGGGAACCCTACCAGTAGAAGAGAGCGTGTGGAGGAGAGAGCATCAGGACTTGCAGACAAATAGTGGAATAAAGTCATAAAGTCAAGATCAGTTACAAATTTAAAAAACATGTTAATGGAACAAGGAAGAGTTTTAAAATACCTTGAAAACATAAAAATATGAATTATGGTCATAGAAGTAGAAGTAGAGTTCCATATTAAAGGCACAGAAAATATTTTCAATAAAATCATTGAAACAAATTTACTAAATTTAGAAAAAAATTCCCATGAAGGTACAAGATGCATATAGAACAACAAAAAGATATTACAAGAAAGGAAATTCACCATATCATATTAGTGTTGGAATACCAAAAATAGAGAACAAAAAAAAGATTTTTGAACGCTGTAAGACAGGACAAAGACACATATAAAGGCAAGCCAATCAACAGCTAATTTGATTAGTCAATGGAAACTTTTACCACAAGTAGTGCTGTGAAAGATATATTTCAAGCCTGAAAGACTACAGCTACCAACATAATCTATTATACCTAGCAAAACTATCTGTCATAACTGAAGGGGATATAAATGCTTTCTATTAAAAAGCAGGCTAAAAGAATTTATGAATGTTAACCCAACTCCACAGAGTATACTTTAGACTGAAGAGAAAGACAAATACATCCAAGTGGTCATGGGAAATAAGTTAACAATACTAGGACAGTTAAGCAAATAAGAATGAAAAAACACCAAGCAATGTGGCACATGCCTTTGATCCCAGCACTTGGGAAGTAGAGACTGGTAAATCTCTGTGAGAACAGGGCTAGCCTGGTCTACATAGCACATTTCATGCCAGCTGGGGCTCCCGGGAGACCCTGTCTCAAAAAAACAAAACAAAACAAAAAAGAACACAATAAAATTAACAAAGTAACCAGAATCAATGCTCACATTTCAATAACTTTGTATATAGAGAGGATACAAATAGGAAAGGGAAGACTGAAAGTATCCTTGTTTGCAGATGATGACTTTATACATAAGAGATGCTACAGTCTACCAGAAAACTCCTAGTGCTGGTAATCACCTTCAGCAAAGAGGCAGAATATACAATTTTCTTATGAAAATCAATAGCCTTCCTACATACAATACATACAATGGCAAAGACAATAAAAAAGAAATTAAATATTCTGTGATAAACTTAAGCAAGGAATGAAAGATCTCTATAATAAAACTTTTTAAAATATGAAAAAAGAAATTGAGAAAGTCATGTAAAGATGAATATCCCATGTTCATGAACTGATAGAATTAATGTTGTGAAAGGGGCTGTACTACCAAAAGGAGCATACAGATTAAATGCAATTCCAATAAACATTCCAGGTCCATTCTTCACTAACATAGAAAAAACAATCTGCAAATTTATATGGAAGCACAATAGAACAAAGATAGGCAAAACGGCTCCAAACAAAAGACTATTTCAGGAAGCATCACTGTTCTTGATCTCAATTTATACTAAAAAGCCACAGCAATGAAAATAGCACAGCACTGGTAGAAAAATAGACATGTGGATCAATGAGACATAATAGAGGATGCAAATATACATCCATGCAACTACAGCTTCCTATTTTTTTGATAAACCTACCAAAATTACACATTGTGGAAAAGACAGTATCTTTAATAAATGGTGCTAAGGAAACTTGGTATATACATGCATAAGAATAAATCTTGATACTTAATGCTCACCCTATGCAAAATTCAAGTCAAAATGGACCAAGGACAGCAACATAAGATCTGAAACTCTGAAACTAAGTGAGGAAAAATAGGAATAATAATTCAAAATATAGGCTTAGGTAAAGCTTTCTGAATTGGACGCCGGTCAGTGCAGGAAATAATGCGAACACTTGACAAACGAAACTTTATAAAACTAAGAACTTCTGAATAACAAAAATAGCCCACAAAATGGGGGAAAAATCATTGCTAGCTACACAACTGACAGAGAGTTAGTATCTAGAATATATAAGGAACTCAAAAAACTAAACAGTAAGTAAACAACCTTATTTAAATATGGGTCATGGAATTGAAAGAAAATTCACCAAAGAAATACAAATGGTTACTAAATACTTAAAATAGTGTGCAACATCCTTAGTTATGAGGGAAAAGCAGATTAAAACTGCTTTGAGATGGCATCTCATTACAATCAGAATGACCATCATCAAGGAAAAACATGAAAAGAAATGCTGGCATTGATCCAGGGAGAGTGGAACACTTACACACTGTTCACGGGAGTGTACATTGATGGAGCCAATATGGAACTTAATGTGGAAGTTTCTTTGAACAAAAAACAACTAAAAACATAATTAACATATAGCTCAGCTCTGCTACTTCCAGATGATTCTGTATCCTGCTACTGAGATCCTTGCACATCCATATTCATCCTCTTCTCTGTTCACATTAGCTAACAAGTGGAATCAGCCTTGACAATCACCAACATATCATGAAAGTTTGGTACAGTACTCAGTGAAATTGTATTCAGCTATAAAAAAATGAAATTAGGGCTGGAGAGATGACCCACTGGTTAAGAGCACTGGCAGATCTTGCAGAAAACCCAGGTTCCAATCCCAGCACCCACATGGTGGCTAACAACCATCTGTTACTTCAGTTCCAGGGGGTCTAATACCCTCTTCTGACCTCCGCAGGTATTCATGACCTGGGTGCACTTACACACATGCAAGCAATACATTCATACACATAAAAAATGTATATCTATATAAATAAAATAAAAATTTTTAAATATAATAAAATATTTTTAAATAAATTA
>NW_008348874.1:1178912-1189325 GCF_000622305.1 Nannospalax galili | reverse complement strand
TTTTTAAATAAATTAGAAAATGTTCATAAAATGGATGAAAATAGGAAATATAATGATAGAAGTAATGCAAGCTCAGAAACTCTACATCCTTTCTTATATTTAAATCATGACTAAAGTTTTAGAGTTGTGTGTTCAACTTGGAATCTCTATAGAGAACTGGAAACAAGCTCTTTGGGGTAGAGTGAAGAGGCCCTAAGGGAGGTAAAGATGATATAGTACATATGAGATGAAAGTAAAGGGAGGTAATAATCATGGTTAGCAAAGTTTAAATGGTGATGCAGCCAGGGAATGGGAGAAAGGAAAGAGTGAGGAAGCATCTCAGCCAAAACTATGAATGCATGAAGGTGCCATATGGAATCCTACCACTTAAAAAGTATATTTTTTAAGATAAATGTTTGAATCAAGGTACCCTACATGGGTGAATAATGCTGATCCCAGGAACTATGGGTTACTGAAGGAAAATAACAATGCCAGAAGTGGGATAACTCCTTATAAGCTGTTGGCCAAGAAAAGAACGGAGGCCCCTCCAAACCAATAAAGGTTATTGTCATTGTTATTGATTGCCCACCAGAACTAGATGGTGAGATTCTACTGCTGAAGACACTATGTAGTTTAGATGCAGGGCAGAGAAACCATGCTGGAATTGAGCTGCACCTGCCTCTCTGTTTACTAGCTTTCAAAGTGCTGACAGTTATGTAGTTTAGCTATGAAGAAAAGTCACTGTAATACTAACCTACTAGGCAAGATGTACCAAATGGTTACCAGTAATATAACAGTCATGGGGAAACAGGCTGCATTCTGATTGAATATGAAGCCCACTTCTCAGGAAGAAATTCATGCTAAATAGATGGACTGTCAAACTGCCTCTTAAGTATTTAGGTTTAGACCTATAGACTAATGCAGTCTTCAGCTTTGGTAAGAAAAGTTTCTTTTTGCAATGAATAGTGGTTAATGCAGAGACTCATGGCTGGTCAGAATAAATGTTGGGAATAAATGACTTTTGATGATGCAGCTCTCAACGGGCCCACCATTTTACCCCCTTTGGAGCTCAGAGAACATCACAGAAGAGGTGGTAGAGGGCTTGTAAGAGCGGGATGATGGGGAGGAAAGGTATGGAATGTTGTCTTCTGGGCTGCTGCGCTCATAATCTCACGGAACCTGTTGTCTTCAAAGGACTTGTAAAAGACTAGACACTCACTCATGGATGGTGAGGCACTCGTCGGACCTATCCCTGCCCTGGCTGGCTATTGGGAATTGATTGCTACTAGAATGTAAGTTGCATATGTTTCACTGTGTAGCTTAACATCTATGCCTACATGATTAAACTCACTGGGTCCAAAACAAAAATAAAAGCAAAATATAAAGAAAAAACGGGAGGTGAATTTGTTTGGAAGGTGGTTGTGTGAGGAGTGATGGGGATAGATGGTTAAGTGTGACCAGAAGGCATTATGTACAGTTATGAAATTGTCAAAGAACAAATTAGTAGTAATGATAAACAAACAATCTCATTTGACAAAAGAGAGAGACACACCTAAGAAATCATGGTGAAAGAGTTGAGAATAAGGAGTAAAGGCAGAGAATGTATTTAATGACATAAAATAAGAAGAATTCTTAAATCTAAAAAAATACTTGTAACCCCAAATACATGTGTGTGGAGAAGAACTTCTTCATGACTTATAATAAAGCTTTCAAAAATGCAAACTCAGAGAAAAAGCATTAAATGTTTTTAAGGGAAACGTGTAAGTCACTTAAAAAGACAAACCCTAGAATAACATGAGAGTCCTCGTCAGCAACCCTAAAAGCCAGGAAAGCAACGAGTGATACAGTTTAAGACATGCAGATAAATGTCTGTCAACAAAGTTTGCAGTTCTATACCCAACAAAGCTATCTTTTAAAATTAACAGAGAAGGACATTTCCAGATAAGTCAAACTTAAAGCAGATCGTGACAACCAGGCCAACACTGCTTTGAATAATATTCACAAAAAGAAAGAAACTGTTCATAAGAAATGCTACACCCTGAGAAGCAGTCTCAATCATCAGAGCAAAGAAAAAAATAAATTTCATGAAAAGAATTAATGAATGAAGAAGGACTTGGAAAAATGATTAATAAAGTTACAGGAAATAATAGAAACTTGTCAATAACCTTAAGTGTGAATGGTTTCGATTCAGCAAAAAAAAAAAAAAAAAAAACAGAAATCCATGTTATTTTCATAAATGGGAGAAAAAAAGAACACTAAAAAACCAACCCATGATCTTGTTGTCTACAAGAAACACATTTTGTTGGCAAAGAAATCCAAAACCAGAGACAAAGGATGGAAATAAAGCTATCAAGCAAAGACATTTGCTGACATTTATCACTATTTTTAATTTTAAAATAGATAAGAATGAATGAAATTTGATTAAGTAATATTCATCCCATTCATCAAAAACTGTGATGTATTATTGTACCACTAAAGTAGTTGTCTGTAGAATTGTAATAAAAATTATTGAAAGGTTTTAATAAACACAATATATCAAAATAATATCAATATTTTAGGGAAAAACATGATTTATTTGTATGTCTACAAATATGACATTCTCAGTAATAAAAATAAATTTTAGAATCATAAACACAAATTTTCTGAGTACAATAAATATTTTTTAAAGTCCAGCGATTTTGTTCCAGCACCTTAACCCCCAGTGTCTCAGGACCTGAGGAGAACTTACTCCCTAGTGCCTCAGGAAACAAGTGGAGTCTGCTCCCCATGTTGGAGGCCACATCTGGGACCTTAATACCTAGTGTCTCAGGACCCATAAAAATTTTCTCCCCATATGTGAAGCCTATGTTCCTATCTTCCAACACCCTAACTCCAAATATATAAGGACCAATGTGAAACTTGCTACCCTGTACCTCAGGCTCACTTCTGGTACTCAAACCCTAAGTGTCTCAAGACTCCTGTGAAGCTAGCTACCCAAGTCAGAAGCTATGTCTTCCTCCCACCACCAGTGACTCAGGACCCACCTGGAGCTTACTTCCTAAGTCACAGGCCACAGGCCTAGCCTCTGACACCTCAACACATAGTGTCTAAGGAATTGAGAGGAGCTCAGTCACTAGGAACTTGGTCAATAGCTCACCAGGTTAGAAACACATTTTTCATTTTCCAGTATCTGAGCGTTAGCATCTTAGGACCCATGTGGACCTTGCTCCCTAGTCTCCTGGCACATGGGTGTAACTTATCGCCAAGGTTAAAGGCCCTACTTTCACCCTCTGTACCACCAACTTCCAATGTTTCAGGACCCAAGTAAATCTTGCAGCCCAAATTAGAGGCCAAATCTCATGTCTTCCAGTACCCTATTCCCCAGAACTTTACCACTCCAGTGTCTCAGGACTCAAGAGAATCTTGCACTACAGGTAAGTAGCCACATTTCTCATCCTGCAGCAGCTTAGTCCTAGTGTATCAGACCCTCATTGATCCCACCACTGCAGCTTCTCAAGACTCAAGTGGCATTCACTCTCCAGGTCAGAGGTCACACTCCCACTGAACTTTGGCAGCTTTACCTCAATGTTTTCAGCACCTACATGGTGTATCTACCTCATCTTCAGGTCAGAAGCCTTTCATCTTCACACCCAAACTCCCAATATCTCAATAAACACTTGGAGTACCATCCCACTCCTCAGGTTGGAAGATACACCTTTGTCAAATTTAGAGACCTTCAGGGCCTCTTTCACTTTGTGCAGATCACCTAATGGTAAGATCAGAGGCCATACCCTCCCCTAGCTGAGCTGAGATCACACCAGCCCAACAAAGGATCAGGACCTAGTGACCCCAAGACTCAACCTCAAGCATTACTTAGTGGGTCAAAAACCAGTGAAACCGTGTTAATGGCAAGCAAAGACTGAAATGCTCATCCAAAACAGGTGGACCAGAAACTTACCAGAAGATGAGCAAGTCCAAAGCTGAAAATTCAGGGAATACACACACACACACACACACACACACACACACACACACACAACTGAGACATATAGATCATCAATGGTGAGAACCGCATGTGAAAACTACATAGACAAAATTTCTAACAAGGAATTAAAAAAAAATTATAAATATAATACAGGGAGCCTGGCCCACCCTCCTGCCATCCTCACTCCCAGTACTAGCCTGGGTTGCTTGCTCATGCTCTGGGTCAGCGTAGTGAGTTAGCTAGAATACCACCCTCCCTGTTAACATCTCCACACTCAGTCTTAGCTGTGATTGCCCACCGCACACACCAAACCAGCCTGGAATCACTCCTAGCTCTCCAATAAAAATCAGCATAGAGAACACAAGGGATGGACCATGTAACTCATCATACCAGATCTGAAATCACCCATGTTAGGATAACAACAAAAACAGAACCAAAGTTCCACTCAGCAAAGGCTGGCTGATACCTGATACTTTATATTAGACATACAACACCCCCCCCCCCAAAAAAAAGTCCATATGCCCAGGTCACATTGCAAAACACAAATGTAAAAAACCATCAAATTCCACTAATCCTGTATAAATATTCTACAATTATAAGTACCCAAAGGAACCCTAGGCCACAGAATTTTAGTAAAGGGCCAATCATGATCAAAGAATTCGAGGAATTTAAAGACCACACAAGCAAATAGCTCAGTGAACTCAAGGGAATAAACACTTGAGTGAAGTTGAAGAAAATACAAATGTGCAGCTGAAGACAAGTGACAATTCAGGATTTGAAAAGTGAATTCAGGAAAGGGACAGAAATAGCAAAAGAATCAAGCTGAAATGAAGACAGAATTGAAAAACTCAGTAACTCAGAAAGTTCACAGAAAGTCTTGTCAGCATAATGGATCAAGTAGAAACCAGAGTATCAGGACTTAAGGATAAAGTAGAGGAACTGGACCACTCAAACAATGAATGCGAAGCTGAGAAAAAAAAAAAAAAAAAAAAAAAAAAAGCACAGGAAAGAAATATGCAGAAGCTGTGGGAAAAAAGAAATAAATAAAGCAAATTAAACCCAGGAGTTCCAAAGATTCTTCTGTCAAGGGGCATTAGCTATAGGAACCACTATGCCACAATTCTGAACAGAGGAGCATGATCTGGGGGAAGCTCTGTTCTGGAAGGAGTGAGTGGTAATGTGTGGGAAAACCTAAATAAGCAAGTTTGTAGTTAAATATGTACTGACTCACTAAAAGAGCATTTAATACATAGTGAAAAAAACAGGTATAACTTGACTACTTGCGTAAAGTCTGAGGAATTATGGGAAAGGTCCATGTGATCTCTTAAAAGATATCATGAAATGAAATTTTAAAGGATACTATGAGAAGGAAATTGTACTGACCAAACTTGAACATTCATCTTATTCCAAGTAGATACAAAGTAAAACTTGACATTAAAATTCCACCAATACATTTTGAAAGGAAAAACTGGAGCTTCTGAAGAATATAGAAAAAAAATATTCAGAAAATTCAGCAGCTACTGTGGAGATTTTTTTTTTTCAGTAAATCAACTCATCATTGAGAGTGCCCTAAAAAAGGTATGTTGAAGTCCTAACTCCCAGTACCTAAGAATATTAAATCACTGGGAAATAGATTCCTTACTGATAAAATTAGTTAAGATGTGGCACTACTGGATAAAGGTGGGTACTTAAAACAACATGACAAATGTCCTTTTAAGAAGGAGAGAAGGGAGGCAGAGGTTCCCTGGGAGAAGTTCCTCATGGGGAAATGAAGGCAGATTGGAGCAATGTACCTAGAAGGTAAGAAAAACCAAGAGTAAATGGGAAATAATGGAAGCTAAAAGACATTCCTGACAGACTTCAGAGAGCACATGACCTGTCAGGAACTTACTTCACAGTGATAGCCTGTACAGCTGGGAGAATATGCTTCTGGACTTCCGGGCTTCTGAAAAATATTTTATTGAACTCTTTGAAAGTTTTAGATAATGCAGTTTGATCATATTCCTCCTCCCACAGGTCTTCTCAGAACCACCCCCATCTCCCTGCCCACCCAACTTAGTGTTTTCTTTTTCTATATTCCATTGAGCTCAATTTGTGTTGCCCAAATACTTCTGAGTGGGAAACCAGCCCTGGATCTTGGTCAGGCTACCAGGGGCCACACCCTTAAAGAAACCTCTTTCTCTCCTGGTAGCTTGAAGACAACCATTTGTGTTATTTTGTTACAGCAGCCATAGAAAACCAGTACAAAGTGAATAGAGATTCCCAGATTAATTACATGTGTCCAAACCTATAGCAAAGGACATGATTACTGATCATTTTTATTACGGTAAAGCACCATTTTCTCTTACGCCATACCGAAAAACAATTTCAGGTGAATCAAATCATAAGGGGAAAAAAGTCCTTCTATTTTTGGGTAACACTATTCAGGAAAATACTGTTATGACTCTTTATGACAGAGTATCACGGGGCGTGAGGACAAAAGTGGTGATTTAGCAGGAGTTATGCACTTGAGATGCTGATGAGAACTTGGGCAGAACCTCTGTGTCCTGGGGTAACCCACGGCATGCCACAAGCACCCAGGCAAGGCCATAACCACTTGGTTAAATTTCTGCTCTGTTGTTCCTTGTCTTCTTGAGAATCCTGGCTCACAGATATGAGAGAGTATCTTTTACAAAGCAAACCCTGTGAACAAAAATATATAAAAATAAACGAATTATAGCCTGTCAGAGTTGCATTATCTACAATAGCCTCCAACTAGAAATATAACAATAAATGACATATTTTATGCAATACAATATTGTGCAACCATAAATATGCATGTGGAGAAATTTCATAAGTATAATCTCACAAATGTAATAAACTGCAATTTGCAGAGCAACACAGAATATATAATTCATCTGTAGTGTTTCAAAATATTCAAAGCTACAGTATATATTACTTATAATACAAATTTATATAGAAAATATAAATAAGTGACAATATGCTAGCTTTATCTCAGTGGAAATAGGACTAAGGTTGGGAAGGATGTCAAACATACTTTATTCTGCAGTGCCTAGTCTTATGCTGTTATGCTTTTAAAAATTCTTTTATTTAATACTAACTTTAAACAATGACATCTGTAACCAATATTGCGAATTTCTATCTACATCAGTTAATAACGGCAGCTATTGTAAATCCTCAGAGGAGATTTTTTTTTTGATAACTCCATTTCTTCCTTTTTGTCCATTTGAATATATTTATTATGTGTCTAAAATTTATATGGCCAAATTTTCCTCATCCCTTCCAGCTCTAACAATGCTCCATCCATTTGGCCCAATTTGAGCGAACTCCCATTTTGAACCGCAGCCTCTCTTGGATATTACCTCCTCGGACAGCTGTTCTCCTCAACTTCTTCCTTCTGCCCACTCACTTCTGGCTGGTAACTTTCCTAGATGCTGTGCTTCTAAAACATGGTTTTATTTAATATCCTTCTGATATGAGTCCTTTCATTGATTTATGTTTCTAGGCAGAAAAAAAAATCTTTTTTCTTGTTTTACTTTTCTTATAGAGCAACTTTCATAAAAGCCAGTGAAAATCTGCATCTGGTTCTTTGGCATGATTCTCCCATGTCCACCTTTGGCACATGACAAATGTCGCCAGCTGTGTGCTGATCTCTTTGAACTTACCTGCTCTAAACAGCTTTTATCATAAATATTTATAATTTTCAGAAAATCAAATAAGTCACATTCATGCTCTGCCTTTGTATTTGCTTTTTAGGTTTTGAAAACATGTTCATTTTGTCCCATGGTGAAGATTTAAAATAACTTGAAGAAACCCATTTGTTTTCTAGCACATTTGTATTTAGCAATTTCCTCACAGGATGCTTGTCTTGAAAGCCTCCTACATTGCCTCATCACACCTGGCTCAGAAGGGTTTATCTATTGGTCATGTGGAAAGGCTAGGCAGTTGTGATGACAAATATTTGTCATTTAGCAAAGTTTCCTATAATATATGACTTTCTGAGAGTTTTGTGCTTTTGGGTCACAAAACAGTGGTTCTGCTCCATCTGGCAGACGGACACCTAGCACTGCATCACCTCTTCCTAATGTTCATTGCCAATGCTCCCGCCTCTGTGCTTATCTTCAAATGACTGAAGATAATGACGTCCTGGAGCTGTCAATCTGTTTTCTCTGGCATCTATGGTAGCTCACTGGGCCTGGAATTCACTGTGCTTATCTTGTGCAAGGACCCTGACAACAAGTGGTGACTGTGTGTACAAATAGAGAGAAATCATCCAAAGAAGGAAGGTGGAACTGGTGATGCGTAGGAATGAAGAGTCTCATCTCATGCAACTGCTCAAGAGACAGTCATGCTAACAATGTTGTCACAACAGCAGCATGTGAAGAAACCACACCATACTGAACTCAGAACATACCCATGTGTTAAGGCTAGCTAGAGGGCCCTGAGACGAATGATGTGGAAAAGAACCGTGATGGCTAATCCTGGGTGTCAACTTGACTGGATCTGGGATTAACTGAAATGAGAGATCCTGATACTTCAACTTAAAAAACAAAACCAGTACCTCAAGGTGTGTGTAGAATGTGCCTGTACGCTTGGGTGTGTAGCTTATGTAGGTGATGCTCTTCCTGAAGACAGTTTAGACAATGATTAAACACAAGGTCGAACTTCCACATCAAAGACAAGTGTATAGTCGTTTAAAGTGATGGACACCTAAGAATACCCACTGGCTTTTAACTTACATTTATACTTGAAATATTCATTCCTTCCATTCCAAACACATTTAAGGAGGTTGTTGTCATGGCTTTTGGCGGAATGCTGCAGGTCACCTCATAAAATGTTTCAATAGGCAGACTAGAAAAGGGTCAGACAAAAAGCAACACTCAGTATTCTATAGTTGGCATCAGGCAGGGGGACAGGTGCCGGAAATCTTTCATGCTGAAAGGTCCTCTGAAAGGTGACACTTAACATGGGTGACAGAGAAAGGTTTAACCATCCAGTTCCCCAATTTAGGAGTGCTATTGAGAACCCAGTGTTCTATAGAAAAAAAAAGATCAAGGTTCTCAGTTAAAAGTGATTCGTATGTAGAAAAGAAAAGGGCATTGCTATAAATATCAGTTGGTTTATCTCATATCATGCTGGAGGAAAGACAATCAAAGCAGTACCATATTCTGCAAGGGTGAAAATGAGTCTGCCATGAATACCTCTTCCCCAAATCAAGAGGCAACTGGATGTTAAAGTGTTAATGTGAAGTCTTTAACATTTTACAAGTGTAATTGCCTTTAAAATTCAAGCTGCTTAATACTGATAACAGGAATGTTTAATAAAGTGGAAAAGTGTTTAGATTTTTCAGCCCTGTATTCTTGGTTTCATGTTGGTGACTAAATTATTCAAGGGCTTTGGGAAGATGTATAAGGCAATAGAGAGACAAGAATTGGTAGATCACAAGTCACCTGAAAGAGCAAGGAGAGAAGGAAACACAGTGAAATTGAAAAGGACAGTCAATGCCCAACCCAAGACAGATGAAAAGTTCTTAGTACCTTAGGTCCCAGTAAAGTGCGAAGGAACACAGTCCTGTGATACATAGAGACGTGAAGGGGGAGAAGGAAATCAGACCGTCGGGACTACAGCTGGAAGTATCTACCCCAGTCCCAGGCTGGATACCCCTAGTCTGGCTTCCATTAGGAGCAGAAGCCGGAATCAGATCAGTTTTCAGGTGCCCTTAGCAGCTGGCTGTTGGAACTCTTCCCTGTGATCCGGCTCCTCCTCCAGGCCTCCACACTCAACCTGAGACGACTTAGGATCTCACCTGTGTCTACCTCCTTTGCCCACTACTGTCATTCATTAGTGTCTTCCACTTTCTTTCCTTTATGATCAGACCTTGCATTTCTGAGCGAAACATCCTGAAATTCAGTTTTGGCCTATGGTAGTTCAGAGAACTCACAAATCCCGCAGTTTTTTAGATTTCTGCTGCAAGATGTTTTCATTTCTTCCTTTTTCTTGTGTGTGCTCAAGATGGCAACATGCTGTACCTGGTATTCTTACTTGGATATATGTGCATATAATGAGATGATTAGTATACCCATCTCTCATGAACGTCTCCTTCTTATCACCACCCTTAATGGTAAGAGCAATAAAATGTGCTCTCTCGGCAAATTGCCAGTATACAATATAATTAACTACAGTGCTCACGTTGTACATTGGCTATCTCTATTTATTCTTTCTAGGTAACTACAAATTTGTGCTATCCCGTATTTTTCCTATATACCTCCCGGTGAGCAATCATTCTACCCCATTCTTTCTGTGTACTTGACAACTATTTTTAAAAAACACTTTAAGTTATTTCTTTTCCTTTACCTCACTTTTTCCTTAACCTTGTCCTGGTTCCTGCAGTTATGTCTGTTTGCATACTTATTTATCAGAGTCTGATCCTAGGATCCACATATGAGGGAGAACATATGTCAATTATATTT
>NW_008348874.1:1177271-1178064 GCF_000622305.1 Nannospalax galili | reverse complement strand
TTTCCTGAGCAATTGATGTCTGGTTTAGAAAGTCCTTTCCTACACCTATATCTTGTAGGTTTTTCCCAATGTTTTCTTCTAAGAGTTTCAGAGTTTCAGGCTTTACATTGAGGTCTTTGAGCCATTTGGAATTGACTTTTGTCCAGGGTGAAAGATAGGGGTTTAGTTTCATTCTTCTACAAGTGGAGATCCAGTTTTGCCAGCACCATTTGCTGAACATACCGTCTTTCCTCCAGTTAATGTTCTTGGCCCCTTTGTGAAATATCAGGTGGCTAAAATTGCAATTACTCATATTTGGGTCTTCAATTTTGTTCCATTGGTCTATGGATCTATTTTTGTGCCAGTACCATATTGTTTTTATGACTGTAGCTCTACAGAGCTTAAAATCTGGTATAGTAATCCCCCCAGCCTGAAGGAGAAGAATAGTAGGCAACAGACCTTAAGAATGGAGATATGGATAAAAATTGGGTTAGATTAGGGGAGGGGGGAGGGAAGGGTGTATGAGGAACCTAGGGGATAAGGAGAAAGAAGAAGCTCAACAGAGGTAGGATCATAGGAGCAAGGGTATTAGTAAGAAAGAAAGAGGGGGAAGTGGGGGCACCTTAAGTGGGAAAACCATGATAGAGGGGGGAGACGATACAAGAGAGAAACAATGCCTAGCTAGTCACGAAAACCAGAGGGAACCATATTATTCCTACAATCTACTGACTAATTATACATAACAGACCAAGAAAAATATCTCTAGATAAGGTTTATTTGAGACCAACTGGTCATTACCCAAGATTTATCTGCA
>NW_008348874.1:1163449-1176045 GCF_000622305.1 Nannospalax galili | reverse complement strand
GTGATCTTTTCTAAGGGTTAAAACCTCATTCAATTTTATGTCTTATAGGGTTTATCCTGAGTTCAATATTGTATAACTGTATTAATTCAACTGTGAACCTAAAAATTTACAGACAATATTGGAAAGAGATGCATCTTTGCTCTGGAAATTGTTATTGGATATGTTAATGCTGTAACAAAATGCTTCTTCTAATCATGTGGTTATTAAATAAATAATTTAAAAAAAAAACACTTTAAGTTAGGTCATGATGTATTTTTATTTCTGACTCTGTGTATATACCATATTTGTTTGTTCATTCATTAATTAATGTTTTTTTTTGTTTCCATACTTGCCCAGAGTGAATGATGTTTCAGCTAACACAGGAATGCAAAATCTTTATGAAGTAATCATTTTATCTTTTATATATATATATGTATATATATATTTGCAATAAAACATATTGATGGGTCATATAATAGTCCTATTTTTTATTTTTTGAGGAACTTTCATGATATTTTCTATAATGGTTGAATCAATCAATGGTCCCACCAACAGTACCCAGCACTTGCCATTTCTCCTTGCCTTCACCAATACTTGCTTTTAGGTTTTCTTTTGTTTTTTCTTTTCCTTTTCTTTTTTATGATTAATGCCATGGTGTGAAATGATATCTCCTTGTGATTTTAATTTGTACTTTCCAGAATATTAATAATTATTAGGAACGTTTTCACATGCTTAGTGTCCATTTCTGTTTTTACCCATTTCAAAAATCATGTTATCTGATTCAATACTGTAGAATTTTGTGATATTTCTATGTACCTTGAATATTAATCTCTTATACTCAACAGATTGATTGCAAATATTTTCTCCATTTTTAGTGACTGTTGTCTTTGTTTTGAAGAAAGTTCTTGGTTTTATATCATCTTATGTTTATTTTGCTGCCTATCTTCTGGCATCATATTTTTCAAAAAAGATGGCCGAGGACTTTCCCTCCTGTTCTGGCCTATGAATGTTACAGTTTCATGCTGTTTGATGGGAAGTCTTTGTTGTTATGCCTAAGCCCGTGGCTGGTAGATTTGGGGTATTACGTAAGACTAGGGTCTATTTTATCTGTTGAATACCTTGTTTCAAATACTACTTCTTCAAGACTATATCTTTTCTTCTTGGCATCTCCTTGTTATCTTTTAAAATAGTTCCGTAGTTTTATATTACCTGGATTGATTTCTGGGCCTTCTGTCTTGTTCCATTGGTCCACATCACTGTTTTAACTGAACCATACTGTTTTAATTGGTATAGTTTTATAGATTTTGAAATCAAGTAGTGTAATGTCTTTAGTTTTACTCCTTTTGTCAAGACTTGCTTTGACTATTTGGGTTCTTTCTTGTGTGGTTACATGTGAGTTTTAAAATGCTTCTTCCT
This sequence comes from Nannospalax galili, assembly GCF_000622305.1. NCBI lineage: Eukaryota > Metazoa > Chordata > Mammalia > Rodentia > Spalacidae > Nannospalax > Nannospalax galili. The sequence continues at coordinate 1,174,650 of NW_008348874.1, read as the reverse complement.
ATTTATGTGAAAAATAGCATTTGAAGTTTAGTAGGGACAGTACTGACTTTGTAAATCACTTGCGCAGTGTGGACATCTTAATATTCGCTCTTTCAATCCATAAGAATGAGATAGTCTCCAGAAATTTGTGACTTAATTTCTTTTGTCAGCATTTCATACTTTCTCTGTCCATCTTCAGTTAAGTTTATCCTCAAGTATTTTATTTTGTTCCATTTTAAATGACATTTCTACACACCTACAATGACTTACCCATACGAAAGAAAAATGAAGGCACTACTTTTTTAAAAGCCTCAATAACATCACTCTCTCTGGCCTACTGTAGACCTCCTGACATTCCTCTCCTTTTACCCTCAGTCCAGGGCTCAAGCTGCAGCTCTCTTCACTCCGAGTATAGGTCTTTCTTCAAGGATCCCATTCCCACTGATGATGTCCCTGCTCTGGGTGTCTCTACTGATACCTGGTGGTAATAAACTGCCTTACTCCTTCCTTTTCCTTTAGTATCTACTTTGTTGTTGTTTCTGTTTTTTTTTTTTAACATATCATGTAGTAGTAATAACAGTAACAACAAACAACATAGATTGCCAGATAACTATGAACAAAGTAGATGGAAACCTCAGATACTATGGAACTTACCTTAAACAATAGACTAAATTTCTGGCATTGTGTTTTATGCCTCTAATCCAGGACTCAGGCAGCAGAAGCAAGAATATTGCTACAAATTAGAGGCTAACCTGGTTTGCATGATGAGTTCTAGGTCAGTCAGAGCTACATGTCAAGCTCCTGTGTCACCACACCTTCCCCAAAGAAGAGCTAAAAATAAAGTACGTGGAAATGTTTCACATCAGATAAAGATACCTAGAAGAAGATAAAATGGGGAAAGGAGTTTGAGGTGGAGTTTACCGTTTGTGAGGAACAGGCAGCATGGCCTCTTTAAAAAGGTGACATTAGAATACACCTTCTAACTGATAAGCCAGCCTTGTGTCTGTCTTGGGTAGCACTGTAAACAACAGAGGGAGCAAAGGTCTTCGAGTGACAACAAGTGTGGCATATTTGAAGGCCAACAGGAAAGCCAGTGGAGAGCAGCAAGGGCAGGGTGAGGATGGTAGAGGTCAGAGAAATCATGGGACCACAGCAGGTAGTGCACTCATGGTCATACACATTCCGGACTTGATTCTGAAGGAGAATGCCAGACAAAGGAATATTACAATTTACTTCAAGTTTTAGTGGGATTTTTCTGATTTCTTTATTAAGAGAGCTGTGAACAGATTTCCTAAAACCCATGTGACTAGTCAAAAAGACATCGAGGTATAGTAGTTAAAATAGTGACAAAGGCAGTTTAATATAGCCAGTGAGTAAAAGATATTGATTATGTAGAAGACATCATTCTCCTTAAAATACTGAAAGATCTGAGTGTAACCCAAAGCTAGAGGGATAAATAGAAGGACTGCTCACACATGCTCTGCACAAAATCACCCCCCACAAACAGCGGTTCTCAGACTTCATTTGGAACCTTCTCAGAACTTTTTATTATTCAAAAAAATTGAAGACCTTTTCTCTCTGTCTCTCTTTCACAAACACACACACACACACACACACACACACACACACACACACACACACCACCTGTTACATTTGTCAATCGTTTTCATACTGTAAATTACATTAAGATATTTTAGCTAGATGTAATTGTCACACCTGTAATCATAGCACTTGGGAGACTGAAACAGAATTGTAACAGTCCAGCCTACAGCGAGGACCCCGACTCGAAGACCCAAACCAACGAGAAAGACATGAAGAAGATATTTGTCTTTATTCACTTTAAAATGCGAACAACCAATCCATTGCTTTGCTTACAGACAAATAGCATGTTTTATGATCAGAAACAACATCTTCAAAATAAAAATGAATGAATAGAGAAGCATTATGTTAAACTTTTGTAACTTTCATCAATAATGGGAGAGAGTTGGTCTCCATAGCAGCATCTGCTCGGAAAATGCAAAGCACATACCTACTGGAAAACCGTGGTGCATGATCATGAGTCCAGGGGACTATACAGCACAGACAGGACCACCTCGGATTGGACAGTGTAGACAGAGCTTACTGGAGGTGACAGCGCAGACATGAGCACAGGGGACTGGGTAGTGCAGAAAAGAGCACACTGGAGAGGGCAGTCAGACAGGAGTAGAGGGGCGTGGAGGGCATAGGCAGGAGTGCACGGGAGTGGGCGGTGCAGACAGCAGTGCACGGGAGTGGGCGGTGCAGACAGCAGTGCACGGGAGTGGGCGGTGCAGTCACAGAACACAGAAGTGAAAAGTGCAGACGATATATTTCTTCTTATCCTATTTTGACATGTGCACATCCTAAACCTACTTCTCTATTTTCTGTACTTCAAAAATCATTATTCCAGGGGAAAATGTTACATATCCACTTAAGTCATTTGATAATCCTGGATGTCAACTTGATTGGATCTGGAATTAACTGAAATGAGAGAGACATTCTTGATTGGATCATTTGAACCTGGAAGACCCACCCTAAATGTGGTCATTGCCTTCTGATGGTATAAAAGGCCATGGCAGAAGGGAGCACTTGGTTTTTTCACCCCTTGCCTTCGCTCTCACTAATGTGTTCATCTTGCTTCTGTGACCAACTTCAGTTTCCATCACAGACTGAAGAGTAGCAGATCTCTTGGAATTCAGGAGGCCTTCAGCACCAGATTGAGACTGCTGAGTTATCCAGCCTCTTGGACTACTGGATTCTGCCTCTCCAGTGTGGTGCAGCCATTGGTGGATAACATGGACCTCTCCCTATAAACTAATGTAATAAACCATTCTCTCTCTCTCTCTCTCTCTCTCTCTCTCTCTCTCTCTCTCTTCTGTTTCTTTAGAAAACTCTGACCAAAACAGTCATTAAAACCTATTCTGATTTCATTATATGAAATGGACAACTTTAATCCAAGCAAAACAGAGTGGATATTATAAAGATAGACTTGAAAGAAATACTATGATCATATTTGCAAACTGAATTATTTTTCATGGTTAATTTTCAACATTCTTGAAGAACAAGATTTGTGCTAAGAGTTAAGAAGAGAGGAATATTGAAATATTTTTAAAAATTGGGTAAAGGCCAGTTACCTGCAGGTAATAACTTACAGGTAGACAGCACAGACTCATTTTCCTAATTGTATCCAAGACTTGGGGACAAAGTTGAAGGTCTTATATCTTGTCACTCCATGATATGAAAGCAGTCATCACACCTAATCAAAGTATTAAACTTGAAGTTGTTTAAATTACAAGTCATTTTCTATTATATAAAATTATTAAGAAATCTGGGACCCAGCTCTTGGGGTTTGGGCTTGGGAAGAGCCGTCAACTATCTCACCCACCTGTGAGCCCTGGGAATGACAGTGGTGATCAGCATGGGTACAAGAGTGGCACAAAGTCATATGGGTAACCAACTGCTTTCCCATTGGAGATTGAGGCCCATGCGTGGGAGGAAACCTGCCTACTCTTTTGGTCAGGAACCTACTGTTGCAGAGCTAGCTCAAAGACCTCAGAGGTGAACTACTACTATTATTCTGCTGAATGAACATTGTATCCAACTGCCCTTTAAATTTATGTCTCTCTCCCCATAGATTAGTGCAGCTCTCAGACCTCATTAGATAAGTTTCTTTGCACAGTGGATGGCAGTTAATGCAGAAACTCACAACTAGTCCAAGTGTAGAGAATAAATGACTGTAGGGTGCTCGGGCACAAATGGGACAAGTAGATCACACCCCTCCCAAGTTTCAGGGACCATAACTGAAGAGTGGGCCAGAAAGATTGTAAGAGCTAAAGGTTGGGGAGGACCAGAGTGAAACTGTGTCTTCTGGACATGACAAGTCAGCTGCATTCATGAACTCACAGCAGCTGTGGTTACTGGCCCTATACCTGAGCAAGATCAAACCAGTCAACATTCTGTTGTGAGCCTCCATCTCTACTTGAGGAGCTATGAGCAGTTGATAGCTTCTAGCAGAGAGAGAATCAGGTTTAAAGCTGTGGCTCCTGGTAGGCCAAGCGTGCTACAGTGGATGCTCTACACTCAGGAGTGCCATCGTAAGGCATCTGAGGCCTATCTGTAGTTGAGATTTCTCTTTTGCTGTATCCACTTACTTAATGCTGTCACCAAATGGATTTGAGGTGTCTTGATTTGTGACTTTTCTTTGTTCTGGTACTATAAAACCTTCATGAAATTATTACTACATTAGAACATGGAATTTGGAGTAACCTGACCATGTGTTTCCAGGTCATGATCACTCATATTTGACTTTAGAATAAACTATCTCTTATCCCCTTTGAGGTGACATGAACTTCATCATGGAGTTCTTAGGCCTTTGGAAATGACTTCTGAAAGGAGTATATAAACAGAATGCATCCACATTGTTTTCTGGTTACTGCTCATATCTTTTATCTAGATCTACAGTGAGAGACAGACAGAGACAGAGAGAGAAGAATAGGTGGGCAAAAAATCCTTTTGGTGGAGAAAAGATGGAGTTGAGTTACAGACAAGTCCTAATGGACAAAGCAGTTGTAAATGTGAAAACGATTAAAACTCTGCATTGGGACAAGAGGACACATACCCTGAGGGCAATACCACAGTCACTGAAAACTGTCTTGTGGAAATCCAAGTTAATTTGAAAAGAAAGAACCTAAACTGAGCATTCCACTGAAGGGTTTTTGCCAGCTCAAAAGGACAGTGTAGAGAATTGTTTTACCTGGGGCAGCCTGAACGCTAAAAAGAGCCTATTACAACTCTTGTCCAGGGGAACCTGGCTGTCTTAAACTGTCAGCAAAACTGGGCAGCTAATTCACCTGGTACTTGTTTCAAGTCATAGTGGATGTAAAAATGATGTCATGGAGGCTTGTGCCAAAGTATTAGAAGATTTTTGAGGACAAGCAATGTATAGCTGGATTCTTTCCAGGAGACCTTGAGAGGCCATCATGCAAAGCAGGCAGTGTGAAGCCCAGGGTGTGATGATGATCCCAGGATGTTGGACAGGTGAGGGCTGTGGGAATTTTCTGAGTAAAGCTTGCCTAAGAGAGAGGGTATATACAGAGCTGGAGGGGCACAACTACCCAAGTCCTTTGGAACACAGATGATTCTATGATCAGCCCTGGATGTTGGACATGAAGCTACAGAATTTGGCTTTTGTCCGGTTGTACTTGGTCTTGCTTTGGTCTACTCTTGCACTGCTGTAGCGCTACCTCTTCCTTTGTAAATGTTTACCTGTGACAGAACATGCTGAAAGTATGTAATTATTTTTTATGTTATTAGGGCTCATATTTAAGAGATAACCTGAGTCTCAGAAGAGACTCTGCACTTATGCTTTTGAATGGTGGTGGAACTGTTAAAGACGAGGTGCACTTTTGGAGTTGGATTGAATGCACTTTGAACTATGAGATGTCTGTGAGCCTCTGGGGCAAGGTGTGCAAGATTGTGGCTTAACAGTGACATATTCAGTATTAAATTGACAAGGAAAGAATTGTGATGGTTAATAGGATCTAGATTCATTTAGCATTTAACATCCGAGCATGCCTATGTAGGAGTTCTAACACTGAGTTAACTGAAATGGGAGGATACACTCTAAATGCAGACAGCACCGTTTCATGGGCTGAGGTATCAGACTGAAGAAAGAGGAGAAAGTGGGCTGAGCACCAACTTTTACCTGTCTCTGCTTCCTGACTGCGACCAGCTGTCCCATATTCCTGCTGCAGTGACTTCCCAGCAATGATGAGCTGTACCCTCAAATTATTAGGAAAAACAGACCAATCTTCCCTTAAGTTATTTTTGTAAGGCATTTTGTCACAGCAAAGATAAAAGTACCTAGTAGGCTCTGACATCCTCATCCAAAAATTGGACTTCAGCTTCATAAAGTAAAGGAAGAGTCATGTCTCCACAAAAAATGCACAAACATATTTATAACAGCTTTATTAGTAATTTTCAAATTTGGTAACACAGTATAGGGAAATGGATAAGCAAGCCTTTGTAATTCTACACAATATAATATTATTCAGTGTTACTCAGAAATAGTAAGACATGAAAAGATATTGATAAAATTAAACTATTAGTTTAGTATTACCATGTGAAAGAAACCAGTCAGAAAAGACCATATACTGGAGAATTCTACCTCTTTAATTTTCTGGAAAATGTAAAACTACAAAAATAATTTAAAACATCAGTGGCTACTGTGGTTGTAGAAAGAGAAGGATAAAAGATAGAGGAATGAAGATTTGGGGGGCAGTGACAGAACTTTGTATAATATAATGGTGGAAAAATGTCTGCGTTTGGCCAAAATCATAGACTATACACCAAGAGTGAACCAAACCTTAGTACAGGCAATGGACTTTGGGTAGTAATGCCATGCCACATTCATCAGCTATAACACATGAACAACTTTAGTGAAGTATGCAGATAACAGGTGGGGCTAGACATGCACGGGGCAGAGGCTATAGGGGAAGTCTTTGTATCTTCTCAACTGATATGAAAAGTAAAATTCATAAATTAAAGAAACAGAAGGAGCCTGAGAGAGAAGAACAGTAGGAAACAGGTGCTACCAAGGGGAAAATGTGTGAAATGGAGGCACTTAAAAGGGAAGGGGCGAGGGAAGATCATACAAGGAACTACAGGGGTAAAATGGACAAAGGAGCTCAAGAGACGCGGGACCATAGGAGGCAGGCATCATCAAGGGTTAAATGAGGAAAATGGGGGTGCTTTAACTGGGAAGGGAGGAGGGAGAGTTAGACAGAGAGGGAGAGGAGAGATAAATAAGGCTTATCTGGCATGAAAAACCAGAGGTAGACATAATTAATTCAAAAACCTACCGAAAAATTATACATGCAATATTTCTACATGAGTCCATGTGCATAGCTGAAGGCTATGTAAGAAGAAACAGTGTCAGACAGGAAAAACTTCCCTTCAAGTTGTTGACCATCGTAGTTCAAGAGACTCTCAAAATTATACAGGCTATTGCTACAGCCCTTGCTTATCTCCCAGAACTTGAAGGTAAGTCTTTACGGCTGAAGACAGGACACACTTAAGACACAGGATTTGGAGCTGAAACTGACCTGGAAGCCTCCTCCCTGAAGGCTAGCTCTTGTAGTTTTGGAGAACACTATGCAGGCTGCTAAGGGGGAACATCAACCGATGGTCCAACCCCAGCTTTAAGGCCTAATAATCACAACAAACTCTATTGGGACAGCAGTGGCACTTTTATCTTGGTGGCAAACAACAGCTACCTAATTTGATTTAAATCTTATTCAATGAGAGGGAACTCATGTGTAATACTGTACATAATATAGTCAAATACACATGACATAGACTTTAGAGAAAGCCCTAATGATGTCACATCCCTAAATAAATGTAATTTCTTACTATGTGCTAAATATGGATCATTGTATTTACAGAGAAGTATGCCAGTCACCCCTCATCAAAGAAGCTTCTCTTTCAGTAGATGGTAATTATTACAGATTTCTACAACTGATCACACACAGATTGTCTGCGAGATGCCCAATCCTAGGTGACACATCTACAATGGAACCTCTACACCTAAGGGTCATGGAACATAGCAGAACAAAGGGTAGAGAAAATGCTGATGCGCCTCTCAGCTCTCATCAATGAAGCTCCCTCATGCAACAGAGCTCCATGAACACAAAAGGTCACATGTGGCCAAAGCATAGAGACTAAGAGTTTACAGACTGTGGGTCCTTGGAACAGATCACCTGTGTTAAACTTCCCCACTCAGAGCGCAGGAACCATTGTGGAAGAGGGGACAAAAGGAGTGGAAAAGCCATGGGAGGAGGTGCATCACCATATAGAAACTCAGTCTTACAGGCTCCTGGGACCCTGCTCATATGAACCTACAGCAATGGTGTCAACATGCACAAGACCCATGCAAACCCAAGCAGACAAAAAGCATAGAACTGTGGAAATGGGCAGCAGGATCCAGTCTTAGGGGAAGAACTATTGGCAGCTGATTACTGTTGAGTGAGGAAGAGCTGATATTCTCAAAGAGAGGGACTCTAATAGGTTGACTAGATCTTTATGGATGAATTTGCACTGAGGGACATTTTGGGACACTAACTTGGCTTGATAGTCCTTAACATCAATGACAAAATGCATGAAATCCAATGGAGGGGGAGGGGCTGTGAGAGGATACCAATTGGGAAGGAAGTATAAAGATGATTAAAATGTTCTATATGAAATACACAAATTCGATAAAAATCTAAAAATAAAAATAAAATACATTATTTAATTAATACAAAAAAGTAATTCATAAATTAAAAGTGGAAACTGAGGTTTTACATGAAATGCAATTGTATTCTTTTCTGAGGATTGTTTTATAAATTTCCTGCCTGACACAGTCCTTGTAAATAGTTCAGGAGAGGCAGGCTTTGCTTTACAAGTGTTGCTTGAACTCTGCCATCGAGGTATCTGCTTTCTTTGCACCTCAAAGTGTTCTTCCTGCCATATTCATCTCTGTCATGTGCAGAAGACCTTTCCTGCTCACTGCATTAGTAAAATGAACTCAGAGCAAAAGGCTCTATCAAAGGTCTCAGAAGTTTCCACTGAATAGACTGGAGAGTCATTTATATTTTTGTGTCATTAGTAGGGCCCCGGTGCAGATTACAGAACCTAATATCTCTATGCTCACTGATTAGCATCATTGCCCTCCTTCCACAAAAACACTGCATGTTATCAGTTCCCCTTACTTTAATTATGTTTCAATGTATGTTTGCGATTCCTTTGTTTTATGGTTTGTAGATGGTCAGAATGCACGTTTAGGCAAGTTATCAGAAAAGATTGGTTCTGTAAAACCTTGAGATCAACTTAAGATCATCTTGAGATCAACTTCTAGTTTAGATACCAGCCTACAAATTCTATGAGGACAAGAAAGTTGCATTTATATTCTTTAAAAATATCTAAGTTGAAAAAACCACGCAAAATTTAGCATTTAATGATACGTGTTAAATGTGTTAATGGTGGATTAGGTAATTGATGGGTGTATATTTTTTAACATATATACTTATTTGCCACTTTATTCCAAAAATAATAAAAGGCCGCTAACCATCTCAGAGAAACTCTAGCAAATTTTAACACTCTTGAATCTTGAGACATGGATTATTTGGTCTCTTCTCAGTTTCATACAACTTGAGAAGCTGGTGAAGAGGAATCATACAGGAAGTAAACCAAAGATAATTTCTGCAATCTATCAATAATGGCTGAGTCAGAGAAAGGTATAGAAACCCAATAAGATAAAAAGAAAAATAGAGAAAAACGACAGACTATGCAAATCACTGATGATAATTTTAGTGTATTTATTTTTGATGAATCTTATGGCCACTGGCTTTATTTCTCATTATGGAAATTAATTGTTATTATTAGTCCATACACATCAGAGAAATAAGAAGAAATTTAATAATACAAAAATGCCCTGAGACAACAATATTAGAAGTGGCTAGACATCAATTTAGATGTTTGTACCTGCACACTGTTAAGATATTTCATTTCAGTGGTACATGAGAAAAAAATGACAAGGGAATTTTAATTCACAGTGACAGCAAAATTCTTTGATTAAAACCCTGCTCCAGGAATATGCACAACATGGGAATTCGGTATGTTGTACAGTTTCTAAAACTAATTCAACTTTATTATAATGTTTGCCTTTTGTGAATAATTTATCTCACCGTAAATTTTTTTTATTACTCACTGATTATTCTTACCACAAAGGCGCTATTTTTTTTAACTTTGTTTCCCCATCAAATATAATTAATTCTTTGAGAATTCATACAATGTATTTTGATCATATTCTTCCATTCCCCTTCTCTTCCCAGATTCACCACCACCTCTCTACCAGCTCAACACTGTGTCCTCTTTGTTGCTTAAATACTCAAGTATGTGGCCATTTCCTAGACCATGGTCAACCTACCAGTAGTTACACCCTTAAAGAAAACTAACTCCCCCTCTTCCAGCAGCTATCGGTTGCCAATAGCTCTTCAGCTAGAGGTATGACTTGGTGCTCTCCTCCTCTGTTCATGCTACTATTTTGTCTGGTTTGAGTTTACATAGGTTTTGTGTATGTTGTCATAGCTTTTCTGGGTTCAAATGTGCAACTGTCCTTTTGTGTCTGGAAAACACTGCTTCATTGTAGTCATCTACCACTCCTGTTTCTTACAGTGTTTCCTTCTCCTCTTTGGCAATGATCCCTGAGCCTTGTGGGGAGGACGTGGTATATATTCTCATTTAGGCCTAGCACTGCACAGTGTTCTTATTCTCTGTACATTGACCAGTTGTGGGTCTCTGTGTTGATTACAATCTATGTCAAAAAGAAGCTTTTCTGATAAGGGTTGCAATATGAACTAACCTGTGGTTTAACAATAAGTCATTAGGAGTTAGTTTAATACTATATACTTTAGCAGAATACAGTAGTAGGCTCTTCCTAGAGTCAATGATGCATTTATCCACAGATTCTTGGCCCCTGTAACAGTGCCAGATATGGGTTCTATCTTCTGAAGCAGGCTTTAAATGCATATTTATAATAGTCTTTATTTAAAAATTTTTATTATTTTTATTTTATGTGTATGAGAGTAATGCCTGCATGTATGTAAGTGCACTTGTGCCATGCAATGCCTGTGCAGGTCAGAAGAAGGCATCAGATCCCCTGGAACTGGAGTTATGGAAGTTTGTTAGCTGCCATGTGGGTGCTGAGAATTCAACCCAAGTCCTCTGAAAGAGTGGTCAGTGTTCTTAACTGCTGAGCCATCTCTCCAAACCCACCCATAATTTTCTTGCCACTATTGCATCAATAGGAATATCTTGCCAGGCCAGTCATTATTGTAGCTGTGGGATTCACAGATGTATAAGACTGATGATGACGTTTCTCCTCTAGTACTGTACATAGCACCTTCCAGCACTATAAAAGCTAACCAGTAGGGATGAGACTTCAAGGCCAGCACAAGCTTGATTTCTCCATGTTTAATGTCTCAAATAGGTAGTGTCTTCAGCAATAAAGTCTTATAATCAAGTTCTGAAGGGTAACCAAGAACAATGATAATAGACTATTGAAATGTTTGGAGGTCCATGAGACTCCACAGGCCAGTAACTCCCAAAGAGGTAAACCACTCCTGGCCTTGGGCTTTTTATTTGCTTGTGTGTGAGATCTAGTAGGG
>NW_008348874.1:1152979-1163424 GCF_000622305.1 Nannospalax galili | reverse complement strand
TACACTCATAAGTTTGCCTGACTTTTTAAAAAGGCCTTTAGAATTATTATTTATTTCTAACATTTACTTTAAAAAGCAGTTTTGGTCTTCTCTCATTGTTTCAGCTGACTATACTCCTATAGCAATGCGTGATCCAAAATTCAGCAACAATTTTCACTGTGAGTTTAAAAAGTAGTAGAAAACAGTAACTTTTCACATCTCACAAACTGAAGTTGGAAAGACTCAGAATGTCAAGATTTTATTATTGGAATATTGACCATTGGTCATTGTAGATAACATAGAGCTGGTTCAGATAAATATTTCCATGGCTACTATAACTAAATATTTTCTACTCATTCTATAATAATTTACTTTTGAAGTAAAATAATATATTTCACCAGTCAGAAAACATGAGGATTATTCCAATATCATCTCCATAAATGCTGCTGCTAATAGAAAATGCTAGCATACTTCAGTGGTTAATTTTGAGTGTCAGCTTGACAGGATTTTTAATGACCATGGAAACATTCCTTTGGGTGTGTATGTGAGGGTGTTTCCTGGTAGGTTTGATTGAGGTGTAGGGATTTGCCTTGAATGTGGGCAGCACTAGTCCATGGGCTGGGGACCAAGACTTAATAAAAAGGAGAAGTAAGATGAGTATCAGGATTCATCACTCTTGTCCCTGATAGCAGCTGCCTTGGGTTCTTTCTGCGGTACCCTCCTTGCTATGGCGGACTATGAGCCAAATTTATTCTTTCCTTGTTTAAGTTGCTTCTGTTGGGTGTTTTTCCATAGCAACAAGAAAAATGACTAATGAAAACATTTAACTTAAGATTCTTGACATTGTATATTAATTTAGTTTAAAGAGCAAAAATATATATGTTGCTTACTTATAAACTCAATAATTCTATTTATGAAACATGTTTTAATGGCACTTTTCTATGTATGTTTATGAGGCATTATGTAGCAAAGGAAGCTCTTAATAATGAAATGGTTGGATGGTTAACATGTACATTATTCAAAAGAATCTCACTGTATTAATACATTAGTAAGGAAATTTCCAAGAGCAATGGATACCTTCTCTGGACTTCCCTTTACTGTGTTATCTTTAGTATATGCAAATATGTATGTCTCTGGGTTATAAGAAATAGATTTGGGATTTAAAATGTATTTTCTTTTGTTTTTTAAGATATCTTTACTTATACCCTCAAATTAAAGAGGGAGAAATGGGTCATCCCACTCTGCTCACTGGATACAGTAGTTGCTCACTGAAATTCAATTTCCTCTGGAAGTTCTGCTGTATTTATGTATCATGTGCAGAGAAAAAGTATTATCAAGATAAGTAAGGAAATCTGGGCCAGGTGACACAAGATTGTTTATCAATTATTTCATTTAATAAACATGAATTAAAAGTCTAGTTTACAATATATAGTGAACTAAGAATTGAGTGTTTAAGGGTGACTGCACTCATAAAGAGAGAAAGGACAATTTTTGTAAAAGAGAATGAGTTCAGGACTTTAACCCAGACATTCCTTCGAAAAGCTGGAGTTGATCCAGGGTGAACGTGGGCGACACAGAACACACTGGCTGAAAGGATGGAGCCACTGCCATACTGAACACAGAACTGAGAGCAAGAGAGACCAGGGATGGGAGGCAGATGGCACATGCATTTCAAATATGGAAAAGGAAAAGCTTATAGAATCTGTGTCTTTATAAGTAACCCCCTCCCAAATGAATTATAAAGTATGCAAACTCCAAATATATCGTCTTATGTCAGTTTGTCAGCCCCGGGGCCACAGAGGGTACGGGTGCGAGTCTCTCAGGAAGGGGGAGGGAAAATTTAGTGATACATGTGGCATAGTCAGCAGGACGGCCCTGGCAAGGACAAACCACAGAAGTGGGAAAAGCAAGGGGATTAGCAATTGTCACATGGGTTATAAAATGGAGCTCAGTTGTTTGTAAGTGAAGATTCCTTAAATGCCATACATAGAAAGCCTAGAAAAAATTTTACAAGCCTTGGATACAAGAGGGGAACCCAGGGAGGAGGCATGACCACTTTGCATAATAAAAGATTTGTCTGAGAGTTATACAATTTGGGAGTCTTTTAGATAGACCCACTGAAGGGGTACTCCAGTTGCCTCACCCTGTGTCCCTATTTAGCATGGAAGAAGCCAGAGCAGGCTGCATCCCCATTCCCTATTGACAATTTGGGTAACCCCTTCAGAGAATGGCTTGATAAGAATAGGTAGTAGGAATTGGCTAGGCAGTTAGGGTAAAAAACCCCAAAGAAATGTAGCCAGGTTCTTGCCTAAAAGTCAGAATGTCTTGGGCATGTTAGCAACATACTCTGTTACAAAGGCAAAAGTCAAAAGTATTTGGGAGTTTGTATCTCAATCCTTAAAAGATTTTAGGGTTACCTCTTCAGAGGAGGGAATGTTGGAGGGGAGGGAGTTGGCATGGATTTGATCAAAACACCTTATATGCATGTATGAAATTCTCAATAAAGTTCTTGCAAAAATTTTAAAAATGAATGTGTTGTATCCTCAAAATAAAATTAAGTATAACAATAATAGATAAAGATGTACAAAAATTCTCAGACTAAATTTTTAATTTAAAAAATATAATAAAATATTTGTCTGAAAAAAGGCTGCTGAGGCTGAAAAGGCTAAGGAATTACTGACAAATTCAGCCTCAGCCTCAGAGCTTGACAGAGAGGAAAAATGGGAGATTTTTATTTGTCTAAGGTTAGGGCACCAGGAGTCAAAGGACCCATGGATAAAACCAGATAGTAATGAGAAAAGTAACAACTGAAAAATAATAGTAGCTAAAGCTGCCCCTCAGATTCCACAATGTTTGATTCAAAAAGGAAAAAAGATTTAACAGTACTGTAGCTCAGAAAAAAATCCTCCACACTAAAGCTCTTGAAACTAGGAAACACTTTCAAACAAGCAAAGAGTCCTTCAAAGAGCCTCATGGCTCATGAGGGTATGGGACATGAGAACAATTAATATCAGTTTAAGTCCTTTAGAAGCATCATAGCTGAGTAACATAACCACTCATCCATCCTTGAGATATAGGCTGCTTAACCTAGGCCAATATGGGAAGGAGCAGTCCCTAATGGAATAGCTTCTGCAAGGTATTAAAGACACATGTTCATCACCAATGGAGACTCCCATGATTAGCAGGGGCTAGAGGACTATAAAAGAGGGACAGGCATTATGCGAGAACTAGGTATAAGAAAAGCAATATATAATGCCCAGTTCACTGGGTCAGACAGGGCTGTGTTTACCAGAGATATAAAGGAAGGCTGTGTTTGCCAGAGATATAAAGGAAAGATTAATTCAACTGGGACCTTGAGAATGGAATAGAGCTTTAATGGTTTTGCTAAGCCTTTTAATGGAACAGGATCTTTGTGAAGTGAGGGAGGCTTTAGGAGATCTAAGTGACTCAAACCAGCATGTAAAACATGTCTGTAGGGTAATAGATCAGCCTACAAGAAATATGAAAAAGAAAAGAAAGAAGAAAACGTTTGTTTGGGTTACCTGAAGACAAATGTGGCAAGATTTATGTCGAGTCCAAATTGTTAAAGAAAAAATTGATAGAAAACCAAATTTAGTACTAAGGAGTTTCTGGAAGGCTTTAAAACTGGAAGAACAGTTTTAAAAAGGCATTGAGAGGATAAAAACTGCTCCAGGGGTTGATAAGGCTCACAAAGATTAAATAAGTTACATTTCTCTCCTGAGAAAGGCTATGCTAGGGGTGGAAGGAGTTTTTCCCACCAGGGCCTCCCCCAGCAGCTAGATATGGTCAATGGAGAGGCAGCAGATATGGCTACAACCAGGAGGCAGACCCAGGGCCTGCCTGACTCATGGAAGCAAGAGGTGAAACAGGGACAAGAGAGACCCTCTGCCTCTGTACCCAATGCCAGATCAGGCACCTTGAGCCAGCACCTGTAAATGTATCAAGGATAAGAAAATATAAAAAGACTCCTTGTAAAATCTCCAGAATGCAGAATGACTCCAAAGGGATAACTAAGGATAGTAAAGAAGTAACAAAATTAATGCCTCTTAACCATGCTATGGTACCTTAAGAGAGATCTATGGAGGAAGCAATTAATACAGATGGATAAAACATTTCCATGCTGTGTTAAACCCTGCCTATGATTGATTTAATATATAATGTTAGCCTTTAAGTGTTTTACATATGTGAAACCCATTTGAAAGTTATCAAGTATACCTGAAGAAACAAAGGCCAGCTCTAGCTATCAGATTCTTGGGAGTTTTATGGTTGGGTAAAATAAAAGCAGAGCCTCCCCAAACCATATAACTGTTAAGAAAAACTACAGTACCGGGGGATGAGTTGCCCCCTTATGAGCTATTGGTCAGAGAGATCCTAGAAATCCTCAAATTTACCAAGGCTGTTGCCACTAATGTTGGTTGTGCTCTAGAAAGGTTGGTAAGGACATGTTGCTGAAGACGCTGCATGATGTGAGCATGGGAGAAGAAGAGATGGAGCTGAGACTAAGATAAAAACTCCGTGCCACTGGGTGGATGACTTTCATAGTGCCAGAATGTGCTATGCAGATGGTTGGGGAAAAAGGATCCGCTAGGATTCTGCTCAACAATGGACCCACGTATGCACATTTATGGACATGCCAAACAATGATTGCTAGTGCAATAATGGCTTGACTAATATATATACAGCTGACAAATTTCTAACTGAATAAGGCCTGCTCCTAGGGGTGGAACACACATCCTGGTGCTATAGATCAGGCCAATCCTCTCTGTCAGGGATGGCTGTAGGCCCCAGCAGGGAAGCTGTTGCAAGTGCACTGTTTAATGAATAAGGTATACCTACTGGGATATCTTCTAGGCATTTGTATTTGCATCTATGTTTGTTTATATGTGTCTACTTTCTTCCATTTGTCTTTGTAGTAGGGGAGAACCCACTGAGATAAATCAGTGGCCAGGTCTTGAAGATGAATGATGGGGAGGCCCAAGAGGCCAATATCTCACAACAATACAAGAGCAATCACTCTGCATCTGTCACTCCCTCCAAGGTTCAGGGACCCTTGTGGAGGAAGTGGAGGAAAGTTTTTAAGATCCGGATGAAGGGGTGGAATGTAAGCCGGATGTTCCTCCGAAAAGTTGGAGCAGATCCAGGGAGAGTGTGGGTGATGCGGAGCACACTGGGAAAAAATGGTGGAGCCACTGCCATATTGAGCACGGGTCTATGGTGACCCAGAGGGATTGGGGGCAGGAGGCAGATGGCACATGCATTTCAAATACAGAAAAAGAAAAGTCTATGAAGAATCTGTGTCTTTGTAAGTCACCCCCTCCCAAATGTCATATGAACTACACAAAATTCATATAGAATGTCTTGTCTGTTTGTCAGCCCTGGGGCCTCTGAGGGTGCAGACATGAGTCTCCAAAGAACAGGAAGGGGAAAATTCAATGAAAGAAGAACATATCAGGTAAAACAATAGAAAGAATAAATTATAAACTTTCCTTATCAAGAAAGTTTCTTAAGGAAGCACATATTTTATTTGCCTAATTTAAGAGTCATAATTAAAACAGAGAATGAAGTAGGTGGTACTTATGAATCTAAAATTTTGAATTTATATTCTATTAGCAAGAATTAATTGTAAGCTAATACTAAATTGAACACTTGATAGGTTCCAGTTAGCATCCTAAGAATTAAAGGATCCATGAGATCCACTTTATGAATGGGTGAATGGGAGTGTGTTCCCTCCATAAATTCACATACTAAGACCCTGATGCCCAGTATGGCTTCATTTGGACACAGGGTATTTGAGGAGATGATCAGGAGATCAAAAGCGTCCTAATTCCACAGGGCTTGTATCTATACAAGAAACAGAAGAGGTACCCGGGGTTCTTGAAGACAGGGAAAGTACTAAAGTGGACAGAGCAAAAATGTGGGCACTGGCCAGTCAGAATAAAAAAGCCACACCAGAAACCAAGCAAATGGAGTCGTCTTCTTCCTCCTTCTCCATTCCCTTCTTCTTTGCTCCTCCTTTTCCTCCTCCTCTTCTTTTTTGTCCTCTCCACTCATTATTTCGCCAGGCCAAGGTGAGCCCAGGATCTTTCACAGAACAGGCAACTACCCTACCACCTGGCTATATACTCAACTCCCTGTTGGCACCTCACTACTGGATTTCTATCATCTAGAACTCTAAGAAATTAAATTTATATTTTTATTTTACCCAGTCTGTTACGTTTTGTTACAGTAGTGCTGGCAGATGAGTATGGATTACAGAACCCTGACCAAAACCTAAACCACCCAGTGCTGTCTTTGTTGTTACTATTCTCATTTTCAATATGAAAAATCTTTATTTCCTGGAATGTAGCTAGTTTTCATTTATCAGATAAGTAATAGGCCAGAAACTATAATTTCAGCAGTGAACCAGAGTTGGTAGAATTTTCTTTCTACTTCAGTTCCTAAATGCTAATTTTATCATGCTGTGATCAAATAATGTGATTTGAATGATTCCTACTTTGGAGAATAGTTTAAGGCTTTTTATTTTGTCATTTTTTTTCACTATTAGAAATTGAGCACAAGCATTTATAAGTCCAAGTTTGTTAATCATATAAAATCTTCTATATCCATTTCTATGTTTATTTACTTTGGTGTGTATATGTCATGAATTTTGATGCTGTACTTATTGGGTGCATAAATACTCATTTCATTTAGGTTTTTAATGTAGTGTGTAAAGGTTATCACTAAGATCTTGTTTCCTATATCACTTTATGTCAGAATCTTAATTTTTCTTTAAATAATACCATGGTCCAGCTTTTTAAAAAATAATTGCACCTTTTATTATTTCTGTACCAAAGTTTTGGACATTGTTTGGAAACTTTTCTTCTATGTGGCATGTCATTTGATCTTATAATTTTTAGCATTGTGGAATTTTTATTCTTATAATAGCTGAATTTTAACAATTTGCCTTCTTTGATCTGAAAGGTATTTTTTATTTTAGTGTATTTAGTATTACATCAGAAATGCTGCTTTTAAAATTCCCTTATCTTAAAAACAATTTTGCAGAATATATATATATAGAGAGAGAGTCTTTGTAGCATTTGTAGCATATAAAGTGCTTTTTCCTGATTATTTGGAGTATATAAAGCTGTGTTCATGTTCAGGCAATTGGAAGGATATCCTGATTTCCCACACCAATGATCAGAAAATCAGCCAAATTCCACAGAAGACATATTCCTACTGTTGATAGATCAATGATATGATTATTCCTATATTGCTAAGGTTTGTCTATAACATTCATTATTTTCTATAATGACAGTTTTCACAATTATGTTCTCATAATCAGTCTTATTGGCATAAGCACTACATTCCTCTATCACTATCTTTTATGTGGTTCAATTTCTTCCCTAAATAGCCTTTTTGGAGTGGATAAACAGACAGTGAACTCCCTGAATTCTTACATATTTGGAAAAACTCTAACGTACCTTCTAAAATGATTAACATTTCTTGAGAGTTTGAGGTACACAAGCCACTACTTTCAGGGTATTACATGTATTAAAATTTTGATTTTACGTGAGATAAATATTTTTGTCTCAGATATTTAGAATGAGAAAAGTGAAGCAAAGGGAGACTTAGTGAGCATACGATTCTGGGATAACATTTTGTCAGAGTGTGCAGTTACACTCCCTAAATCTCTTTCCTCTGAGGACCTACCTGTTCTCCAGCACTGAGCTGTGGATTACATACTTGCAGATGGTCTTGTTTGTTTTCCATGAAAATTCATAGCAATAAAATGTAGCGTTTTACTTTTAAAAGTAAAACTTTCCCTTTTACTGAATACTTCAAGAGTGTTTCATTTTGTTTTGCTCTTTTTAAAAATATTTTATTTATCATTTATATTTTATATGTATGATGTGTATGTATGTATGCATGTATGCGAGATCACCCGTGTCGTGCAGTGCTGCAGAGGTCAGAAGAGGGCTTCAGATTCCCCTGGAACTGGAGTTTTAAGGATGGTTCATAGCTGCCATGTGGGTTCTGGGAGCTGAACCCACGTCCTCTGCAACAGCAGTCAGTGCACTTAACTGCTGAGCCAACTCTCCAGCCCCTGTTTTGTTCTTTTTATACTTTTATTCTACTGGTGCCTATGCATATAAATTAAAACCACATGTATGTTTTTGTTGATCTGTCAACATAAACATTTTCCCTTACCTCCTCCACTCTGAGAGCTGTAATATTCTCAGTCTCCCTGCCCCTCCCCCATGTCTCTTCCTTCTCTTCCTCTTCTTTTTCTTTCATTTTTGTTTTCCACTGTCTGATGGAAATTCTTGATGTTCCTTTTGTTCTAGAAGTATAACTCCTGTCTCTATTTCTCTGCTCACATGGATTTCTTCCCCGTTCCTCTACATCTCAGGCCTCCATCTCTTTCTTATAAGGGTGTGAATCACTGAGCTTAGAACTGCAATGCTTAATGTGATTAATGTGATTATATCTGCAAAGACTTCTATCTTCAAACAGGCCACATTCACAAGTACAGGAACTAGGACTTAGGTGCATATTTGGAGGAAAATATTCCATCCATTGCATCTCTATTATTGCTGTTATTGTTATAGTCCTACAGTTTAGTACATATTTACATTTGCAGATCAGCCTGCAGTCAATTTTCTTGAATGATGTAGTATCAGTCTAAACATACAGATTCCACTGTAAACCAGAAAAATCAATCAATTTTATTCACTAATTCTGGAATACTTTCCTCATTTATTTCCTCATTTATTTTCCTGCATTCTTAAAAAATGTGTCATGTGAGTGCCAGATGTCTTCATATATTGTCTCTATTGCCTTTCCTGCCCTCCTTTTTCTTGACTTTTTCATTTTAAGGTATATATTCCCGTGTTTAGTCAATCCTAATCATAAATTTCAATTTTAATTAATGTTTACTAATGCTACATATAGTTTATGTTACATGAGTTTTAACAAACATATACCGCTATATAACACACCATTCAGAATTAAGGCATTGACATAGGTAAAACTTTCCTCACCATTTTTCCCCATCCTTCAGCACCCAATATTTTTTCAGCTCATTTTTTATTGAGCTTTTGCAACTTCATACAACAGTTTTTAATCAAATTCAGACCCCCACCCCATCCATATCTGACCCATCACCCCACTGAACCTCATGTATTCCACCATACATGCTAAGTTCTGTTCATTCAAACCTTTATACCCAAGTATCCTTCAACATAAATGTTCCACTGGAGTCTAGTCAGCCCATCTAGTGATCATATATAAGTCATACTCTCCCTCACCCAGGAGCAGTCAGTCTCAAATATTTCTCAATCTAGTGCTAGCCTGCCACCCATTTCTCTTCTCCCCTCTGGGTCCCTGCTCAAATGAGTTGACATAGGTTCCATGCTTGACATCACCATTGCAACAAGTTCACATGAGCAAGGCTTCCAGCAGCCTGGAAGCCTCGTCTTCCCTATGTTCATTCTCCAGCTCTGGCTTTTACAATCTTTCCACCCCCTCTTCCACAATGGTCCCTGAGTCATGAGGTTCCATATATGTGTCCCAAACAGCCTGTTTCCTCTGAGGGGCCTGCTGTGGAGAATTGACTGTGGAGAGCTAGATACTGAGGGAGGGGCTTTCTGTGCCATCTTGGACAGGAGCTGAAACCAGAGCACAGATGGTGGCGAGAATGGAATGGCCAGGAATTTACCAACCTGGGGCGAGACTGCAGGCCCATGACGCATGGGCAAAAGCTATCAGTGAATGTGGACGGGCCATGGGAGCAATCAGGAATGGTGGGCTCGTGATCCGGAATGGCTGTACTAGGGGTGGGGGCAGTCTTTTTTGCACCAAGGCCTCCCCCAGCAGCCAGGTGTGGTCAATGGAGAGATGACAGATATGGCTACAGTCAGGAGGCAGACCCATGACCCACCTAACTCAGAGAACCAACAGGTGCAGAGGGCAGTGCAGGGTCAGGCAACTGGAGCCAACACCTATAAATTTATCAAGAATAAAAGAATACAAAGAGACTCCTAGTAAAATCCCCCAAGTGTGAAATGACTCCAAAAGGATAACTAAAGATGGTAAAGAGCTAACCAAATTAATGCCTCATACCCATGCTATGGTACCTAACAAGAATCTATGGAAAAAACAGTTAATACGAATGGATAAAACCTTTCCATGATGTGTGAGGCCTTGTCTATGATTGATTTATATATAATGTTAACCTTCCTTCAAATGTTTTACAGATGTGAAACCTTTTTTTAATTAACCTGAAGAAGCAAAGGCCAGCTATAGACAACTGTTAAGAAAATCTACAGTACCAGGGGTGGGTTGCTCCCCTATGAGCTGTTGGTCAGAGACAGATCCTAGAGATCCTCAAATTCACCAAGGCTATTGCCACTAATGTCAGTTGTACACTAGAAAGGTCAGTAAGGCCATGTTGCTGAAGACACTGC
>NW_008348874.1:1150512-1151859 GCF_000622305.1 Nannospalax galili | reverse complement strand
TTGTTTCTCTCTTGTATTGTCTCACCCCTCTATCATGGTTTTCCCACTAAAAGATACTGGGAGAAGCAAAGGCAGCTATAGCTGTAAGATTCTTGGGAGTTTTATGGTTGGGTAAGATGAAGACAGACTCCCAAACTATACAACTGTTAAGAAAATCTGCAGTACCAAGGGTGGGTTGTCCCCCTATGAGCTGTTGGTCAGAGAGAGATCCTAGAGGTCCTCAAATTGACCAAGGTTATTGCCATTAATGTCGGTTGTATAGTAGAAAGGTCAGTAAGGCCATGTTGCTGAAGACATTGCATGATGTGAGTGTTGGAGAAAAAGAAAAGATGGGGCTGAGACTAAGCCAAAGAACTCCATGACACTGGATAGATGACGTTCATATTGCCAGAAAACACTATGCAGATGGTTGGGGAAGAAGGGATCCCCTATGATTTTACTCAGTGATGGACCCCGGGTGTTGTACACTATGGACATGCCAAGCAATGCCTGCAAGTGCAATAATGGCTCGACCAACATACATAAATCTGACAAATTTCTAATTGCATAAGGCCTGCTCCTAGGGGTGGAAAACACATCTGGTGCTGTAGACCAGGCAAATGCCTTGTGTTGAGAAAGCCTACAGGTCCTAGCAGGGACAAGTATACTGTTTCATGAATATAGTACTTCTACTAGGATATCTTCAAGCCATTTGTATTTATATTCACATTTGTTTAGATGTGTCTCCTTCCTTCCATTTGTCTTTATAGTAGAAGAAACCCCACTGAGATAAATCAATGGCCATGGCTTAAAGAGGAATAATGCGGAAGCCCAAGAAGTCACTATCTCACCATGATACAAGAGAGTTCTCCCTACATCTGTCACTCCCCTCCCTTTCCCTACTTCCCTGTCTCCACAACACCATGGCCACTTGCATGGCCCTCCCTCCTTTCCTACCTGCCCAACACTCCTTCTTTTCCCACCTCCCCCATGGTAACAACTGTTCCCTACTATCCCACTTTCAGGTTCTTTTTTTTTATTTTTTTAACCTCCATATATCCTTTCCCACTATTTATCCAAGCAAACATACCTGCTTTCCAACCTCCTAGACTCAAATTTTCTTTCCTAGTTTCATGTAAATAGAATCATTCAGTATGTACTGCTTTTTGTCTGGATTCTTTTACTTAGAATAATATTTTGTGTATAATTCATGTCATCTATCAGAATTATACTCTTTGATATTGCTGAACAAATCCCATTGCATTAATGAACTGCATCTTTTTAAAATTATTTATTTAATAACCATATAATTAGAAGAAGCATTTCATTACAATTCAATAACAATTTCCAGAGCTAAGATACATCTCT
>NW_008348874.1:1149359-1150249 GCF_000622305.1 Nannospalax galili | reverse complement strand
TTATTTATTTATTTATTTATTTATATTTACACCCACTTCCCAGGTAACGCCCTCCCATAGCCCCCTTCTCCTCACTAGAGCCCTTATACTCTGATACCCCTGCTACTATCTGCTGTGTTGTTGGCACCCCCTGCCATTCCCCACTACTTGGCCTTCTGGTGAATCTAGTCAGCCTATCTAGAGGTCTTTGTTTCAGGAGGGTCAGCTGTTCCTCATCTAGCGGTACTCAGTTGTCAATATTGGATAAGATTGGGGTCTGCAGTTCATTTTTCAAGTTCTATGCTGGGTTACTATCTGGGAATGCCTTTGGCCACCCTGGCCAACAACTCAAAAGAAGGTATCTCCTGTCTGGCATTGTTGCTTGTTATTTAGCTTTTAGATATACATATGGACTCTTATGAAATTATATTGGCCCCTTTAATCTTGGGTTATACTTTCTTTTTGGGTGTTTAAGACCGTAGAGTTGGTCCAGATAAACTGATTTATTTTTACTATTTAGGTCTTTTGAGGATTTGTTCCTCAGGGGTCAAATGGGCTTGGGAGGAGGCCCTGGCTCCTTTCTTTTACTTGTTCCTCCTATGTGAAGATAAGTCAAAGGTCCTACTCACTTGAAAGCATGGAGGAAATGATTCCTCTGTGTTGACCCTCCTCTTTATAGACTAGACACTGGTTTAAGCCCATCTGGTGGGGTCTCCTCAGCCTCCTTGATCAAGAAGACAGGTGACCCACCACCATTATAGGACAAATTGAGAGATGGTCATAGTGCCCTGGAACTAGTCAAACTAGGAGGGCAAGGAGCAAAACGTGTCCTTTATGTCCCTCTGACCAAATTATTATAGGCCTCAAAGTATGTCTGTTAAACATCCAAGAAGGTTAGTTCCACCAGTCTG
>NW_008348874.1:1148471-1149190 GCF_000622305.1 Nannospalax galili | reverse complement strand
CTCACATTGTCTCACCCCTCCATCATGGTTTTCCCACTTAAGGTGCTCCCAGCTCCCCCCTTTCTTCCTTATTAATACCTTTCTCCTATGTTCCCACCTCTCTTGAGCTCCTTCTTTCCCTTTATCCTCTAGGTTCCTTGTATAATCTTCCCTCCCCCTCCCTTAAACTAACCCAATTTTTATCCATATCTCCCTTATTAAGGCCTGTTTCCTACTGTTCTTCTTTTTTAGGTTCTTTCTTTTCCTTTACTTCCCTGTTTCTTTCCATTATTCTGGTTCTTGTAGTTATGTTTGGATAAATACTCACTTATAGGGTTTGGTTCTAGGATCCACATATGAGTGAGAACATATGTTGATTTTTTTTTCTGAGTCTGTGCTACTTCATTTAGTATAACATTTTCTAGTTTCATCCCTTTACCTGCATATTTCATTTTTTCATCTTTCTTTACCGCTGAGTAAAACTCCATCGTATAAATGAACCACATTTTCATTATCCACTCATCAACTGAGGGACATTTAGGTTGCTTCTATCTCTTAGCTATTGAGAAAAGATCAGCAACAAACATGGATGTACAAGTGTCTCTGCAATACAATGAGTTCTTTGGGTATATGCCAAGGAGTGGTATAACTGGGTCAAATGGTAGGTTCATTTGTAGTTTTTTAAGAGTTCTCCACACTGCTTTCCATAGGGGTTAAAGCAGTTTGCAACCCCACCAGCA
>NW_008348874.1:1145966-1148327 GCF_000622305.1 Nannospalax galili | reverse complement strand
ATTCATGTACATAAAACAATAAATTAAATATTAATTTCTTCTTTCTTTCTTGAGTTCTTTGTATATTCTGGATATTAATCGTATGTCAGATATGTGACTGGTGGAGATTTTCTCCCACTCAGTGAGTTACCTCTTCCTTTCCTTAGTTCTTTCTTTTTCTGTACAAAAACCTTGTAATTTAATTAGGTCCCACTTATTGATTGTTGACTTAAGCGCCTGAGTAGCTGGTGTCTGATTTAGAAAGTCCTTTCCTACTTATATCTTGGAGGGTGCTACTTATGTTTTCTTCTAGTTGTATCCAAATTTCAGGTTTTATATTGAGGTCTTTGAGCCATTTGGAATTGACTTTTGTGCAGGGTGAAAAATAGGGGTTTAGTTCAATTCTTCTACAAGTGGAGATCCAGTTTTGCCAGCACTATTTGCTGAACATGCTTTCTTCCAGTTAATATTCCTTGCTCCTTTGTCAAATATCAGGTGGATGACTTTGCATGAACTCATATTTGGGTCTTCAATTTTGTTCCTTTGATCTACAAGGCTGTTTTTGTGCCAGTACCATGTTGTTTTTATGGCTATAGCTCTGTAACACAGTTAAAAATCTTGTATAGTAATGCCCCCAGCATTACTCTTAGTGCTCAGGGTTGCTTTGGCTAACCGAGGTCTCTATCCGAGGTCTTTTATGCTTCCATATGAATCTTAGGATATTTTTTTCCAGTTGTGTGAAAAATGTCATGGGGATTTTGATTGGCATTGCACTTAATCTATATATGACTTTTGGTAGGATGGTCATTTTCACAATATTAATTCTTCCAATCCATGAGCATGGGAGGTCCTTCCATCTTCTGATGTATTCCTCAATTTCTTTCTTTAAAGATTTAAATTTTTCATTGTAAAGCTCTTTAATGTCTTTGGTTAGGTTTATTCAGACATATTTTATTTATTTATTTTTTGCAGCTATTGTGAATGGGAGTGTTTCCATGTGCTCTTTCTATGATTGCTTGTTATTGGTATATAGAAAGGCTATAGACTTTGCTAGGTTAATTTTGTAACCTGCCACTTTACTGAACGTGTTAATAATTTCTAGGAGTTTTCAGGTAGAATTTTTGGCATCCATTAGATATAGTATCATATCATCTGCACAAATGGATAATTTTATATCTTCTTTTCTAATTATTACTCCTTTAATTTCCTTCTCTTTTCTTATTGCTCTTGCAAGAGTTTCAAGAACTGTCTTAAAAGAGAAGTGGGGATAGTGGACAGCATTGTCTGGTTCCTGATTTCAATGGGAATGCTTCAAGTTTTTCTCCATTTAGAATGATGTTGGCTGTGGGTTTGTTATATATGGCTTTAATTATGTTGAGGTATGTCCCCTCCAGTCCAATTCCCTCTAGGACTTTGAACACAAATGCATGTTGAATTTTGCCAAAGGCCTTCTCTGCATCTATGGAGATTACCATGTGGTTCTTGTCTTTGAGCCCATTTATACGATTTATGATGTTCATTGCCTTACATATATTAAACCATCCCTGCATCTCTGGTGTAAAGCCAACTTGATCACGGTGAATGATCTTTTGGATGTGTGTTTGTATGCAGTTTGCAAGTATCTTGTTGAGAGTTTTTGCATCTATGTTCATTAAGGATATGGATCTATAGTTTTCCTTTTTGGTTGTATCTTTACCTGGCTTTGGTATTACAGTGATGCTGGCTTCATAGAAGGAATTTGGAAGTTCTCCCTCCATTTCAATTTTTTTGAATAAATTAAGTAGTATTGGGTGCAGATCTTCTTTAAATGTCTGATAGAATTCTGCTGTAAATCCATCTGGTCCTGGGCTGTTTTAGTCAGAAGGTTTTGTATTACTGTTTCAATTTCTTTTCGTATTATGGGTCTGTTTAAGCTTTTAATCTCTTCTTGGTTTAGTTTTGGTGGTTCCCATGCCTTTAGATATCTGTCCATTTCTCTTAGGTTTTCAAATTTAGTAGCACATAGGTTTTTAAAATATTCCTTTTAATGTTCTGTATATTTCTGGTGTCTGTGGTGATGTTTCCCCTTTCATCTCTGATTTTGTTGATTTGGAGGTGCTCTTTCTTTCTTTTGGTTAATTGGGCGAGTGGTCTGTCAATCTTGTTTATCTTTGCAAAGAACCAGCTCTTGGAACTGTTGATTCTTTTTATTGTTTTCTTTGTTTCAATTTCATTAATTTCTGCCCTGATTTTTGTTATTTCTTCTTGTCTGCTGGATTTGGGTTTCGTTTCCTGTTTCTTTTCAAGTGTGTTGAGTTTCAGTGTTAAAGTCATTTATTGTGTTCTTTCCGATTTTTTGATGTAGGTACTTAGAGCTATAAACTTCCCTCTAAGAACGGCTTT
>NW_008348874.1:1143466-1145771 GCF_000622305.1 Nannospalax galili | reverse complement strand
TGCACAGAATTATTTCAATATTTTTGTATTTGTTGAGGTTTGTTTTGTGCCGCCATATACAGTCGATTTTGGAGAAAGTTCCATGGGGTGTTGAGTAGAAAGTATGTCCTTTGGTGCTTGGGTGGAATACTTGGTAGATATCTGTTAAGTCCATTTGATATATGGTATTGTTTAATTCAGATATCTCTCTGTTAACTCTCTGCCCTGTTGACCTATCTAATGGAGACAGTGGGGTATTGAAGTCCCCTACTATTAATGAGTTGGGATTAATCTGGGTCTTAAAGTCCTGTTGTATTTTTTTTATGAAGTTGGATGCACCATAGTTTGGTGAATAGATGTTCATGATTGTAATATCTTCTTGATTCATTATTCCCTTGATCAAAATGAAGTGGCCCTCTTTGTCTCTTCTGATTAGTTTCACTTTAAAGTCTATTTTGTCAGATATTAGAATTGCTACACCTGCTTTTTGCTTAATGCTGTTTGCTTGGTATATTTTTTCCATCCTTTCACTTTGAGATAGTGTCTGTCCTTGAAAGTGAGATGAGTCTCTTGCAGACAACAAAAAGATGTGTTTTGTTTCTTAATTGATCCATATAGTTTGTGTCTTTTGACTGCAGAGTTCAGTCCGTTAATGTTTAAAGTTATAAATGAAAGATGAGTATTGAATCCTGTCAATTTTTTTTGTTTACATTCTTGCTATAGCTGTACTTTTACACTGTTATACTGTCCTTGGAGTTCTTTCTGCAACCCCTTGGTTCCTTTCTTCAGCTCTTTGTATTGCTTCCAGAGCTCTCTGAAGGGCTGGTTTTGTGGACATGAATTCCTTCAGCCTATTTATGTCATGGAGGAAGATTTTTCTTTCCCCTTCCACTATAATAGACATTTTGGCTGGGTATCTTAATCTGGGTTTGCATCTGTGGTCATTTAAAACTGGGAATACTTTGGTCCAGGTTCTTCTGGCTTTCATAGTTTGCACTGAAAAGTCATCTGTAATCCTAATGGGTTTTCCTTTATATGTGACTTGTTGTTTCTCTTTTGCAGCTTTCAGAATTGTCTCTTTGTTTTGTACATTTAGTGTTTTTACTATGATGTGCTATGGAGAGTTTCTTTTCTGGTCCTGTCTGTTTGGTTTTCCATATGCTTTTGTATTTGTGTGGGCATGTCTTTCTTTAATTTTGGGAACTCTTCTTCCCTGATTCTGTTGAAGATCTGGTCCATGCCATTATCTTGGGATTCTTCTCCTTCGTGTATGCCTATGATTCACAAGTTTGGTCTTTTTATGGTGTCACACAATTCCTGTATATTCCATTCTTGAGATTTCTAAATTTTTCATAATCTTTGCTTGAGTGGTCCAGTTTGTCCACTTTATCTTCCAGTCTTGATACTCTGTTCTCCATTTCATCCTTCCTATTGGTGAGGCTTTCTCCTGTCGTTTCTAATTGCCTTACTCAGTGTTTCACTTCCTCCTTCATTTCAGCCTGGGTATTCTTCAATATTTGTAACTCTTCTGAATTCATTCAGAAGTTTATCTCTGTCTTCCTTGAGTTCTTTTACTTGTTTTGTGTTCTTTAAATTCATTGAATTCCTTGATCATGTTTATAATTGTTCTTTTAAATTCTGTGTCCTGGGTTATCCGTAGGGGGTTCTCCTTGGAGAACTCTTCTGCAGGATTGGTGGAGTTTGTTGGTGACATAGTGTTTTGGCTTTCCATTTTATTATTCTTTCATTGTGGTTTTGGCATGTGAATTTCTTTTGTTGCTTATTATTCTGATATGGTTGAGACTCAGGCCTTCAATTTTAGGTCTGCTTCTTTTGGTGAACTTTATGTGTCTTTGTGGTTTACTTTTTGGGCATGAAAAGCTGGTTCCTCTTAGCTTCCAGTTCTCACTTTTGATATTATATTGGAGTGGCCGGATTGCTTTTGTCTTCAGGATTTTCCATGGAGGCCCAATTCAGATGAGGGTCAGATGTTTTCAAGCTTTCTCCTAAGGTCTGGATCCCTCCAGGAATGATTTTGACCTCAGGAACTTGGGAGTTGGACTGGACTGGGAGCCTGCCCCAGGAAAGATGCTGCTCTAGGGTTCTGGTGGCTGTGCCACCCAAAGATGCAAAAGAAGATGGAGTGGGAAGAGGCCCCAAGGACTCCTGGGGACTGCACTGAGGAGCTGGGTTGTTCTGGATGCAAAAGATAAGGAAGAGGAAAGTTCAGCCCCTGTGTCCCAGAAAGAGGCTGGTGGGTGGTGCATGCCCAGTGAAGCAGGGGGAGGTGAGGGCGGGAGTGCTCCTGGGTCCCAGAGAAGGCACT
>NW_008348874.1:1140211-1142258 GCF_000622305.1 Nannospalax galili | reverse complement strand
ACTCACTATGTAGACCAGGCTGGCCTTGAATTCACAGAGATCCACCTGCCTCTGCCTCCTGAGTGCTGGGATTAAAGGTGTGGGCCACCACACCCAGCTTAAAAAATATTTTTAAGGGCTGGAGAGATGGCTCAGAGGTTAAGAGCATGGATTGCTCTTGCAGAGGACCTGGGTTCAATTCCCAGCACCCATATGGTGGTTACAGATCATCATTAACTCCTGTTCCAAGGTAATATGAAGCCTTCTTATGACCTCTGTGGCATTGCATGATATGGGTGTACTCACATACATGCAGGCAATACATTCATACACATTAAAAAAATTATTTTTAATTAAAAATTTTAAAAATTTTTAATTTGTGTGTGTGTGTATGTGTGTGTCCACATGCAGATGTGTGCAAGTGAGTGCCAGTGCCAGTGAATGCCAGTGCCTGGAGAGGTGAGAAAACTCAGATAACCCTGGAGCTGGGGTCACAGGTGATTGTGAGCTGCCCATCATAGGTTCTGGTAATTGAACTTGGGTCCTTCAGGAGCTGTATGTACTCTTAACCCCTGAGCCATTTCTCCAACTTCTTCTTATGCTTTCTTACAAAAGTTTTGTGTTTACAACTATAAGATATAGATTTATTCTATCGATGTAAAATTTATATGCTTTTCGAAATTCAGTTTCCTTTTCTAATTTTGTATTTTTTTAATTCTAACTTTTTGTGTATTTTTTGACTATTGCCTTTGCATTATTTTCATCCCTCCCAGTCCCCCTCCATTTTTTCATATGTCAGCCCAACCTCTTTCAATTTCTTGTCCTCTTCCTCACATTTAATGGTGCTAATGTGTACTTGTGCTTAGGGCTGCATTGGGGTTAGATAACTTCTCAGGGAGCTAGTCCCTAGAGAAAACTGATTATCCCCCCCCCCCAGTATCTATTGATTACCTATAGTGTTTCATCTTGAGATGGGAACCTGCGAAATTTACCCCACCCACCTTAGCCTGTCAACTGTTTTGTCTTAATGCACATCTTGTTAGGGTATCATACTGTGTAGATTTCATTGTTGTAGCCTCCCTATAGTATATAGAGATTTTTATATAAGGATTTCACTTCAGTGTTTGTCATTTGTAAATCAATTGCAGGATGATTTTGGATGACCATTATTGTGTATGTCTTCATGGATCTTTGCTAGATATTCTTCCTTCTGGCTTTAGTGTCTATTGCTGTGACAGTTTATATTGTCTTTATTATTGTTCCATTATAATAAGTGCTGTAATCAAGACATGCAAATTCTCCAAATTGGTTTTTCTTTTCAAAAATGTCTTAGCTCTATGCCTTTTATATTTTTAGCTTTCTCTCTTTCTCTGTCTCTTTGTCTCTGTCTCTGTATCTCTCTCTCTGTCTCTCCCCCGTGTGTGTGTGTGTGTGTGTGTGTGTGTAAATGTGTTTGTGGACGGTAGACAAGTGCTCTGCCACAGAGCTGTATCCTCACGCATATTCAAATCACTTTACTTAAGGAAAAGCTGCTTCCATTTTGAGTGAGCTTATGTTAAACCAATGAGAATTATAAACAACTTGTTTTGACAGATCTGTGATATATGTCTCTGTTCATCAAATCTTTTTAATTTTTCTCAATATTTTTTCAGTGAATAATAATCACATATACTGGCATACAGTGCACAACTATGTTTCAGTTAAGGATGGGCCTCAGGAAAATGGTGGTCTAATATGATTATCAAGCCTAGAATTGTGATCATCTTAGTTGGAGTAAGTACTCTTTCATGTTAATACATTGATAAAATCACCCATGAACACATATCTGCTGTTAAATGATGCAAGGTACTATCTACTAAAATTTCCCTTAAGAACAAAACCACTGGAATCAAATTTGTCAGCCTTTGTTTGCCCAGAGTCTTTATTTTAGTATTCAAAGTGTATTTTACTGGGTATAAAATTCACAGTAGTAGTTTCTTTTTAAACTTCAAATCGTCTGCATTCATTTCCCCTAACTGATATGATTTTCAAAGGAGAGTCTATTTTTAAGTCTCTATCTAACAAACCC
>NW_008348874.1:1099061-1140145 GCF_000622305.1 Nannospalax galili | reverse complement strand
ATAGTGTTTTTTTAATGGGAAGACAGGATCTCTTTGTAGCCTCAGCTGACCTGGATGTCACAGAAATATGCCTGCTTGTGCTGGGATTAAGGGTGTGTACTGCCACACTGAGTATTGGTTATGATTTATTTTAAATATGCTTTTCATTATTTTACTTGCGTTAATCACATCCTTTGCATGTGTTGGCTAATAAATTATATCAAATTTGGAATAATTTGAACTATTATTTCTTCTAATTATTTCTTCTGCCAAACCTCTGTTTTTTTATTTTAATTGCTCATATTGAGTACTGAGACTATTTTGTAAGGCACTAATAATAACATTTAAAGAAAGAAATTTGTCTAGCCTTGGGCCCAGGCCCTCTCCTGCTCTTCCACTGCCTCAGCTCTCTGGACTAGCTTCCTAACCTAGACTATCTTAATCTTCTAAAATAGTTTGTTAGACTCACCATAGGCTGTCCCTATCCCTACCTTACCATTGGCCCCCATATCTGTTTGCCTCAGAGCTGCCTACTACCCTGGTATGTCAGGTATAACACCCACTGCACCTTGATTCCCCTGGAACCTGAGCAACTCCTCTCTCTCCCTGTACCCAATCTCTCTTCTAGCCTTGGATGGGCCTAGACCTGCTCCTGCTCTTTCCACCACAGATCTCTGGACTACCCTCTTAATCCAGACTCACCTACTGTGTCCTGATCCCCTGCACACAGACTAGCTCGATTTTACAGATATCCACAGACTACCCCCACTCCAGCATTGCCTTTGGTGCCACTTCTGATCTGCCTGCAAGAGACTTTCTACTACTAAGACCAGTCTACTACTCTGCAAGAACCTGAAACATACACCAACTAACTTTTCAAACCTGAGCAAAAAGCAACCTAGCTACATCACCAATATAAAGACACAAAACTTCAAATAAAAAAAGGAAGAATAGAATTTCCTATTGGACACACAACTAATTAAAGACATTCATATGCACAAATAGAAATGCAAATACTCAAATAATATGAAAAACCAAGAGAATATGCTCCCAACAAAACTAACCAGTCCTACAATGAGAACCACAATGAGGAACCCCACAACACAGAATTTAAAAGAACAGTCATAAACATGATCACACAATTCAAAGAGAATAGGCAGAAACTTGTGATGGAAGCTCAAGGAACTACAAATATGTGACTGAATGAAATAACAAAAACAATTCAGAACTTGAAAGTGAATTCACAAAAGACATAGAAATGTTAAAGAAAACCCAAGCTGAAATGAAGATGGAATTGAAA
Organism: Nannospalax galili; assembly: GCF_000622305.1. Classification (NCBI taxonomy): domain Eukaryota; kingdom Metazoa; phylum Chordata; class Mammalia; order Rodentia; family Spalacidae; genus Nannospalax; species Nannospalax galili. The sequence continues at coordinate 1,138,866 of NW_008348874.1, read as the reverse complement.
AGCTCAATAAGTCAATTTGAAGTGATGGAAGAAAGACTCACAAGCAGAATGAATGAAATGGAAAACAGTAAATCAAGACTGGATGACGTAGTTGAAGAACTGGACTCCTTAAGCAAAGATTATAACTTTAAAAATCCACTGGAATGGAATACACAGGAAATATAGGACATCATGCAAAGACCATATCTATGCATCATAGACATATAGGAAGAAGAAGAATCTTAGGTTAATGGTATTGACCAGATTTTCAAAGGATTATAGAAGAAAACTTCCAAAAGTCAAGGAAAGACATACCTACACAGATACAAGAAGCACATAGAATACCAAACAGAGAGTACCAGAACAGAATCTCCCCATGTCATATCATAGTATAAAGATTAAATGTGCATAACAAACAGCAGGTACTGTAAGCTGGTAGAGAAAAACAAGTTACATATAAAGAAAAACACATCAGAATTAGAACTGACTTTTCAGTGCAAACTATGAAAGCCACAAGAGCTTAGACCAAAGTATTCCTAGTTCTAAATGACCATAAATGCCAAACCAGAATATTTTACCCAGGAAAAACTATCTATCATAATCAAAGGAGAATGGGAAATTTTCCATGACATGAATAGGCTGAAAGAATTCATGTCTACCAAACCAGCCCTACAGAGAATACTTGAAGCAGCACAAAGGAATGAGGACAGGAATAAATATACTCAAGAGATTACAGAAAGAAAACAAAGGAAGGTATAACTACAGAAACACAAAATGAGAAACACAAATTAAAATTACAGAAACCAAATATGCATATTTCAGTAAGAACTCTAAATATCAATGGCCTCAACTCCCAAGTCAAAAGACACAGGCTAATATAAGGGATTAAGAAACAAAGTCCATATTTTTGTTGTCTTCAAGAACCTCATCTCACCTTCAAGGATAGGGACTCCCTTAAGGTGAAAGGATAGAAAAAAAATATTCCATGAAAATGGTACTAAGAAGCAAAGGGGTGTTGCCATTCTAATAGCTGACAAAATAAATTTTAAAGTAAAAGTACTAAATAGAGATAAAGACAGTCACTTCATTCTAATCAAATGAAAAATTGGCAAAGGAAGGTATTACAATCATAAAATTTTAGTGCACTCAATTTCATAAAAACAGTACTACAGGACTATTAAACACAGATTAACAGAAATTCAGTGATAGTAGGTGACTTCAGTAACCCACTATCTCAGACAGACAAACTGGACAAAGACTAAACAGAGGGACATCTGAATTAAATGACATCTTACATCCAATGGACCTAACAGACATCTACAGAATATCCTACCTAAGCACCAGAGAATATACCTTCTACTCAGCAGCCCACACAAGCCCCTCTAAAACTGATCACATACTGGGGCAAAAACCAAACATCAATAAATACAAAAAACTGAAATAATTCCATGTATTCTATTAGACTACAAAGCTTATAATCAGCAGCAGAAGAAGCTCTAGTAACTACACGAACTCATGGAACTTAAATAACACACTCCTGAATGGTGAATCGGTCAAAGGAAAAAAACAGGAATAAAATTATTCCTCAAACTCAATGAAAATATTAACACAACAAAACTTCTGGGACATTTTAAAAGCAGTCCTTGGAGGTAAATTTATAGCTCTTAGTGCCTTCATAAGAAATCATAAAGAACATATATAAATGATGTAACAGTACAACTCAAGACTCTGGGAAGGCAAGAAAAAAAACAAACTCAAACCTAGAAGAGTAGTAAAAATAATAAAAATCAGAATAGAAAGCAATAAAATAGAAACAAAATAATACAACCAATTAATGAATCTAAGAGCTGGTTCTTTGAAGAGGTAAACAAGATAGACAAATCCTTAATCCAGTTAACCAAAATAAAGAAAACAAATCCAATTTAATAAAATCAAAGATGAAACAGAAAAGATCACAATAGACACACACACAAAAAAATCATTAACGTTTTAAGGGAATGCTTTAAAAAAAACTATACTACATTTGAAAATCTAAAAGAAATGGTTGAGTTTGTAAATTCTTGGAAACCACCAAACTTAAACCAAGAAAGGGAGATCAATAGCTTAAACAGACCCCAAACAATAAAGAATTGACACAGCAACACAAAACCTCCCAACTAAAAAAAAAAACAAAAAACAAACAAACAAACAAACAAAAAAAACCCCAAAAAACAAACCCAGGCCCAGATGGATTCACAGCAAAATTCTACCAGACATTCAGAGATCTACAACAACGAACACTTCTTAAATTATTCAAAAAGATAGAAATAGAGGGAGAACTCCCAAACTCCTATGAAGCCAGTATCATTCTAGTACCAAACCAGGTAAAGAGACAGCAAAAAAGAAAACTGTAGGTCCATATCCTTAATGAACATAGATGTAAAAATTCTGAACAAAATATTTACAAACCTTATACAGACACACATCAAAAAGATTATCCACTATGATCAAAATGACTTTATTCCAGAGATGTAGGGATAATTCAATATATGTAAGTCAGTAAATGTAATAAATCATATAAATGGACTTAGAGACAAAAATCTCATCTCATTGGATGCAGAAATGGTCTATGACAAAATCCAATGGATTCACAACAAAAGTTCTAGAGGGAACTGTACTGGAAGAAACATACCATGACATACATAATTAAAGCTATATACAACAAACCAACAGTCAACTTCATTCTAAATGGAGAAAACTTGGAAGCATTCCCATTAAAATCAGGAAGCAGTCAAGGCCATCCACTACCTTCACTCCTTTTTAATATTGGCTTGAAACTCTTGCTAGAGCAATAAGATAAGAGAAAGAAATGAAGGGAGTATTAACTGGAAAAGGACAAATTATCACTATTTACAGATGATATGGTATTATACATAAGAGATCCCAAAAATTTCACCAGAAAACTATTATAAATGATCAATACTTTCAGCAAAGTGTCAGGTTACAAAATCCACTTACAAATTCAGTAGCCTTTCTATATACTAAGAACAAGCAATCCGAGAAAGCATTCATGGAAACCCACCCATTCACAATAGACTAAAAAAACTAAACAAAGCCATCAAGGATCTCTGCATGAAAATTTTAAATCTTTAAAGAAAGAGAAAGATACTAAGATATGGAAGAACCTGCTCTGCTAATGGTTTGGTAGAATTAATATGGTGAATATGCCAATCCTACCAAAAGTAATCTATAGATTCAGTGCAATGCCTATCAAAATCCTCATAATATTCTTCACAGAGCTAGAAAAAAAATCCTAAAGGTCATATGGAATCACAAAAGATCATGGATAGGCAAATAAATCTTGGGCAAAAACATGATGCTGGGGAGAATCACCATACCAGATTTCAAACTATATTATAAAAACAGACATGTAGACCAGTGAAGCAGAATAAAAGATGCAAACAGGAGTGCATGCAATTTCAGGCACCTGATGTTTGACAAAGGTGCCAAGAACACACAGTGGAGGTTAGACAACATCTTCAACAAATGGCAAAACTGGATCTCCACCTCTAGAAATGAAATTGGACCTCTATCATTCACCCTGCACAAAAGTGATGACCAAGTGGATCAAAGACTTCAATATGCAATATTAAATTTTGAAACTGTTAGAAGAAAAATTGGCACTACCCTTCAAGCTATACGTGTAGGAAAGGACTTTCTAAATTGGACATCAGTTGCTTTGGCATTAAGGTTAACAATCAACAAGTAGGTCCTCATTAAACTAAAAAGCTTTTGTATAACAAAAGAAACAACCAAGGAAGTGAAGAGAAACCCATTGAGAGAAAAATCTTCACCTGGTACACATCCAACAGAGGATTAAAATCCAGAATATACAAAGCACCCAAGAACAAAGGGAAAAGGAAATAAGCAGCCCAATAAATAGATGGACCAAGGAACTGAACACAGTTCTCAAATGAAGAAATGAAAATGACTAAGAAACACATTAAAAAGTGTTGAACATCCTGAGTAATTAGAGAAATGCAGATAAACACCACTTTCAGACTTAATCTTACCGCAGTCAAGATCAAGAGAAGAAAAGAAGACATCAAATGCTGCTGAGGATGTGGAGAAAGGGAACACTCATTCGCTGGTGGTGAGAAAGCAAACTTGTGCCACTACTGTGAAAAGCAGTGTGGAGAACTCTAAAAAACTAAAATTGAATCTACCATATGATCCAGTTATATCACTTTTTGGTCATCCTACTGTAGGATGGATACCTGTACACCCATGTTTATTGCTGCTTTCTTCACAGATAGCTAAGAAATGAAAACAACCTAAATGTCCTTCAATTGATGAATGGATAATGAAAATGGGGTACATTTACACAGCAGAGTTTTACTCACCGATAAGGAAAGACTTATGAAATTGCAGGAAAACGGAAGGAACTAGAAACTGCTATACTAAGTTAAGTAACAAAGACTCAGAAAAGCATGTGACATATCTTCTCACTCATTTGCAGATCTTAGCAACAATCCTTTATATGTGAGTATATATCCTGATGTACCTGTAGGAACCAGAAAATGGAAAGGAAACATGGAGGTAAGGGAGGCACTGGTGTTTTTTTTTGGTTATATAGCCTTCAGGTATATATCATATATATATAGACTATATAGTCTATTTTTCCGTAGGATTTTAAATCAATACATTTCACTCCTGTTTTCCACATCATCTAAGTGTTATTTATCTCTACTCCCTCTGCACCTAAACAGCCCTTCCCATTCCTTCCCTCTAAATTATCCCATGTTTCCTCTTTGATAACACCTGTCTTCTACTATATCTCTTAAGCTCCCAGTTCCCCTTTACCTCCGTGGTTCATTTCCATTTTCCTGTTTACTATGGTTACATCAGGATATAGGCTCACATAAGGATTTGGAGCTAGGATCCACAAATGCGAGAGAACAGATGCTGCTTGTTTTCTGTCTGCATTACTTCACTTAGTATAACAGTTTCCAGTTGCATCTATTTACCTGACAATTTCATGATTTCATCTTTCTTTACTGCTGAGTAAAACTCCATTGTTGTAATGTACCACATTGCCCTTATCCCTTCATTGGCTGAGGGACATTTAGGTTGTTTCCATTTTCTAGCTTGTGTGAAAAGAATAGTAACAAATATAGCTGAGTGAATACATCTGTAGAAAGATGTCGAATCCCTTTGGGTATATGCCAGGGAGTGGTATAGCCAAATCATAGTGTATGTTTTTCTGTTTTGTTTTGTTTTTCTCCCTTTTTATTCAATACAGGGAACCCAAATCAGGGTCTTGCACATGCTAGGCAAGAGCTCTGCCATTGACCTACACCTGCAGCCATCTATTTCCATTTTTCAAAATCTAATACAGGTTCACCTTTTCTGGAACGATTCTTTGTGTATGTTACAAAACAAAATCGCAAAAGCTTAGTGGAGAATCTTCTCTTCCAAGAAAGGTCAAGCAGATGTTCCTTGACATCATGTCCTTTACACAATGGCGTACTGCTGGTATAAAAGGTCTCGTATTCTATAAAAGTCTTGACAAAGGCAGCCTTCCAAGCCAATGCATCCAGTCTCCGTTTTATGAACTGCTACTTACTTGATTGTTGCAAACAAGTACACCTCAGAAAAACTCTGCTTGAATGCCCTCCAGCTAAAGAACTTGCTTGAAGCCAGAGAGTCTTGGTTCATTCTTAAAACCTGACTAATGTCCAGGAAGCTCATGAGGCGACAAGGGTGGGATGATCTCACTTTCTTCACCCAGTTCTTTCTCATCCTCTCTGAACAGACTTTTCATGGCCTTCTGCTGAGCTATCACACTCGAATCCGAGGAGCGTCCACTTGCATTTCAGAGCCTTTGCCATCATCCTTCAGTTCTTCTTCTAGAGTAACTCCCATGCCGCTTTGGAAACGATCATGTCTAAGATGCCGCCTATCCATGCTAACTCAGCATCTTTTGCCTTACAAAACTGAAGGGAGCCGACAAGTCTTTAAATTTCACCTGGTACATATGTGTTTCGCTTCGTGTAGCTTCCGCATGCAAACTTAGTATCTTTCCCACCAAATGCGCGGCAGCACTCTGCCAGATCCTGACTGGCCCCTGGTGGGCCGTTGGAAATGATCAGCTGCCGTGGCTTCATCTGATTGATGATCTTTTTAATGGAATCTCCATCAGAGCATTCTTCATAGTCTATGTAGGTAACCATGGCTTTTAATTCAATAGACTGTTGCAGAAATACACTTGGTAGGAACATCAGATAAATCTTGGTCCATGAGTTCATCTCCATTTGTCAAACCAGATTCTAACTTTTTTCTTCTTCAGTAGCTTGAAGTTCTGGAACTAAGAAATCTGGTTTGGTAATCTTTCCATATTCATCCCATTTAATTCTTTCTTCTGGGGCAGGAAACACAAGTAAGACTCTTTGGCCTGTTTGAAGAAACTTCCTTTCCAGCTGCCTTCACCTTTCATCATCAGGTCATGCTTTGTCTTATGAACCGAAGGCTGGTTGGTGTCTTCCTCAACATCTCTCTCATCACTGGAGTTCATATCTGCCTCTTTGATGGCTCCAGTTTCTTAGCTAGTTCTTTCTTTAGGTTTTTTTTTTTTTTTTCTAAGTATTTCTCAAATTCTTTCCCTTCAAGTTTCACATATTTCCTCAATTCTATTTCTGTAACTTTCTCGGAAGGATTATTAATTAAAAAACCTGCTAAAGTCCCAGGAGCTGTTCTGTAAGTTAGAATGATTGAGTTTTTAGGGTCCACTGAATAAAGAGGTCCCTTGAGAATCCACACTCCAGGTCAGGCTGGCTGGCAAGTACAACTTTGGGGCCCACACTAGAGCTAAGTCAGAAAGACAATGGCACAGAGAGAGACCGCAAAACTGAAATGGGTTGTTTCTCTTGTCTTCAAAACATCTCATCAGCTTATCACTCATCCATTCTACTTGTGACTTAGAGAATTCCATCAAGTTATAGCTGATATTATTTAGGAACGTCAGTGAGTAAACACCCAATCCTGCATCTTTGTGACGGTCAAAGGAGATATATAGTTGAATATTAGAAGGAAAGCATAAATGATGGCTTCAGTTCCCCCGGTTACAGAGAGCCAGAGTGGAGGACTATGAGCTGATCTGGCCCCTTGTTTCCTGATGGGTCCAGCCTCTCCTAGAGCCATCAGCGGCCTTCCCAACCCCTACTGGAGGGCAGGTTCCAAGGCCAGAGGAGCGGGCGAAAGTCAGCCAGCCGGCTGGCAGCACCCGCCCCCCCAGTGTATATTTTAAGTTCTAGAGTGTTATTTCTTTTCTCTCGTATTTTCTGTTTCTGTGCTCACTGTGCTCATGTTTTCCTTTGTGTACTTGAATATCGCTATTGTAATAGCTGTGCACACATCTCCCTGTTGCTTCTGCATTTCTGTTAGCTGACTGTTGTTCTGTTGAAGGACTTTGCTCGTAAGGTTGCCACACTTCACGTTTCCTTACTCACCCCTAGTTTTAGTTACATGCTGGATATGAAAGATTTTATGCTATTCAGTTTCTGAATTACTGTATCATTTTCTTGAAGAATTACCTTTACATTCTTCACAGCTAAATGATTTTCAGTTCGGTTGAAACTTTTTGTCGTTTTTAGGTGTTCAGAAGGTTCTTAGAGGAGCTGTTCCTCTAAGAATTGTTTAAATGGCCAGATCAGTGTTGTGCTGAGTGACCAAGATCTCTTCAGCTCTTACTGGTGAGATTTGAATGAGTGGGTCTATGTGAGCTTTTAGTTCCCTAATCTTCATGCTCGCTGGTGGCCTTTGGCTGATCTGATGATATTTTAAAACTCCTGTGTACATCATGTGATGCAGCAGGACTTGGTGGGACTCTTTAGATTTCTGAAGTTTGGTATTTCTCTGTGTATATTTCCTTCCCATTGGGAATTTATCCCTGCCAGGCTGGATTGCTCTGATTCCCTGAAATTGAATCTCTATCTATTGACTCAGTGATACCACCATGTTCAACAGCACATTTGCTGCAGCAATAGCTGCAGTAATTGAAGATGTCTGGTATTTTCCTTCTCTTTGAGATCTCATTCTAGCATTTGTTGCCATTCAATAAATTTGAATAATCATTTCACAGTTCTTGTCTAGTTTTCTGGTTAAGATGAGATGTTAAATTTCTGTTAAAATCTGCTACTGACTGAAAACAGAAAATGCTATTTATTATTCCTATTGTTTATTCTTGTCTTTTTTCATTTTCTTTAAACAAAACATTTTTATTGAGCTTTTGTACATTCCATACAACAGTTCTTAATCAAATTTAGACCCCCTCCCCCATCCATGCCCCCCCAACCCTCCACTGGACCTCAGATATCCCTCCATACATGTTAAGTTCTATTTGTTCAGGCATTTGTACCCAAATGTCCTTCAGTGCAAATTCATCCACTGGTGCCCAGTCAGCCTATGTAGATGATAAGTATAGCACACTCCCCCTCACCCAGTGGTAATCACTCCCCAATAGTTCCCATTCTAGGGCCAGCCCACCACCATTTCTGTTGCTCCTCTCTGGGCCATTGTCTGATTGAACATGCCTGGGTCCTGTGCTCGATACCACCACTGACACAAGTTCACATGTTCAAGCTTCCAGTGGCCTGAAGGCCTCTGCTTCTCTGTGTTCATGAACCAGCCCTGCCTCTTACAATCTTTCTGCCCTCTCTTCTGCAATGGTCGCTGAGCCATGGGTGGGTGAGGTTTAATATAGGACTCCTATTCAGGGACACAGATTCTTCAGTCTCTTATTCTTTAAAACTTGGCCAGTTGTGGCCTTCTGTGTGCATCACACTCTGTTGTCTAAGGACGCTTCACTGGTGAGAGTTGAGGAGTGCACTAATTTTCTCTCTGCCCCTCGTTCTGTTATGTTCCATGAGCCTTGGGTGTAGAGGTTCAACTGTAAATGTGTCACCTAGAACGGGGCATCTCTCAGATGTATATTATGTGTCTGTAGTTGTTGGATTCTGCAGTAACCTCCAGATGTTGAAAAAAGAAGCTTCTCTGATGAGTGCTATACAGTATGCTAGTCCATAAATATAAATATATTAGCACATGGTAAGAAATTTCATTTGTCTAGAGATATGACACAGTTATGTTTTCTCTAGGAAGAATCTATGCCGTCTCCAGCCATGTGTATGGCTGTGTGTATAGTGCCACCCATGAGTTCACGCCCATTTTCTTAATTCTTACTCTATTTTCAAATTCCACAGTTCTGTTACTTACACCTCTTTTCATGTTTCGAGTTAGCTTTCAGTTTTTAAAGCTTTATCTCAGTGCATCTTTTACTACAATGGATTCATCTGCCTCTTTTGTTGCTCTGCTCAGTGAGTATTCCTTTTTCCTTTGTGGGGATGAGTAGACATGTGTCCCTGCTCCAGGCTGGTGATAGTTCCACATTTTATTTTCTCTATCAGTAGGTTACCCTCAATGCAAGTTTGAAATGGAACCTATGTCTTACAAGTATATCTTTTAGTTTACATTTACTCATGGCTTTTCAGTTCCCATTGGTCTGCATGCCTTTTGGCTCTCCACCCAATTTATAGCCATTCAATTAAGCTGATTTAAGTGTTCAGATAGAAAGGCACAATTCACAGTGTCTTTATTCAGTGGATTGTAAAGTTAAAGCAAAACTGCCCCACCCCCAGTCTATTTTCTTTCTTAGCAATGGATCTGCTGCCAGGCAAGTTATTGTCACTATGGCTTTTTAATAATCTACTTCTATTTTTGAATGAAAAGCTTATTGGTTGTATTTCTCCACAGTTGCTTACTTTCATACATCTTATCAAGATTTGGAGAAGTACAAAGCTTTGTGTTCTTTCTCATTTTGTTTATAGAGCTGGAAGATTTGAGCCCACGGTTTCAGATCTCTTTATCACTTGCTCCTTGTCATAACAAATATTTGTTTGCCTCCTCCAGCTATGTTGCTCTGTCTTTGCCATGCACACTGCTCTATGCCAGGATGAATCTGAAATGATGTGTTTGTAGCATATGCTGCAGTGCATTTGATAGATAAGAAGAACCAAATGAGTTATGGAAAAAATTTGATTATGACTAAATTTTCCTTTATAAGATACACTTTTCTAGTGTGCATAGACTGTCAGACTCATGCAGAAAGTGAGTTCATTATTCTTCTTGATTTGAGAAGTTATCTTAGTAAGGTTGAAATTCTACTTTCAAGTGAAGAGTGTGCCTGTATTTGATTGTGTTAAGATGGGAGATGAAAGATGAAAACTGCTTCAGCAACATTAAGGGTGGTGCTGATATAGCTGCCTTCTAAGGCCTCTAAAGCATTTCTTATTTGCAGCATTATCACAGGTTGGAAATTCACTGTGTGTTGGTTTGAGACATGATAAAATTGCATTATTGTCTGTGTAGTACAACTTTTTCATATCTGACCTCTGGCCAGGAGGTCTGAGTTAATGGCAGCTTTTTGACTCCTGGCGTCTTTTAAAAATCGTATCATATGAGTCACGGCACACGTATTTATTAAGATGTTAGGACTATCTATTATCAAACAAAGCACCTTCATGCCTTGGTTGTGGGGTGGTGTCCTGCTCTCAGCATTATGCATTTCCAAGGGCCTAGGGGCCTTGCTGTTACTACTTCAAAATGGCTATACTCAGCCACTCTAGTGACCCTATGTCAGACATTTCAATCATAAATTACCTAGATCTTACAGACAGAGAAGGAGGAGCATCTATTCTTCTGTTAAATTTAGACTTTTATTCCCAAGGAAGCTAAATGATCTCTTTTAGATATCCCTTCACATGGAGGTTTTATAATGAAGTTTATTGGCAAATAAAGAGAACAAGTCCATAGATTATGTTTTCTGCCTATATTAGTAATCAAGAGTTACACCATTATTTAGAACATAGGGCGGTGATTTGGGTGAGGTTTGAGAAGCGGTTTTATTAGTGTTTTAATTTGCTATACATTCATATTTATTACGAAGCTGGGTTTTAGTGTTAAAATTGTAAATGATCTCTTTAGTTTTCCTGAACTGTAGTCAACTGATGGCTAAAGAATCCATGATACATGTTTGCACATGTGATAGAGCATACTTTTTTTTCAGTCTTGATGATATGAAGTTGAAGTATAGAAGGAGATTTGGTGGGAGAAGGACAAAAAAGAAGAAGGACATACGAACAGATAATTTCATGTTATAAGAGAGCTGAGAAATTGCAGGCAGAAGTAGTAGAACAAACTAACTCTACAATACAACTTAAACTGCAAAACTAAGGGGTACAAGAATACAGAGAGGAGACAGAGAGAGACAGAGAATCACAGAGGGAGAGACAAGGAGGGAGGGGGGATGAGTTCGATGCACAGTGAGAGGGTCCTAAGTTTACAATGGAGAATCAATGACGATAGGTTAAATATGATTACTGAAGCTACGTATAAAAAGTGGTCCCAGTTGTTGAAAGAGCTAAATTAAAGGAGTGCATGATTCTTGTCTCTGGAAACAGGTTTTACATAATAAATTCTGGGAGTTTTTAGTTTGTTGATGTATTATTTTAACAGAACGTTTTGTAGTACTTAGGATTGAATGCAGGGCCTTGGAGGTGTTAAGCATTCAGTCTATTGACAGATCATCTATAGTTCCCATAGGACTTTCAAAAAAACTGAGGCTGTCTGCTTTTCCCCATTCTTCAGCACTTATGTGGGCTGTTACTAATGTTGGCATCTTAGGTCCTAGAAGAAGGTAGGAGAAGAGCTTGCCTTGAAGCTGAAGAACAAATATCTCTGGTACATCCAAGCATTTACTGGCAAAGGCACTAAAGGTACATGGGAAAATTAGGTGATTTTTTTTCCAATATTTCTTACTAAGTGAAGGGTATCCATAGTTTCGAAAACTTGGAAGTAAATACAAATATGTCACTATGTTAGATTGTTATCCCGCAAAGCAAGCCAGAAATAAATACAATCATCAGCGTGCCTTCAGAGCACCCATGGTTTGCTTTATTTTGGTAGCTTTAAGAATCTCAGTGTGGTTTCATGAATAAATTTCATGAATAAAATTTAATAAGAATGCTAATGTGATACTTTTCTGAACATAGTTTATAGCTTTGTATGAGAAAATTAAGCTATATTTATGAAAATAAAATATTCAAATTAATTTCTTTTTCTTTCTACTGCTCAAAATGAGTGATATCTTCCTTTTTCCTCATTTTATTCAAAGAAAATATCTAAAGGCACATGAACAAAGATAACTGATTATTTCACTTTGAGGATTTAGAGTTTAGCATGGTGGAAAGCGAGGTGTATATTTGGGAGGTATTCTTTTGATAATGACAAAGAGGTCTTGAAGTAGAGTCAGGAATAGCAGATGTAGGAAATGAAGCATTACAGCTTCAGCAGAACCTTATAGTTCACAAAAATCGTAAAATAAAACAAAGAAAAGCTATATATAAATGAAGAGTTAGAAGCACAATGGAATCAGGAGAGCTCATCTCACATGGCTTCTGAGTGAGGCACGTTCCAGGCAGGGAGGGAGGAGCTAAATGTGAGCCTGAAAAGCCCAACATGGATGAAAGGTCAGAGTTGCTGCTCATCACTAACCTCCTGTGAGAGTTCTGCCAGGGTAAGCCAGGTGACAAGGGAGCTGTAGGACTTCATCCACAACCACATTCTGCCAATGTGTCTGTCTGAAAAATATCAAACCCTAAAATGAGAGAAAATGCAGATAATGCATTAGCACTTTACCACTGGCAAATATCTAAAAACGTGAAGAAGGAAATATGTATCACAGCTCAGTTTCAGAGGTATCAGTCGACGACTGGCAAGGTTTTTGCTTTGGGTCTGTGGTAAGGCAGAACATCATGATGGCTAGAAGGTAAGACGGGGCATGTTTACCCACCTCAGGATAGGATGGCCAGGAAACAGAGAGGGAGGGAGAGAGAGAAGAGGGAGGGGGGTAGGGGGAGAGAGGGGGGGGAGGGAAGCTTGTGGAACAAGTTGATCCTGAGGTTTATTTAGTGGAGGCTGAGGGAAGATGAGCCCCAGAAGGGTGGTGGTTTAGTAGAGGTTTGGTAGAGCCCCAGAAAGGCAGTGGGGGGGAGAGGGAGGGAGAGAGAGAGAGAGAGAGAGAAAGAGAGAGAGAGCGCCTCCAGTGATCTACTTCCTCCACTAGGTGCAGCTTCTAATTTCTACCCCCTCCTAATAAGGCCACCAGATAATGATTCCGTCAAAGGATGAAGTCAGATCCCTTCTGGTCCAATCATCCCTGAAGCTGCCGAACCCTGCTGCACTGGGAGTTAAACTTCAGTGCTTGAGACTTTTGGGGACACATCCAATCCCACTGTAAGGGGTAACATTGACCAACACACTAGGGTAAAAAATTTTTTTCCATTTCCCATGTAATTACTAGTTAAAATATGACAGCCAGCACAGGACTGTTACTGATGAAATTTCATTAATAGAGGCCCTGGTTGCTAACATCATTTTAAAATTTCCATGCTAATCAAGCCTCACAGTTTAAGCAAATGGAACCACTTAAACATATAGCTGGCTACAGCATTCTGAGCTCAGAATCAGCATAGACAGATTGCAGGACTCAAATAAGACCAGAGTCATGAATTCTCCTGTCTCAGGAGTGTCTGCATAAAAGACACACTGAAGAGCTTGCTTCTGCCACTTGGGAAACACACTGCTTCTGAGCCATGCTAAAGGCTAGCAAAAGAGAAAGTAGAGCAGAGATGCTACCTGTGTTTTAAATAGCCAAGGCTAAGCACTTTATACAACATTTATGCCAGAATTTTGGTAACAAAAGTTAACATAAATATTCTATTCTTCATTTCTTACTCTATCAGTTGAAATTCAAAAAAATATTTCCTCAATTATTTGCAAAAATGTAATACTCTGAGGGAAGTATACTATCTTAAATTTGAGGATAGCAGTTTTTGAGACAGGGTCTCCCTGTAGCGCCAGCTCTCCTAGAACTCACTATGTAGACCAGGCTGGACTTGAACTCACAGAGATCTGCCTGCCTCTGTGTCCAAAGTGCTGGGATTAAAGGTGTGCACCACCACCCCTGGTAGCTATAATTCTTTTTAACTTTAGCTTTGTAAAATATAATATCCTATCTTTTTCTTAATTCTCTACACACCATGCTGGGCTAAACCATCATTTTTCTTACCTGATTCAATAATCAGGACTTTGTTATTGCCAGTGACGGGTCCACATTACAACTCAGCTCTGCTTTCTGCTGAGTTAATTCATTGTACAAAATGATACATTTCTTTATGACCTTTCGTACATGTGTGATGTATCTACTCTCTTGCCCCTTTCTCCCAGTGTTGTCAGTCCCTTCCTCTTACCAAGTAGTCCTCCATGTACTTCCATTTTATATATTCAAGTATAAATTCCACGATGAGACAAAATACATGACATTTGTCTTTCTGAATCTAACTGGGTCCAGGCTTGGTGGCACACACCTTTAGTCCCAGCACTTGGGAGGCAAAGGCAGATAGCTCTCTGTGAGATCCAGGACAGTCTGATCTACACTATGAGTTCCAGGCCAGCTGGGGCTACAGGAGACCCTGTCTCAAAAAACAAACAAAACAAAAAACTAAAAACAAAGCAATAAAAAACTGTTGAAGGAATCTGGCTGAGTTTGTTTAATATTATATGTGTATATAAATGTATCTATATTTTTCTATATGCGTATATCATATTCGCTTTATCCATTACTCTGTTGATGGGCATCTAGAGTGTTCCATGTCTTGGATATTGTGAATAACATGACAGGCCTGGGTATGCAGGAGTCTCTGAGTCATGATGACATATTCCTTCATGTGTACACCTAGGCCCAACTCCTTAAGTACATTGTAAAGCAGAAGCAGCCCAGGGATTCAGACTTCCATTATCTTTAGCAATAACTTACACAGGGAGGAAACATTTTTCTCCTGAGCATCCCCATCAGCCCCTCAAAATAAGCTGCTTTGCCGTTTTTCACATATTTTATTATAAACCCCATAGTGTAAGGAAAGCCATGGGCTGTTGGGGAATCCTGCTGTTAGGGTTGCAGTTTCTCCATGTCCAGATAGCCTGAGGGGCTTGGCGCCTGATGGAAAGACTACCCTTTTCAGCAGGGGGCCTCCTGCTCTCTTCCTAGCTCACCTTGAAGTGCCCGCCACAGATGCCTTATCTAAAACATGACCTCTGGCATAGAAACTACCAGGTTTTTTCTATGTGATAATCAGGCACTGTCTGACAGCCTGAAAGAAGCCCACCGCCACATGTAAATAAAGCATACTACCAGCACCTATCAGCTGAGGCTTTTGCTACTGCCTCCACACTATAAATTCTCTAGTTTCCCCCTAATAAACCAGAGCTGTATCACTGAATCTGACTGAGCTGTTTTCACTGTGTCTGGAGCTGAGCTGTGTTTCACTGAGCCCGGGACCAGCCTGTGATCAGTCTTCCCGGAAGAAGCTGCCTTCCGTCAGCACTCACTCACGCAGCTTCTGCGTTCACTGTTCCTGCGCTTCCCCGCCCTCGTGGCTCGGTGGCCAATGACCCACGAACAGAGGGCGAGCCCCCTGCAGCTATCCTGAGCCTCCCGCAGCTTGGTGCAGAGCCCCCTGCAGCTTGGCGCAGAGCCGCCGCAGACCCGCCGATCTGTAGCTGCCTGCACCCAGCAGCCACAGAGGAAGAGAGCCAGAGAGACCCTCCCCGCAATGGGCTATTCTTTACACCAACCCCAGGATAAGGATCATGGCATTTCCTCTATGTGGGTCACTTAGATTAGGAATAGTGGTGGGATCTTCGTCGAAAGATATAAAGGATAGTTTAAAATGTACTGGTCCTACCTGAATCACCACAGTCACTACTTGGCTCTTACCATACTTGCTTCTTATTGTGCAGTTTCCAAACAAAAGCAATTTCTAGACATTATGAAATTTTTCTCAAAGTTAAATACATTAAAATTATGTAACAAATGGCAATATGAACACAGTGCTCTCTTATTGGAACTCTTTTGGTGGATTCTTGTCAGCCTTAGAAATCATCTCGAACATTCTGAATGTGGTGAGGAGCCTGTGTGAGGTACTGCATGTGCCCTCATGTCCACGTGTCCACTCAGCCATGTCTTCTTCCTGTGTTCCCAGTCTCCCATGCAGCTTGGTGCTCTTTCTCAGAAAAGCCTCCTAAGTCACCTCATTCTTCCATCACCACACTTAACCGTCCATCCCCCATACCCATGCCTTAGTGTGATTGGCACTAACGTTTTCAAGTCTTAGATAAAAATGTCTTCCTGAGGGAAGCCCTTTCTTGCTGTTTAAGATTGCAGATGTAGACTGCCATGGCACTGCCACGTCTTCTTAGGGTTATGAAGAGAACATTGCTACTGATTTGTGACTATTTCATTTTCCAGGTTATTAATTTTGTAGGAACCATGTCTAGTTTTACTTATCACAATCTCCCACTTAGTGGTATATGACAGGACATAAAAATGTATTTGTTTTGTACTGTATGATATATTATATCATATGTAATATAATGTGTTGTATATATTAATCCGCTTTAACTTCTTGCCCAGTTTATGGGAGTGAGCCCACTCTCTCTGGAATATGTGTCTATATCTTTGCTTGTATAGTCTAGCTCTGTTGGGCATGAAGGTGATGAAATCTGACTACTTGAATGACCTTCTTTGGTCCTTTTAAAACTAAAATTTTAATAACATGAAGCAGTCATTGTGTGCCTAGTACCGTCTATTCTCAGTCAACGTATTTTGCAAGTTAAATAGATAAACACATTCTACTGCTGAGACACATTTGGGATGTGCAAGTTTCCAAAACTGTATTGATTCTGTTGCTAGCTCCTTGTCCTTATTCAAAGGTTCTTTAGCTAAACCAAACTGTACTAAACAGCAGATTCATGATACATATAATTGAATTCACTTAACTTCCAAAAATGTTCAATAAAAATTCATGCTCCATCCATCACAATACCAGAAACAGAGAAGAAAATATTGTTCTCATCATTTAAAACTTTATGTCTTAGTCTATTTAGGATATTATAACAGCACATTTATTATTATGTTATAATATTCAAATACTATGGTGTATATAATATAGTTTTATGACTATTATGATTATCATTTTATAATAGCATTTCACAAACTGGGTTCCTTATAAGCAAGAAGGACTCATTTCTCATAGTTCTGGAGGCTCTGAGGTCCACAATCAAGACACTGGCAGATTTGATGTCTGGTGAGGGTTTGCTCCCTGTTACATAGCTGGTGCTTCCCACTGAGTCTTCATCCTCACCTCGTGGAGGAGAAAAGGCAATGGTTGGAGCTGTTTTTAAGGGCACCAGTTTAATTCATAAGCTCTCTGCCCTTGTGACCTAAATCCTTCCCAAAAGTCTGTTCCTCCCATGATCATATTGGTAATTATGCTTGAACATACAAATTTTTGGTGGGACAAACATTTAAAGTAATGGTATGGTAGGAAAGAGACAGGGCAAAAAAAGTGAGAAATCGTTTGAGTTGAAACTAACCCTGCTTGCTTGAACAAAGCTCTCTCTCTCTCTCTCTCTCTCTCTCTCTCTCTCTCTCTCTCTCTCTCTCTCTGTAAGCTGTGGGGTCAGCTGACAGCAGCCAGCAGAGGGAACAGTTTGAGGCACTAATGGACTTCAGTATTTCATAGGTATCACTCTTGATGGGCCTCTGTGAGCTTCTACTTTACAACTCAAGAATGCAAGAACAAAGGAGACAACATCATTTACGTGCTTTTTTTCTTTCCTTTTGAAGTTCAAAAATGTATTGTGTTTTTGCATGACTTTCAAGGTCTCAGTGTACAATCTCAGGACGACCATATTATATAACCTAAGATATTAAGATACTGATTTTTTTCATGTCTGGCACAAAATCGGAAAAGGCTTTCCTATGTGGTCTTTGCCTTGATCTGCTGTATGCAGATAGTGCGGGTTCTTTAATTGTCTGAAAATACAAAGCCATCAGGCATGAGTGATGTTATTTTGCAGAAATATTTAAGAAGACAAAGGTAAAACGTGTACTTGGGGGAAAATGTTTACTGATTAAGCAACTATTTTATTTTCTAAGAAGGAGGATCAAAAGGCTATGTAAGGTATGTATTAAAAGAAATGGCTTTTTTCTGTGTTAGGAGTAAATGTGATAGGTGTTTACTTGAGGGAAGAAATATGCCTTTAAATCATTGAATTCTCTCCTCGTGAGACAACAGTGTCTGTGCTCTTACTAGATTCTCTTTAAACCTAATTCTGCCTTTGTATTAAGGTCTGACTGCAGATTTATCCCTTATATTTATAATCTACCCCAAGTTTATCATGGGCCAAAAAGAAGACCAGCAGAGTTGTCTGTGATGGTACACACATTTAATCCCAGCACTTGAGAGGCATATCTGCCAGATCCAGGCCAGCCAAGTCTACATAGTGAGTTTCAGGCCAGCTTGGTTTGAAGAGAGACCCTGTTTCTGGCGGTTTGAATGAGAATGTCCCCTATAGGTTCCAAGTATTTGGCCATTTCTGTCCCCAGTTAGCAGTGCTGCTTTTGGAGATTTTAAAAGGTGTGACCTTGATGGAGAAAGCCTGAGGGTGAGATTTGATAGTTCTTAAGCTTTGCCAGATTTTGAGTGGGGCTCTGCTTCCTGTGCCTGCTTGAAGATGTGATTGATCAGCTTTCTGCTCTGGCCGCCTCTGTTGCCATGCTTCCATGTCATTGTGGACTCTGTGTTCTCTGGAACTGTAAGTCAAATAAACTCTCCCTTCTATAAGCTACCTTCATCATGGTGTCTTATTACAGCAACAGAGAAGTAACTAACATAGAAGTTGGTACCAGAGAGTGAGCTGTTATTTTGAATAACCTGGTGACCATGTGGGTTTTTGGAAGAATGTAGAAGGTTTTAGAATTTTGGGCTAGAAAAAGAATTGAATGCTATAAGCAGAGCTTAACAGGCTGTTCTAGTAGGAACCTAGAAAAAAGTGGTACTGAGAGCAAAGTAGTTCCAGAAGGAAATAAGGACTTATGCAGCAACCAGGGTACTTTGGGAAAGCAACTGACTGCAGTCTGCTCTCAGCCTAAGAGCTTGCCTGAGGCTATGTTGAAAAGTAATAAACTAACTTCTTTGACAGAGGAAATTTCCAGACAGCCTAACCTAGAAATAGTGGCTTGGTGATTAATGGTGAAGATTATGGAGATCTAAAATGAAAAAGAACAAGCAAGAGCAGAAGCTCTGTATACTTGTATAGCTGTTTACATGCTCTCTAAAACGTAGGCACCATTTTAACTGTTGCCATAATTAGCCAATAATTTTTGTTACATTAAATGAAAATAGTTGCTATGAAATTTTAAATAGATTTAGAGACACCAGCCATTCCTTAATCTTTAAATGATAATAATTGAACCAAGAGTAAATGAAGCATAAATAATATATAGACAGCAATCTAAAATATGACTGAGATGACTGAAGGTTCATGTTTAAATATGCCATTTGCCTTTTAAATTACTCTTTGATTTCAGTCTTATATTGATTGATTCTGAGTCATCTGTATAAATATGTGTGTGTATATATATATATATAACAAATAGCATATATATATATATATTTCCATTGAGCTTAAAAATGTCACAAAATTCAAGTTTTAATTTCAATTCTGCTCTTAAACTGGCCAAGGATTATTTTGTGTTAAGTTTTGTTTCCAGTGTTTGGTAGCTGTCAGAAAAATGCTTGTAATGTGGCACTAAAAACTTGTTCATTCCAAAGAGAGACAGAATTCCATGTGAAGTGTGAGAAACTTCCCCACTGCAGAATCTCTGCATTTCATGCACAGGCGCTTTGTACAAAATAGACAGTGATACAATGTTTACCAGAATCCAGTAATTTTTAATCATTATTTCTGAGCATACATAATTTTAAAACTCTTTGACATGTAGAATATCTGATTAGCTCCATGGGTTCAATTCCCATTATGCATATTCAAAAGACACACAAGCTGAAGAAGATTAAAATATTTCTAGAGGGAGAAAGCACAGGAGGGGCGATGTGAAGAAAGGGGAAAGTAAAGATGGCCTCTGGCTCTTCCTCGGCTCAGCAGCCCTTCCTTCTTGGGAGTGCTTTTCTTTGTTTAATAAGCTGTCTCAACTTCTATTCCATCCCTAACTTAAAAGTGTGACTTTTTCTTGGTCGCTCCTCCTAGCAGCAATTGTTTTTAACCTAACCTGTACTGTTTCCCTCTTAAACTCTAATAATATTATCTTCGACCTTACAAAATAAAAAAAAAAAAAAAGAAGAAGAGAAGGGGAAAAGCTAACATTAGAGAGAAGAAAAACAGCCACAAATATGTAACTACAATGGGAATACTTTCTTCTCAAAATTACCAGAATACCACTGATTTTAAAATATACAGCTCCAGCAGTACATTCAGTTATACCTAGGCACATACTTCTAAGTGATTGTATCTAAAGCACCAATTATTCTGAATGGTATTGTAAGGATTAGAAAAGAGCCAACTCTTATTCTGTGGCTGGCAACCATTCCGAAGCCACCACTCAAAGGCATGATATGAGAGATTCTAATGGTCTGAGTGATATGAGTTGTCAAGTGATTAAGTTGGTTCAGAAATCACTCAGAATTATAATTATGTAAAAAGGGAGAGTGTGAATTCATAAGCCATAGAGACCAGATTCCGATCAGTGCTAAATGGTATCCTTGTTCATTAGATATTAGGATTAAAATAAAGCATCACACAGACAGACTGGGCCATATACAGTTGAATATAAATTATAGGTGAAATCAAAGAAATTTCAATGTATATACAGTTGAATATAAATTATAGGTGAAATTGAGGAAAATACATTTATAGTATGAGATCAGCTCATTAAATAATTTCATTAATGGAACTGAAGAGATGGCTCAGCGATTAAGAGCACTGGCTGCTCTTGCAGAGGCACAGGGTTCAGTTCCCAGCACCTACAAGGTGACTAACAATAATCTGTAACTCCACTTCCAGGGGATTCAACACCCTCTTCTGACCTCCATAGCTGTTGCATGGCGTGGGTATACTTACATACATGCAGACAATACACTCATATACCTAAAATGAAAACAATAAATAAAATAATGATTAAATTAAATGTACAGAGATAGGATGCACATGATCATTTTCCAAACTTGGATGCTGTTTAGATAAAGTTTGGAATATGAATTTAAATAGTAAAAATATCTAAGACTGTAAACTGGCAGATATATGTATATATAATACTGACATACAAATTTATGCTCTTGTAAAGCATCCCAAATTCCATTGCTGTTTCGATATTTTTCTAGCTTTCTATGACCAAGTAAGCCAGAAAATTATAACAGTCAGTCATCTTTTCCCCCACAAATTAAGTAAACTAAGACAATGTTTCATAGAATCCTAAACTGTGAACAGGGTTAGTATCGGGACATAGGGCCCTCGATCAGACCAATCATAATTACTCTATACCCTTTCCCACTCACCATGGGTCATCTGCTGTATCCACTGCACAGAGTTTCTATTGAATTTTACACTGACACTACTGGGCTACTCTGGGTGCTGCTTTAATAGAGTACAATCACAAGAAAGCTTTAGAAAATAACAGAGTCAGATCAAAATGTCCCGTACCCTGTGCATCCTAATCCTGCACCTCTTTTCTGTAGTTGATGCTACGAACCTCTCATTTCTAGAAACAACATTGGTTTCTCATAGTTCTCGTCAACAAATCAAGTCAATGACTTTTTATCTAACTGCTATCGAGCCATGATAGCTGGAGTTTTTAAGCTGTATGAAAGGTTTGGATAACAACATGGGAGGAAATAATGTTACGTGCATTTGTTTCAGATAATCCTTCAAAAGCTGGCCTAAATGATAGATACCCACAGAGAAAGAGCTTGAGAGTCCCGAGTACTACCTAGCAATAGGTCTTTTAGCTTGTTGGAATAACAATACATTCTTAACCACCGACAGATAAAGTATATTGATGCCAACTATAAAATCAAATCAACACCAGTAGATTTAATAGAACTTATTTTTAGGTTGAAATTTTACCCTTGATAGAACTCATGAAGTTTGATATTTCCTTTGTCTTTGCTCCTGCATGTCCCTTTGCTTGTGCATATCTATGCATACAAAATTGTAGTTGCCAGGCATACTCTGCCTACCCATTTGCTTTCCATAAGTATGTATGTATATGTGTATTCATTTACTTTTGTTGGAGAAATAGCATAGGTACACACATGCACACACACACACACACACACACCTTTATAGCATAGAAAAAGAATAAAGATTTAGGAATAACACATGTCCAAATTAAATAATGTCATGATGCTCTGAAAGTATTTTTCAACCTCTGTAACCCACGTGAAATTCAGAAACAACTTATTATTGGCTTTGTACTGAGGGGTAGAATCCATTTACACATTAATATGATTTTCGTTTGTAATGATCAATCACTGTAGCCTCTAAGAACAATTGAAGAGATGTTATATATTATTATATCACTTTAAGCACAAACATCATTTATCATGCATGAGTAGTATACTTTAAATGGTTCCTTCTCAAATAATTTAATAATTTTAATGAGAGAAGTGTATTCAGATAGTTATATTCTTTAAAATATCTGATCTCATTATAATTGTTTAAAATGTCACAGAAAAGTGGATATTACAAATAGTTTCTTTTATTCAGAAATTGAGAAATAAGGATGTTAAAGTAAATACAATTGTTCTAATGAAAATCTTGACCTATTAAGAATAGAACATGTTTTATTTTCTTTTTTCCTTGACTCCACAGTTCTTACAAAACTCACCATTTCTCCACCAAAATTATGAAAAAATAAACCAGTGATGCTTTATTTCAATAGGTTTAATGAGTTAGATTACAAATACTTTAGAGTGAGAAGAATGATTATTGTTTTATTGTTATCATACAGTCATGTGACCCTTATAATTTTTTAAAAAAATTTTATTTTATTTATGTGTATTCATGTATTGCCTGCATGTAGGTAAGTGTACCAATGTTGTGCAATGCCTGCAGAGGTTAGAAGAGGCTGCCAGATCCCCTGGGACTGGAGCTACAGACAGTTGCTAGCTGCCATGCGGGTGCTGGGATTCAAACCTGGGTCTTCTGCAAGAACAACCAGTGTTCTTAACCACTGAGCCATCTCTCCAGCCCTGACCCTTACCATTTTTAATTCATTTCTCTATAACATTTTTAAGAAAGACAACACAAAATACTCAAGCTTGGTATACATCAAAGAGATGTGCCTGCCAAGAATGATAGTAAAATCTGTAAGACTGGAGACTTTTGCATATTTTGTGTTTTAATTATCTAATAAAAATGTAAATTTTGGGGCTGAAGAGATGGCTCAGCAGTTAAGAGTATTGGCTGCTTTTACAGAGGACCTGGGTTCAGTTTCCAGTACCCATATGGCAGCTAACAACCGTCAGTAACTCCAGATCTAGGGGATCTGGCACCTGCTTCTGATCTCCATGGGTGTGCATGACACAAGCTCACTTGTACACATGCAGGCAGTGTACTCATACACATAAATAAAAATAATAAATAAAAAATATTTTTAAATATAAATTGTCCAGCACCAGCTGGTCACTCTGAAGGAAGTAGTTTTACACCTCCCAGCATCCTTTCCTTACCAAAATTCACAACCGTCTTCACTGACTGAACTTTGCAAAGAATTGTCATTATCAGTAATAATATCATGACAAAAACAGTCTTTTTTTGACATAGAGTCGCCCCTAAAACCCCAAGCGGCCTGTAACTCACTATGTAGAACAGTCCTGCCTTGATCTCACAAAAATCTAGTTGACTCTGCTTCCTGAGTGCTGGGATTAAGGTGTGCATCACCACACCTGGCAAAATAAACACATGAAAAGATTCTATTTTCTGAATATTACAATCACTTGACCCTTTTTTAAGACAAAAAATTATACCATATATTTTGTTTTTGCTTAAAGAAAAACAAAAGCTCTTTTAAGACACACACACATCAAAGCTTTTAAATGGAAATGCTTATCTTATGATATTTTGATGTAGAACCTGATGTAATAATTAGGGGAAATACGGATTTTAATTCTTGTTTTCTCTCTGTGTTGGTAAAGTTCAGCTGACAAGTTTGTGGTTAGAGTGCAGACACAGCTAGCTAGAACCAGAACCACTTGCTATGTGTTCTAAAGAAATGCTCAATTCTGTTTGTTACAGAAGAAGATTTCTGCAATGACAGGGTTTTTTTTTTTCACGTTTTTCTTTTCTAAATTTATAATAATTTGACGTTTTAAGACTTTGTGGATAGCCAGTCAATATGCAAGTTTTCATCTCACTGTAACACAGGGACTAAGATATAAAATATATTTGTTTCTTCTCCTTGGGGTGCAGATTTTGAGGTTTGAGCTTGCTGGACCAGGCTTCCTCCTAAATAAAATACCTACTTCCTGCACAATCCTGATATCCTGCCTACTTTTCCCTACAATAATTTTAATTCATTTCATTGTCTCTCAAAGCTGAGGACTCTTTAGTGGCTGAGGCAAGAGAAGAGCTCTGAAGGGTCTCATATCAGTAAGTTCTTCAGCATTTCTTCTTACAGTTAGTTACCCAGAGATAGTCACATAAGCTCAGAAGAGAGAGAAATTAGGTGTGGGTTTTCACTAGAAGCTATCTGTCATGATGGCCTTGCAGGAATAAGAATCTAATGAGCACTAGAAAACATTATGAAATTATTCCTTATAGTTCGGTTTTATGAAATTAATTTCCATCTTATGACATAAATGACAGTATCAGGAATAAAAGCTCTTTAATGTATGCCAGTAATATTGAATATGCTGACAGTCTTAATGGCAGCCAACAAAAACCATTAAAAGATGAGCCTGTACTGCCCAGAGGTTCTGACAATTCTTTTTTAGTGGTGGATCAAAGAGAAAAAAATATAAGATTTTTTTTTTGTGTCCAAACATAGAAAGAAGTAAACATAGTAGTATGCATACTCATTAATTATTTCCTCTAAGAGTGATATATTAAGAACTTCTTAGGTCTATTGTGACACTTCAGACATGAAGAGTTGTGTCTTTTAAGATGTATTTTATTTATTTATGTCTATGTGTGTCTCTGTGTGGGGGTATGTACATGTGAGTGCAGGTTCCCACAGTGACCAGAAGAGGGTGTCAAATCCCTTGGTGCTGGAGTTACAGGCAGTTCTGAGATCCCAACTTTGATCCTGGGAATTGAACTCAAGTCCTCTAGAAGAGCAGCAAGAACTCTTAATTTCTGAGCCATCATCTCTCTAGTCCTGTGTTTTTGTATTTTATAATTATGAGAACTGGACAAGGATAAAGTAGTGAGAAAGAAAACTAAAATTAAATAAAAAAGGAAAATTAAAATTAATTGAGAAAAATCTAGAGCAGTTTGCCAAATAAATAAACCTATCCCAGCTTATTTGAGAAACACCAGTCCTGTTTGCTTAGGAAAGTAGGTCTGTGTTATTAACATTTGCTTCAGCTTCTATGAATATACTTTTTCGCTTAGAATTCCAGCTCATGGCCTCCCATTGACCCATAAATTGAAGAGTCCTGTTCATGACCCAGGTCACATAGACTCTTGTGCCTTGTCTGTAGTCATGTGGATTAAGAGGCACCATGACTCCAGTGCCTACCAATGACATTAAATTGTCTATAAATATTGAAACAAAAACTATTACCTATACTCACGCTTTTGGAGGTTGCTACATTATGCCCATTGCTGTTTCTTGTTTTTAGGATCCTCCACTCAGTCTCCAGTGCCTGTTTGAGCAGAGCAGCTTCCTGGCTTCAGTTTGCCTTTAGATTTTGAATATCATTCAATATTGTCCTCAAATCTGGAGGCTTACAGGAATAGCCAGATAAATGATCTGAACAGTTTTATGTCTTCAAAATGAAAGAGACAGCAGAGATTGATGGGGAAAAAGTTCATTCCAGAGTCAAGTATTGTTGAAATGGTTCTTGATGAGCCAAAGGCATCCTATAAAAACAGCTGAAAATTAACACCTACTGTTAATTGTGAGGAGCCAATAGTTCAAGTCCTTTCAGCATGTACGTTGTGCTATAAAATATCAAAAATAAATAAAATGAATAAGTAAATAAAAATTGCACTGTTGTCACAAATATATTAAGTATAAAGGAAATGAAAAACCGAAATTAAATTCCATGAAAATTTAGAAGGATTTTTCCAATAGAAACAAGACTAGTGGAGCTTCTTCTCTTAAGTTCTTCCATTCTTGACTCTATTGCCTTGTTTGTATACATAGTATGTTCTGTTTTTCTTTCTTTGCTACAGGTAAAGAAAAGTAGAATCCAACGTACAGCTAAAAGACTGACCATTCTCAGAAAGTGTTTTCTATGTGTTTTGCACCACTAGTGCAAAAGCCGCACTTGCAGGATAAAAAGAAATAATGAAACTACAGCTTTCTAACCATGGTGACAAGGTAAGATACATTTGTTTTAATGCTAAAAGATTTGTCTATAATGATATTCCACAGGATCAATATGATAAAACCCAAGTCATTCAAATGGATGTAGTTTGCATATTTGCCCCAGCAACTAGCAAGTGTTCCTTTGTACAAGGTGCTAAGTTTATGGGAGTGCCTGTGATTTTTGCTTCTAAGGTGAACTTGATCAAAGGAAGGAATGATTTCATGAAAGAGACAATAAATTTATTAAACTTATGTATTTATACTGAAGAAAGTATCTGGCCACTATTAGAAAGCAATATGCCCATGCTGTTCAATATGGAGCTGTTACTTCAGTTCAGGCTAATGTACTGTGTTAAAACAAATGTAAGTATCTCACCTTTTCAGCATGGTTAGAAAGCTATAGTTTCATTATTTAAATTTTTTATTTAGAGTCTTATACAATTTCTTCTGGAATATAATTTGTACCTTTAAATTTTATTTAGAGCCAAAGTTTTGATATGTGCCAATTTAAATTGTATAAGAAACCAGAGGATTAGAGATTTCTTGTAAGGAGTATATCACAACAACAGTTACTCAGAACTTGAGCCCAATGAAACAGCCCCATGTAGACAAACAGCCTAGCATGGGCAAAAAGCCAAACCCGGCTGCATCTCTTTCCTCTCAGCTTAATCCATCCATTTATTTACTCACATTTTATTCAGCATATATTGGTTGAACCTTATGCTTGAAAGAATCAACCAAGAGCATGCAATAGAAAAAGTTGGGAACATAGAGAATGATTTTGGGGGACTGCAATGTAGAAGTCTGTGTGAGGAGCTGACAGTAACAAAGACCTCAGTCAAGCAACCACACTCAAGCATAGTTATAAACAGATTACATTTGTGTCTTGAAGAAGAGTGTTCCAAACACAAACTCAAAATCTTAGGCAGGACAAGAATCAAATGCAGCACCCTGGTATCAAAGGAAGAACCTAAAGGTTAGATTCTGGTGTGTTCTGGTGAGGTCCTGGGATGAGGTCTTGAGAGAGGGTCTGAAGATTAGATTTTGTTTAGATTTGGTTGGAACTGGTTAGATTGAGTTAGATCGTGGGACAAGGAAAAAACTTGATGGCTAGATTTTGGAGAGCTGCAGAGGATGGATGGACAACTGTGTGGATTCTCTTCAGTTGAACTTGTGAGGCATTAGAAATTTTGGAGTAGAAGAAAGGGAAATAACTAAGTATGTGTTTTGATGATCACACTGGCTACAGCCTAGAGAACAGAGTAGGGAGATCAAGTGTGTAAGCATAGCAGATTCACCTGCAATAAGACACAAGTCCTTCTTATACACCAAAGACATCCAATAACTGTTGCTATAGGACAGACTGATATTCTAAAATAACCAAAGACTAGAGAGTCCCACTAAATTTTGTGTCTGTTTGACTACTTGTTTACCACTCTTTAAAGAAGTTCACAAGTTTCAAAACCTTTAAGATTTGGTTCTACTTTTCAATGAAATGTAGTGGTGTCTGTCTACTCATCCACATGTGGGATCATCCACAAGCAGGATCAAAGCACTAATGTGTAATAAAAGCATTGGGTAAATCAGAAATGTCAAAGCACTGCATTGTAATAATACCAGCAATTATTATGTATAATCATTGGATCTGCTTTCGTTTCCAGGGAAATCTGCTTGTTTTCTCTATATCGACAAAACAAAAACAAGCAATAGTCTGAACCATATGAAATCACTTAGTCCCCCAACTAATTGATATGGAATCTGATGATATTTTAATATTTTTTTCAGAAAAAGTTTTTCCTTGAAACTCTGGCACTACAAGATTGACCAATTGGAGATATGAACATTTTGTTGGGGTAATGTTAAAAAATGTTTCTTTAAAATATCAGCACTTGGGAGGCAGAGGCAGGCAGATCTCTGTGAGCTCAAGGCCAGCCTACATAGTGAGTTCCAGGACAGCTGGTGCTACAGGGAGACCCTGTCTCAAAAAGACCCCCCAAAAATATCAGCTATAATTTTAAAAGCTTAGTTTGAACCCCAGAGCCCATGTCAAAAGTCAGGCACAACATGCTTGTAATTCTAGGACTAGGGAGGCAGAGGAAGGCAGATCCCTTGGGTCCACTAACCAGTCTAGTGGAATAGGTCAGCTCCAGTCCCAGTGAGAGACGGTCTCAAAAAACAGTGTGGATGATACCTAATGCTGAACTTTGCTCTCCATGCACACAAGTGCATACATGTATATCAGCACCCACATGAATATATGTACATGTACACAATAGAAACTTACAATACTGCATACATACACTGAAAAGCTTGACATTATTTTGTGTTGCAGTAAAACAGACAGGTGTACAAAACTATCTTATGCATCCAGAAAATTAACCTTGTCTTTAGATTCTATTCTGGCTTTGTCCTGTTGACTCATGGTTGTCTAGAAAAGTCTCCTAGTTTAATTTTTAAAATGTACACTTGTGAGTAATTTAATGTTTTCATATGAACATATCTTCCCTAATGGAAATGGAGATGGGTAGAGCTTGAATAGTCGTGACTTAGAATTCCCATTCTTTAATTCAAAAATAGCTGTTGATCACATATTAAGTGACAGATGATGCTAGAAACATGTTTCAGAAACACTGAAGACTATCATTTTTCATAATGAGAAGTCCCAGAAAATGAAAGAAATGATTGAAGTTGATAGAGAGACCAGAAGGGGAAGGAAGCGTACTTTCCACCCTGCATGCCACTGTGCTCCCACTGCTCATAAATGCAGAGACACTGTAAAGAATGTGAGCTTTGCAAAATATTATTTATAGAGAAGAATTAATCATTTCTTTAAGAGAAAATACATTTCAAAGGGATAAATAGGCTTTGGGAGCTATGAATTAATTCCAAAGGGAAAACAAAGAACAGATTACCTCAAGAAGGCGGAGAGTGCGAGTTTGAAAATACTTAACAAATAATGTATTTAGTGGTGACTTCTAAATTACACATACACATTCAGAATTTTATAAGTATGTTGCAAGTATGAGTTTATAGATAAAGATACTAACACAAAGAGGGCATCAAAACCCATGGAAATGGGCTGGGGTGTGCTCAGTGGCAGAGCGCTTGCACAGCCTCTGTGGAGCCCTGGGCTCCATCCCCAGCAGCACAAAACAAAATGCAAAATGCATATGAAAACTTTTTTCACAATATATAGAGCACAGCACACCAAGAAAAGCAGACTTTATTATGAATTATAGCAGTAAAGTAATTCACATTCAAATTATCAAGGAAATAACAGAAATGTCTTATGTAAATTAGACAATAAAATCAAGTTATGATAGGTGAGGAAATGGCTCAGGGGTGAGAGTTCTTGCTGGACAGCCTTGAAGACCTGAGTTCAGAACCCCAGCACCTTTGTAAAATGCTGTACGTGGTCATACACAGCTGTAGTTTTTCTCTACAGGGAGGTCTGCTGCTTGTCATCCTAGTTCCTGGTTCAGTCCCAAAGGACTGAGGCAGAGAGTGATGGAGAAGGACACAAGACATCCTCTAGACTCAATGGAGAATCCACCTGCTCACACACATAATCACAGAACACATACACACCAAAAATAAATGAAAAATTTGTCAGCATAAAGAGTTAAAGAATTTAATAAAAGTAATGAGTTAATGAATCCTAGAGACAAATGATGGCATTTTGTAAAATTCATTTTGTTCCAACAGGACATTTAATCTTCACTTGCTTGAGGTTCCTTTTGGTTTTTTGTTGTTGTTGTTGTTTGCTTTTTGTTTTTGTTTTGTTTTGACAAAGGGTCTCCCTTAGTCCCAGCTGTCCTGGAACTTGCTGTGTCAGCCAGGCTGGCCTGGATCACAGATATCCACCTGCCTCTTCCTCCTGGGTGCTAGATTTAAAGGTGTGGGCCACCACATCTGGCCTTAGTTGCTTGGTTTCTGAGACAGTCTTATATAGTCCAGTCAGGCCTTGGCCTTACTGTATATCCAAAGATAACTTTGAACTGATCTTCCTGCCTCCATCTCCCCAGTGCTGGGATAGCAGGCATACACTCATTCTTTGCCCTGATAATTTGTTAAGTTATATTAACAGTGTGCTTGTTTTCTTGGATACATATTTGTGTGCTCAGAAATTTTGTTATAATATATGAATACATATAAATAACTGGCAGAAGAAGTCAGTTTTTTTGTTCTCACTGTGTGGTATGTGAAGTGGTAAATTTAGCATTTTTAAATTTAAAAAGTTTCACTGAGTTCAGAGGCATTCACCAAGATGCAGTGATATACTTTCCCAGCTGTATATGTTACCATACCTGTAACTCTGAGCTACCCACAATATTTCTATTCAAAGAAACACCTACAACTCAAGGTTTTTAAAAGTGGTCATCATAGAGCTGAATATGTTAGAGGGAAAATAATATTTTTGAAATGCACATACTCTAGTTTTATAATGTTAGGACTGAGACATATTCTGCAAACAAATAAATGCTAGAAGTAGAAGTAGGGAGGTCAATAGATGATGATTGGTTGATACATAGAGGCAGTAGATAGAAACAAAGATAAATAGACGGATGATATATTGCCAGGTGATAGATGATAGACAATGAGCAGATAGAAGATAAATTGGTAGATGATAGAAAGGCCCTTATAATAAAGGTATATTAAATGATAAATTCTAGATAGAAGAATCTGAAACTATTGAACAGAGTAAGATGCTTTATATGGGTATTTTAAAGTTATTTATCAATTATCCTTAAGTAATAACCTGAATAATTCGGAAGATCAGTCCTCAAACTCTCCCAGACTTTTATAGTACATTCTAGATATTTGTCCTTTTAGTATAGGAGCTCTGTCCTCCTTGATTACAAGGTCTTCTATGTTTTTCCTGATACCAGAATAGAATGCATTCCTCCAGATTCTCTGTTTTTTAAAAATTTATTTCATGTGCATAAGTACTGTTTGTATGTGTTTAAGTGCACCCATGTTATGCAATGCCTGCAGAGGTCAGAAGAAGGTGTTGGATTCCTTGGAACTACAGAGGATTGTTAATCACCATGTGGATGCTGGGAACTGAACCCAGGTCCTCTGCAAGAGCAGTCAATGCTCTTAACTGCTGAGCTATCTCTCCAGTCCCTCTATATTTATTTCAATATAGTAGATCCCATATACTTATATTCTTACTATTTGGATCCTGCTCAAAACTTTTATTTCTGCATTCCATTCTCTAAATCCTCATCCCTAATGCTGAGGTTCAATCACTGGGCTTTTGGCCTTGAACATGCTGGGAAAGCATTCATCTCAAATCTGCATCCCCAGCCCTCCTTCTGTATTTTTCCAAGGCAATGCTTGAATTTTCTTTTCATTTTGAAGCTGAATATTCACAATCTCATTAATGAACTGACTTGCTAGAAAATGTTTTCTATTTCTTTTTAGATTTTGTCTTATTTGGGATTGTAAATGTAACTGATAGAAACTTGAAGGATCCTAGCGAATCTGAAAAAAGAATATTATTGTGATAACTACCATTTATCTCAAATTATGTGTTGTGGTAACTCTTTCCAAATGCTTGACCTTTTGCATTTCATCTAATCTGCACAATAATGCTGCAGGGTGGATAACAGTGAGCTACATTTAATTAAAAGATGAGACATGGGAACGCGTACACTCAGGACTACTTATACTTTGTATTAAGGACCAACATGCAAAACAGGGAGCTTGGCACCAAGAATGTGTTGCTTAGCAGCCTCATTGTAGCTCTTAGCAATACAGATAGAAATCAAGATGAAACGGCATTGAGTCAATCATTGTCAAATTTTCTCTCAGACCTGCACGTTTATGCTGGTTTTATATAATTCTTGGGCTCTTCACAAAGGAACTGAACTCATATGTTAGTCAAACATCATGTCTGGAAAATCTGAATTATAGAACGTTTCTCATAGCACATATCTCATCTCGGTTGTCCTATACAAACTGGTGTCGTGCCACTCACTTCTGTCCTGCCTCATCTGCACTGGCGCGCTCCCTCAATGTCATTTGCAAAATCAACTTCTCCCCTGTGATCTGCAAATATTTGATATCCATAAGATCTTAGGCTCAGTACCACTTCCCATCAGTTTTCCAGTGCTATGAGCCATTCAAGACCTGCATGGACTGGTGTCATCAAGTCAACGGTGTCTGTGAGAGCTTAGCTCTCAATTGGTCTAGATCACTGCCTTCTTGAGCTATGCTAGTCCATAAGAAAAACAGGGAAGACTTAAACTTACCAAATGCCCTCCCTGTTGAAATAGTCTTTTCTGATGTTTATTTCTTACACTCACCTCATCATATCCCCATGAATAAAAGTCTCCAGTATACTGAGCTATCTCATGCTTTACATTCTTCACACCAGTCTGTAGACTTTACTTCATTTCATTGTCAAGTATTACGCCTTTATATTCATATATATATAGACTGTTGTGATACATGCCTAATTGGCCTTCTTTGATATTTTTCCTAGAACTGTTTCATTTTTTCACTTTGAAACTATTTCTTTCCAAAGCAAACAAATAAGCATTATTTTAAAAACACACTTTCTTCATGTTGTGGATATGTAACAATCTAACAATTCCACATGTCCATGAAAAGTGACTTTACTCTCTGATGTGGTATGAAATGTCACCTCATTAAAGCTCTGACCAGCCCCCTTCACTCCTCTCTCAGCCTCTTATTATTTCATAGACATAGCACTTTCTCTTCCCATGACACTTGATTTCACTCTCTCTCCTCTCCTTTATCTTTTCTTCTCCTCATATTCCTCCCTCCCTGCCTTCCTTCCTCCCTCTCTCCTTCCCTCCATCCCTCTGTCCCTCCTCTTCTGCCTCCCTCCACCTTTCCTCTTTTGCTTCAGTGTTGGATACTGAAACTAGGGTTTCACATATGCTAGACATGAGCTCCCACCACAGAGTTCAATCCAAGCCAGACTTTAAGAACAACCATGGCAGAAAGCTCAACTTCAGTGCAATGCAATTTTACAGAGACATTAAATTCTAAGAAAACAAAATGGCTATTTCTGGTATATTCCTTTCTCTCCTCATTTTGTTCTTTAGGTCTGAACTGAGATCTTACCATGGCATCAAGAAAGTTAACATCTTTAGTTCAGGACATTTACAGGTGATACTTGTAACCTCAGAGCAAGCTAATTACTTTTTTTCTTGATTATTCTTGTGCATTCATAACTAGAGAACCTGAAAAAGGGAAATTTGATGTCACAGAAACCAGTTAAAATGGTTATTTTCTGTCACTTCTTATTGTCGTACAGGACTGTCTTCTGAATTAGACAGATGCCATCTTCATGAACTCAGCTGTGCCTTCTTGACAAAGATCATCACAGATCAGCTTGTTGACTGTTGACACCCCGAAGAGAAGGAGGGTCAGGGAAAGTATCCTCCCATACCTCCCAACCCATGGTGGGCCTTCGCCCCAGCCCTAATTGCATGTAGCCTGGGGGAAATACTCAAATACATGGGCTGGGGAAGGCTCAGGAAGGGTTGGAGGTGCTCTATCCATGTGGCTGTGAGGAAGTCATCATCCATAATGGGTGCATACTTCCCAGTGTGGCCTTAGGGGGAAGCAACCCTTCCTCTAAGCAACCCTTTAACCACTCTGCTATAAGTAGGCCTAAATAAATGCATTGGCTCCCTTCAGTGAAATTTGGGTAGAACTATACCTCAGTTAGTTGTCGGGACCTGGGAAAGAAGCATGGACCTTGTTTACATCTTCTCCTCTCTCCCCTCCACATAATTTTAGCAACACTTATTTTGTAAGTCTTTTGAAGTTCTGTTTTATTTTACAATTTTATTTCTGGAAAAAATCACGTTGAATGTGGGAGACCTAGATCTGCTCACAAATCAGCATTATATTTCTAAAGAAGTCTTCAGTTTGTTTAATATTTAGACCAGTGTGGACACTCGGTAGGCTTTAATAATGCACAGTAGGCTTTGCTCTGACATAATGCAAATGTTAGAATGCAATTTCAGCATCTTACAGCTATTGGTAAGAAGTGAGATGGATAAATTGCCACTATGGTTAACATCAGCTGTGCTTTCTGTTCTTCTCTTACTGTCAAGCTCCATGATAAGAAAGGCCAACTGAGGACATATCAGAGCATCCTGACCAAGTCAAACAAATTCTCTAAAAGTGAAAGTAAATTAAAATTTAATTATGAACCTTTTAATGCAGGCTTTGAATAAATTTTGTCAAACAACATCTACATCATTTATTGATGTACTAGTATGAACACCAGTTATATTAGAAGTTAAGAAATAAGTTCAAATATACTATTGAAGGGAATTTGTCTATCATGATTTCCTATTTATACCTAGTCTTATCTGTGTAAAATTTAGAGTACTGTTTTCAAGAAATGCTGGAATATACTCAACAAATACCTCTGTCTTTCAGAACTTCTGATTGAAAATTATTTAGAATGTTTGGTAAATGTGCATCATTTCAAGTTGTACTTCTCTTTGAATTTATTAATTCTGAGAATATTTTATTAAAGATTAAAAATGGGGGGCACTGGTTATAAGTGTAATCAACTGCTTTCTGAGTGAACTTGAGATCACTTCCTGGGAGGGGGTACACAACTGGTACTATAAACCTGGCCAAAAACTCATGGCTGGAGAGGGGAAACTACTACTGCTTTTTGTTAGATGGACGTGATATCAAACTGCCTTCTAAACATTTATGTTTATTCTTACACTTTAGTGCTGTTCTCAGCCTTTGTCAGAAAAGCTTCAGTTGGGAGTGAGTGATGGTTAATGCAAAATATAACAACTGGTCAAAGTGCTGAGAATCAGTCATTGTTAAGTGCTCATCTCTAAATTTGATGTGTATCATCACAGAGCTCAGGGACCACTGTGGAAATGGTGGTGGAAAGAATGTACAAATTGGCTTGGGTAGGTGAGACCTGTGAAACCCTTTTTCTGGACATGACATGGCTGTTGCACTCATGAACTCACAGCAGCTGTCATCATCTGCACAAATTCTCCTCAAGGTGAAGCCTGTCAACATTCCATCATAGATGAGCGGGTTCATGAGTCCCCACCACTCCCTAAGAAGATTCAGTAGTAAATAGTTGATGGGGGAGAGAGAGTCATTTTCTTCAGTATCTTATAACTGTTAAGTTGCTCAAGCTGCTATAAATAACCCTCCACTTCGCTTATGCAAAGCAACCCTAATTGAACTTGGTAGGCCACAGACTTGTAAATAGGAGGGGGGATTTGAACAAGAGTGAAAAGGGGATGAGTGTAGGTTATGGGGGTGCAAACTATCAAAATACATTATGCACATGTATGAAATTATAAAAGAATGATAATAATATCGTCAAAAATGAGAGAAAAAGGAGGGGATGGGAAGTTGGCTTAGTTAGAAAGTCCTTGCAGCACAAGAACAACCAGTAAATCTGATTCAAAATCTCAGGTTCAAACCTAAGCACTTATGTTTTGTTTTTGTTTTTTTTTTACAAAAAAAAAAAACAACAAACAGAGGGTAGGTTCCCCTTCCATCAGTGTAACTGCTGTGATCTCAGCAGACCACC
Source organism: Nannospalax galili (assembly GCF_000622305.1). NCBI lineage: Eukaryota > Metazoa > Chordata > Mammalia > Rodentia > Spalacidae > Nannospalax > Nannospalax galili. The sequence goes on along the minus strand of NW_008348874.1, from coordinate 1,102,831 downwards.
AGAGTGCCTGCTCCTGTCTCCCTCTGGCACAGGGACTGAGAACTCAGGGGACTGCCTGCCACCTGAGAGCACCTAGATTCTGACTCCAGGTGGTGGTGAGCTTCCCCTAAATGCACAGTAGCCAACCCCCTAACTGGGATTACATGAGGCCCCTCCCAAGGCCCTGGGGCAGTCCTGGCTTTGGTAGGATAAGGCTGAAATCTTAGCAGACAGCCTGAGAGGGTGGATTCAGACCTCCATCTGTGTAGTGTGATCTCAGCAGACTATCAGAGAGGGCCGGTTCTGGCCTCCCTCTGGCATAGGGGCTGAGAACTCAGCAGACCACCTAAGAGTCCCAAAATCAGCACCCTCTTAGGGAACTTCCCTAAATTTTGCTCTGAGTTCCTGCTAGTAGGGGCCCAAACCTTAGAAGGAAACCTGAGTGTACCTGACAGGAACCTGACTTGGGCTTCTGTGGATGGTCCTGAGTAGCTGATCAGAAGCCATCAGTTCCCTCCAAAATAAAAATTGAGATAACCTGAAAGCAGGACCAACCAGCTTTACATTACTAGTTAGAAAAGGACCAAGGCAAACCAACAACAGAAGCATACTTCAACTTAATTCTCATACCAGAATTACAGACAACAAAAGAAATTCACATGCCAAAATCACAATGAAAGAATAATAAAATGCAAATGCAAATGACTACATCCCCACCAAACCCCATCAGACCTATAAAAGAGTTCTACAAGGAGAACCCCTGGAGATAACCCAGGACACAGAATTTGAAAGAACAATCATAAAGATGATCAAGGAATTCAACAAATTAAAAAAAAATCACGAACAAACAAATCAAAGAACTAAAAGAAGATAGGGAAAAACTTCTGAATGAATTCACAAGAGAGCTAGGAATATTGAAGAAACCTCAGGCAGAAATGAAGAAGGAAGTATAGAACTCAATAAACAAACTTGAAACAACAGGGGAAAGCCTCATTGCTAGAATGAATGAAATGGGAAACAGAATATCAACATTGGAAGACAAAGTAAAAGAATTGGAACACTCAAGCAAAGATTATGAAAAATTTATAAAAACACAGGAATGGAATATGCAAGAGATATGGGACACCATGAAAAGACCAAATCGATGTATCACAGGCATACAGGAAGGAGAAGAATTTCAGGTTAATGATAATGACCAGCTCTTAAAAAGGATTGTAGAAGGGAATTTCCCAAAATTAAGGAATGACATCCTCATACAAATACAGGAAGCCCATAGAATGCCAAATAGAAAGGATCAGAAAAGAAACTCCCCATGACATATCATAGTAAAAACACTAAACGTACAGAACAAAGAGAGAATACTGAAAGCAGCAAAAGAAAAACAACAGGCCACATACAAAGGAAAGCCCATCAGAATTACAGCTGACATATCAATGTAAACTATGAAAGCCTGAAGAGTCTGGACCAAGGTATTTCCAGTTCTAAATGACAATACATGCCAGTCCAGTAAACTTAACCCAGCAAAAATGTCTTTTATAGTTGAGGTGTAAAGAAAAATTTTCCATGACACAAACAGCCTGAAAGAATACATGTCCATGAAACCAAACCTTCAAAGAATGCTTGAAGCAACACAAAGAAAGGAGAAAGGAGCAACTATAGCCCAGGAACAATGAAAAAAAAAAAAAGATATAATTGAGGAAAAACAAAGTTAGACAAAGAACACAAACAGCAATCTAAATGATGGCAAACAATACACATCTTTCAATAATAACCTTAAATATTAATGGACTGAACTCTCCAGTCAAAAGACACAGAGTAAGTGAATCGATTAAGAATCTGAACCCATCTCAACTTCAAGGACAGGCATTACCTTAAAGTGAAAGGATGGAAAAGAATATTCCAAGCAAATGGCACTAAGAAACAAGCAGGGGTTGCAATTCTAACATCTGACAAAATAGACTTCAAAGTAAAATTAATCAGAAGAGATAAGGAGGGTCACTTCATTCTGATCAAAGGAACAGTCAAGCAAGAAGATATTACAATCTTTACATCTGTGTACCAAACTCTGGTTCACCCAAATTCATAGAAACGCTACAGGACTTTAAAACACAGATTAACCCCAACTCAGTAATAGCAGGGGACTTCAATACCCCACTGTCTTCATTAGACAGGTCAACTGGACAAAGAATAGACAGCTGAATTAAATGACACCATATGGGACCTAACAGACATCTTTTGAATATTGCACCCAAGCACCAAAGAATACACTTTCTATTCAGCACCCCATGAAACTTTTTAAAAAATTGACCACATACTGGGCCACAAAACAAACGTCAACAAATACAAAAAAATTGAGATAGTTCCATGCATTCTATCAGACGACAATACAATAAAGTTCAGAATCAACACTGGAAAAAGTCCTAGTCACTACATGAACTCATGGTGATTGAACAACACACTCCTAAACAATGAGTGGGTCAAAGAAGAAATTAAGAAAAAAATTAAAGAATTCCTGGAATTCAACAAAAAGGATAATACAACAGAAGACAACCTCTGGGACACTTTAACAGCAGTCCTAAGAAGGGCGTTTATAGCTCTAAGTAAGTACATTAAAAAATTAGAAAGAGCTCAAATAAATGACCTAACGCTGCAACTCAAGACACTAGAAAGGCAAGAGGAAATGAAACCCAAACCCAGCAGAAGAAAAGAAATAACAAAAATCAAAGCAGAAATTGATGAAATAGAAATAAAGAAAACAATACAAAGAATCAATGAATCTAAGAGCTGGTTCTTTGAAAAGCTAAACAAGATAAACAGACCCTTAGCCAAATTAACCAAAAGAAAGAAAGAGCAAATCCAAATCAACAAAATTAGAAATGAAAGGGGAAACCCCAAAGATCAAACCCTTATAAGGAAATTTGTAAAAATTCTATACTCTACTAAATTTGAAAAATCTAAAAGAAATGGATGCATATCTAAAATCATGAGAACCACCAAAGTTAAACCAAGAAGAGTTCAACAGTTTAAACAGACTCAGAACATATGAGGAAATAGAAACAGTAATACAAAGCCTCCCAACTAAAAAAAGCCCAGGCGCAGGTGGATTTACAGCAGAATTCTACCAGACATTTAAAGAAGACCACCAGTCAATACTACTTAAATTATTCAGAATGATAGAAACAGAGGGATAACTCCCAAATTCCTTCTATGAAGCCAGCATCACTCTAATACCCAAACCACATAAAGAAACAACCAATAAAAAAAAACAAAAAAAAACTATAGACCCATATCCTTAATGAACATAGGTGTAAAAATTGTCAACCAAATATTTGCAAACCACACACATCAAAAAGATCATTCACCATGATCAAGTAGGCTTTATTCCAGAGATTCAGGAATAGTTCAATATAAGGAAGTCAATTAATGTTGTTAATCATATAAATGGACTCAAAGACAAAAACCACATTGTCATCTCAATAGATGCAGAAAAGGCTTTTGGCAGAATTCAGCATGCATTCATGATAAAAGACCAAAAAAAAAAAAAACAAAAAACCAAAACAAGAAAAGTTCTGAATGGAATTAGCCTGAAGGGAACATACATCAACACAATTAAAGCTATATACAACAAACCTACAGCCAACATCATTCTAATGGAAAAAAACTGGAAGCACTCCCATTAAAATCAGGAACCAGACAAGGATGTCCACTATCGCCACTCCTTTTCAACATAGTGCTTGAAACTCTTGCTAAAGCAATAAGACAGGAGAAGGAAATTAAAGGAGTACTAATTG
>NW_008348874.1:1090848-1098900 GCF_000622305.1 Nannospalax galili | reverse complement strand
AATCATGATTGCTGCAAAAAAAAAAATATCTTGGACTAAATCTGACCAAAGACACCAAAGATCTCTAAATGAAAATTTTAAATCATTAAAGACAGAGATTGAGGAAGACACCAGAGGTTGGAAGGACCTCCCATGCTCATGGATTGTAAGAATTAGTATTGTGAAAATGACCATCCTACCAAAAGCAATATATAGATTCAATGCAATCCCAATCAAAATTCCTGTGACATACTTCACAAAATTAGAAAAAAAAAAATACTCTTAAATTCAAATGCCTGTACAAAAGACCCCACATAGCCAAAGCAACCATGAGCACAAACAGCAATGCTTGGGGGCTTACTGTACCAATCTCAAAGTAGTCTTCAGGGCTATAGTCATAAAAACAGCATGGTACTAGCACACAATAGACACATGGATCAATGGTACATCACTGAAAACCCAAACTCGAGTACATGCAATTTCAGCTACCTGATATTTGACAAAAGTGCCAAGAACACACAATGGAGTAAAGACAGTATCTTCAACAAATGGTGCTGGCAAAACTGGATCTCCACCAGTAAAAGAATGAAGCTAGATCCTTGTCATTTACCTTGCACAAAAGTCAACTTCAAATGGATCAAAGACCTCAATATGAAACTGGAAAATCTGAAAGTATTAGAAAAAAATATTGGCAGTAACTTAGAAGGTATAGGTGTATGAAAGGATTTTCTAAATTGGACAGAATTTGCTCAGGAATTAAGGTCAGCAATCAACAAGTGAGACCTCATTAAACTAAAAAGCTTCTGTACAGCAAAAGGAACAAACAAAACAGTGAAGAGAAACCACACAGAATGGGAAAAAATCTTAACCAGTAACTAATCTGACAGAGGTTTAACAGCCAGAATATATAAAAAAATCAAAAAACAAAGAAACAAGAAAGCAAATGACCCAATTAAAAGATGGACTAAAGATCTAAACAGAGAGTTCTCAAAGGAAGAACTAAAGATGGCTAAGAAATATCATTAGTAACTAAGTAAATGCAAATTAAAACCACCCTAAAATATCACCTTACCCTAATCAGACTGGCTAGGATCAAAAGAATGAATGATATCATATGTTGGTGAGGATATGGAGAAAGAGGAACACTCATTCACTGCTGGTGGGATCGCAAACTCGTGCAATCCCTTTGGGAAACAGTGTGGAAAACTAAAAATGAACCTACCATATGACCTGATCATAGCACTTTTTGGCATATACCCAAAGGACTCATCCTGGTGTAGAGACACTTGTACAAACATAGTTGTTGCTGCTCTTTTTACAATAGCTAAGAGATGGAAGCAACCTATGTGCCCCTCAAAGGATGAGTGGTTAACAAAAATGTGGCATATTTACACAATGAAATTCTACGCAACAGTAAAGAAAGATGAAATAATGAAATTTGCATGGACCTAGAAACTGTTATATTAAGTGAAGTAACAAAGACTCAGAAAAATAAATGATGTATGTTCTCCCTCATTTGTGGATCTTAGCACCAAATTCTTTTAAATTCCATGCTCTTTTAATAAGATGATGCTGTACAACAGTCTCTTCCACATGAAGTAACTACCAACATCACAACTTCAGCTATGCCTGATTGCTAAACATCATCATAATTGGGCATGTTGATGGTTGTGCTCATTCATTAAAGAAGGGACAAGCAGGGTCATTGGACCCACACTAACCCAGCCACTCTTCCCAGCCAACTGTGTGTAATTTGCCCCTAATCACATACAGTCTCCTGGATTTGGGGAGGCTAGAGTATATAATCTGGGGAAGTCTAGGAAGAGAAGGCTGATCCATGCTGGGCAAAGTCTTTCCCGTGTGCATACACTCAGGTCATTCATATACCTCAGCAACCCCTCAGTTATCTCCATAAGTAAGCTCAGTAAATTCATTCGTTTCCCAGGAAAACTTAAATCAAACATTGGTTTGACACTAGAACGTTAAAAGGGAATAAGCATTACTTAGTATCCCCAGGAAAAGAATTCTCACAACAGCTGGAAAAATTATTTGTTAATGCTATTATGTCCCACAATTATTTAAAAAAGAAAATGAGAATGTAAAAGGTGTTAAAAGGATATGGGGGTGGAGATATTTTCCAACATGGGCAGAAAAAATGAGAAAGCCTTAGCAAGTGATGAAGATCTGTCTAGGCTTGTTATAACATATAAAAGATGAGACAAAAATAATATACACATAATCTTAAAATTTCTAAGGTCATAGTTTAGTCAACTAGTTTAAGGGACTATATATGCTTAAACTTTCTAAGGTCATAGTTTGGTCAACTAGTTTAAGGAACAAAATATGTATCTATTCAAGGTTTATATGAGAACATTTGGTTTTTTACCCAAGGTGTATCTACATAGCACATGGTAATTAAAAGTACAAAAGGCATGACCCATGCTGGGTAAAGGCTATCCAGTGTGCGTATCCTCAGGTCATACATGCACCTCAGCAACCCCTCAGTTATCTCAGTAAGTAAGCTCAATAAATTAATTGGTTCCCCAGTAAAACTTTAATGAAACATTGGCTTGGCACTAGAATCTTAAAAGGGAATAAGCATTGCTTAGCATCCCCAGGAAAAGAAGTGTCACAACCGAAGGAAAATTTATTTGCTAATGCTATTATTAAAAAAGAGAAAATGAGAATGTAAAAGATGTTAAAAGGATACAGGAATGGAGATATTTTCTAAAATAGGCAGGACAAAATGAGAAAGCCTAAGCAGGTGATGAAAGTCTGTTTAGGTTTGTTATATATAAAGGATGAGACAAAAATAATATACACATAATCTTAAAATTTCTATGTTCATATTTTAATCAACTAGTTTAAGGAACAAAATAAATCTAGTCAATGTTTATCTGAGAATATTTGGTTCTTTGCCAAAACCTTATCTACATAGCACATGATAATTAAAAGTACCAGACTGGCGGAACTATCCTTATTGGATATTTAACAGCCATACTTTAAGGCCTATACTAATGTGGTCAGAGGGACTTAAATGAGAGTTTTTGCTCCTTACCCTCCAAGGTTGACCAAGTTCCAGGGGACTGTGGAACATCTTTCAAAATGTCCTGTGAATGTGGTTAATCACCTGTCCTCTTGTTCAGGGAGGACATGGAGACCCCACGAGATGGGCTTGAACCAGTGTCCAGTCTACAAAGAGGAGGGTCAACTTAGAAGAAACATCTCATTCATGCTTCCAAGCAAAGCCAGCCATAGATGAGTAGGACCTATGACTTATCTTCACATAGACAGAACTGGTAAAGGAAAGGAACCAGGAGCTCCTCCCAAGCCCATGTGACCCCTGAGGAACAGATCTGCAAATGACCTTAAGTGTAAAAATAAATTGATTTATTTGAGCCAACTGTATGGTCTTAAAGACACAAAAGGAAAATATAACCAAAGAATAAAGTCATCAGTATACTTCTTTAAGAATTCAAGGGATTATGCTTCCCAGACATTAGGCTTAAGTCTATATAAAAAGTTATTTAGACAATTATTTCTCATTGATCATTTTGTTCCTAGGCAGAAAGTGCTGCTCAGATGTAAGACCTCAAATCTTGTTCTCCAATACTGCAGTGCCCACCTGTAGCTAAGGGAGAAAATCAGCTATTTTTCTAAAATGATGGATAAATTTGTTTTCTGTTCCTATTTAGAAGGCTTTAAGAGGGAATTGACACTGATTCTAATCACTCCAACAGCTATCAAAATACCTGAAAGCAAGTCCTAAGTCCATCACGCTACAGTCCAGCCTTGGAAGACAAAAAAAAATGAAGAGGAACCCAATAGAGGGATGCTTTTGGAAGCTCTTGTCAAGAAACTCCAATGGACCCTCATATGAACATTTGAAAATTGCCCTTGTCTGATAATTCACATGTCCTATTCACAATTCAAGGATTTTCTTTTCCCCTTAGAGACAAAATTTATGCAATCTGGGAGTCTTTTAGATAGTCCCACTGAAGGGGTACTCCAATTGCCTCATCCTGCATCCCTGTTCAGCATGGAAGAAGCCAGAGCAGTCTGTGTCCCTATTCCCTATTGGCAATTTGGGTAACCCCTTCAGAGCATGGTGTGATAAGATTAAGAGGTAGGAATTGGCTAGGAAGTTAGGTTAAAAAGACCACAAAGAAATGTAGCCAGTTTCTTGGCTAAAAATCAAAATGTTCTTGGGCCTATTAGCAACATACTCTGTTCAAAAGGCCAAAAATCTCAAAAGTATTTGGGAGCTTGTATCTAATCCTTAAAAGATTTTAGGGTTACCTCTTCAGAGGGGGGAAAGTTGGCATACTCAAAAGCCCCATAAAAATAACTAAATGAAAGAAGAAAAAAAGAAAGAAAAAAAGTGATGGGGAGTATTGGGAAGTGTTGGAAGGGAGGGAGTGGGCATGGATTTGATCAAAACACCTTATATGCATGTGTGACATTCTCAATAAAGTTTTTTGTAAAAGTTAAAAAAAAGTACTAGGACATAGCACATGATAATTAAAAGTACCAGACTGGTGGACCTAACCTTATTGGGTGTTTAACAGCTATAGTTTGAAACCTATACTAATCTGGTCAGAGGGACTTAAAGGACAGGTTTTGCCCCTTGCCCTCCAAGGTCAACCAAGTTCCAGGAGACTATGGAACATCTCTCAAAATGTCCTGTAACTGTGGTGAGTCACCTTTCCTCATGTTCAGGGAGGCCACAGAGACCCCAGCAGATGGACTTGAACCAGTGTCCAGTCTATAAACAGGAGGGTCAACTCAGAGGAATCATTTCCTCCATGCTCCAAGTGAAGCCAGCCATGGACGAGTAGGGCCTTTGACTTGTCTTTGCATAGATGGATGTGGTAAAAGAACATAGGCAGGGGTCCCTCCCAAGCCCATGTGACCCCTGAGGAACAGATCCTCAAACGACCTTAAGTGCAAAAATAAACTGATTTATTTGAGCCAACTGTGTGTTCTTACATCCCAAAAGGAAAGTAAAACCAAAGAGTAAAGTCATCTGTATATTTCTTTAAGAGTTCAAGGTTTTACACTTCCCAGACATTAAGCTTGAATCCATATAAAAAATTATTTAGACAATTATTTCTCATTGATGATTTTGTTCCTAATCAGTAATTGTTGCTTAGATGTAAGACTTTAAATCTTGATCCGTAATACTGTAGTGCCTCCCTGTACTTAAGGGAGACAACCTGCTATTGTTCTAAAATGATTTCTAAATTTGTTTTCTCCCCCTATCTAGAAGCCTTTGAGAGGGAACTGACACTGATTCTAACCACTCCAACAGCTATCAAAGTACCTGAAATCAAATCCCGAATCCATCACTCTCAAGTCCAGCCTTGGGAGACAAGAGAAAAATGAGGAGGAACCAAACAGAGGGTTGCTTTCGGAAGCTCACGTCAAGAAATCCCAGTGGACTCTGATATGAACATTTGAAATTTTCCATTTTGATTTTTTTCTGGTCTGTCTAGAACTTGTAATGCTAACTACTCTTGCCTTTACTTCTCCTTCACATCCCTATTCACCAGTCAAGGACTTTCTTTTCTCCCTACAGATAAGAGTTATGCAATTTGGGAGTCTTTTAGATAGACCCATTGAATGGGTACTCCAGTTGCCTCACCCTGCATCCCTGTTCATCCTGGAAGAAGCCAGAGTGGTCTGGGCCCCACTTCCCTATCCACACGTTGGAAAACCAGTTCAAAGGATGCTGTGATAAGAATAGGAGGTAGGAATTGTCTAGGCAGGTAGGGTAAAAAGACCCCAAAGAAAATTAGCCAGTATCTTGGCTAAAAGCCATAATGTACTTGGGCCTTTTAGGAATACACTCTGTTCCTAAGGCCAAAAATGTCAAAAAGTATTTGGGAGCTCTTATCTAATCCTTAAAGGATTTTAGGGTTACCTCTTCAGAGGGGTTAATGTTAGAGCAAAAATCCCATTTTAAAAAAAGAAACAGTTCATGAAGTTATCAGAAAAAAAGTGATGGGCAGATATGGGAGGAGTTGGAGGGAGGGAGTGGTCATGGATCTGATCAAAACACCTTACATGCATGTATGAAATTCTCAAAAAGAAAAAGGCTGTTCTATTTTCTACCAGGAAGCATGGTAACTGGTCCATTAATGCCTCTTGGAGTAAATAGGCAGGATACTATCATGAGGGTGGAATCAAGAGCCCTTAGGTCAGCAGAGGGACATATGCCTGGGTGGTTCAACCTGATGTGGAAATAACAAAGTGTCACCCAGAGAAACAAACAAAACATCACAAAGGAGACATATTCTCTCTCTCTCTCTCTCTCTCTCCTCTCTTCCTTCCTCTCTCTCCCTCCTGCTTCTTTTCCTATGTCACTTCTTTCTCCATGTTTTTTCCCATTTGTGTAGCTCCAACATTGAAAACAAAATGAGGAGTTAGTTGAGAGGAAGAAGAAATTGTACAGAGAACCAAATGACCTTGAAAGAGGATGGCAGAGTAGAGGATATGGTGCTGTTCAACTCAGCTCAATGAGCTTTCTACAGCATCTCATTATTGACTGCCAAACTTTCTGAAACTGTTATAAGCAAAATGCTGAATTATGTTAACTGAAAAAAAAAAAACTAGGGTGTGTCTATAGTCCAAGAGACAGATCCATGGGCCTCGTTGGCAAGCTGATCTAGTTAAACTGGGAAGCTCCAGGTCCAATGAGAAACCCTGTCTGAATAAATGAAATGGAGAGCTATAGAGAAAGACAGCGATTTCTGCCTCTGGTCTCTACATACATATGCACACATATGCATGTACACCAGCGTACACATGTACACACACACACACACACTCACACCAGAAGTGGTTACTATATGTCTATTTAGGACCCTGTCTTTCATAGAAGCACAAATGGTCACTAGCAGGCAGAGCATCTATGCAGGTCAGCCTTGGTTTCCTATAGCCCTCAAATCTTCCTACTCAACTGTTTGCATTCTAAAGGAAGTGTATTGATGTAATAGATAATTTATATTGTTCAATACTATTTTAGAGAAGTATTATTAATATTAATATTTTACAAGTTCATATATCCAATTTGATGTATTTGAAGATAAGGGTGTGTGTAAAGCTATAGTACCAGCAATGTCATAAAATGTCCATTGTTACCTCATTCCGTCATTCCCTTTTTATTGCTGTTATTATTTGTGATAAGACCTACCTCTCTAGAAATACTTTAAGTATTATAGAAACTCTGCTGCACAGTAGGTCTGTAGAACCTTTGTCATCCTGCATCATTGAAACTTTTTATCCTTTGCCACATCTCCCATTTTTGCCTCCCACTCACAGCTCTCTGCCTTTCTACTCTCTCCTTATAAGTTGACTATATTTAGATTCTTCATATAAAAAGGGCAATGAAGTATGTGGCTGTTTGCATCAGGTTTATGTGACTTTCCATGACATCCTCTGTATGCTTCCCAATTGTTGCAAATAGTAAAATTTCCTTCCTTTTTAAGGTTGAACTGCTTGCATAGCATCTATTTTCAGCTCATAATTTCTTTAGCTGTTCGACTGTTGGAAGATAATTAGGCTGCTTCCGTGTCATTGCTGCATTGGACATGGGAATGCATATGTCTCTTATAAATATAAAACCTCTCAAATGAAAGCAAGAAGAAACAGAAAGCATGTACAAGCCAGTAGCAGAAGGAGAATGAGTGAATAATAAAAAAACTTTCAATGGAGAGAAGTCCAGGTCCAGAGCACTTCAGTGTTAAATTCTACCAGACTGAAAGCATTTAAAAACCTTTCTTACACTCTTCTAAAAACAGGACATGAAACAATTTCAAATTCATTTTATGAGGTCAGCTTTGCCTTATCATAAAAACAGACAAATACACTGCTAGAATAATTACAGACCAACCACTCTAATGAATATGTGTACACAAATCCCTACTGAGTACTATCAAAGTGAATTTAATCTGACACTGCTATGACCAATAGTAAATAAAATTCACCTGTAGTATTTAAAGATAGTGTAAGATATTAAAGTCATTGTGACATTTCACAACAGCAAAACAAAGAATGAAATCACATTATATC
>NW_008348874.1:1013110-1090768 GCF_000622305.1 Nannospalax galili | reverse complement strand
CATATATCAACACCATGAAAGACATGTGTTAAAAGACCAAAGCTTATGTAGTGAGTGATGAAGAATTTCCTCTAAGGTCAAGAGTAAAGCACAGATGTCCAAACTTGCCTCTCCCTCTCAGTAGAGGATTTGAGCTCCTAGAGTACTTAGGCAAGAAAAAATGAAGCATTGGAAAGGAGGAATAAAGTTAATTTCTGTTTGCAAATGTCATATATGAGTTTTCTAACAGTTCTGCAAAAGTGATTAAAATGAAGTAATAAACTCAGTGCCATTACAGCATACAAAAATTTACATAAAATAATATTTTGCATTTCCGTGAAATATTTATAAAACTGTTTGAAAAAGAAATGAAGAAAAGTTCATTTGTAATAATATAAAATAATGAAATGTTCCAGGAACATAAAAATTTGTGCAAAGAAAATTTTAAAACAAAATAAAAGACACACATAAAAGGCACCAATATTTTTAACATGTTCACAGTAACTAAAACAATGTAATTCATACCAAAATACCAACGATTTTTTGTAGAAATGGAAAAAATGCACACAATAGGTTTAAACCAATAAAATGAATCCATGGTTTAATTACCAGTTTATAATGAATTTCTTTTTATTTTTCTGGAGTTGCGTTCTTTGAATTTCAAAATATAGTCCCTAAATTTTGTATTAAGTACCGAACACCAAAACCACCTGATGTATCTTAGTTGTTTGTAACAGTTGAACTTCCATGTAAACAATATTAAGAGTTGGGGTTGGAGAAATGACTCATTGGTTAAGACTACTCACTGTTGCCTTGAATCTATAAATTGCATTAAGATAACCATTTTCACCATATTAATTCTACCAATCCATGAGCATGGTAGGTTTCTCAATATCCTAGTGTCTTCCTCTGTCTCTTTCTATAGAGATTTGAAATTTTCATTATATAAATCTTTAATGTCTTTGGTTAGGTTTATTTATTTATTTATTTTTAGGTTATTGTGAATGGGACAGCTTCCTTGAATGCTTTTTCTGATTGCTTGTTATTGGTATATAGAAAAAGTACTGAGGTTTGTAAGTCAATTTTGTAACCTGCCACTTTACTGAAAGTATTAATCATTTCTAAAATTTTTCTAGTGGAATTTTTGGGATCCATTATGTATACTATCATGTCCTCTGCAAATAGAGATAATTTAATCTCTTCTTTTGCAATTAATTTCCTTCTCTTGTCTTACTGCTTTTGCAAGAGTTTCAAGCACTATATTGAAAAGGAGTGGAGATAGTGGACAGCCCTATCTGGTTCTTGATTTTAATGGAAGTGCTTCCAGTTTTTCTCCATTTAGAATGATGTTGGCTATGGGTTTGTTGTATACACATTTAATTACATTGAGATATGTTCTCTCCAGACCAATTCCTTCTAGAACTTTTGACATGAATGCATATTGGAGTTTTTGTCTTTAAGTCCATGTATATATTTTATTACATTTATTAACTTATGTATATTAAACCATCCCTGCATCTCTGGAATAAAGCCAACTTTATCATGATTCAGTGGAATGCCAAACAACATACTCACACCATTCTTCTTTTTTGTCAAAGGTCTTTTCTGTGTCTATTGAGATGACCATGTGGTTTTTGTCTTTAAGTCCACGTATATATTTTATTACATTTATTAACTTATGTGTATTGAACCATCCCTGCATCTCTGGAATAAAGCCAACTTTATCATGATTCAGTGGAATGCCAAACAACATACTCACACCATTCTTCTTTTTTGTCAAAGGTCTTTTCTGTGTCTATTGAGATGACCATGTGGTTTTTGTCTTTAAGTCCATGTATATATTTTATTACATTTATTAACTTATGTATATTAAACCATCCCTGCATCTCTGGAATAAAGCCAACTTTATCATGATTCAGTGGAATGCCAAACAACATACTCACACCATTCTTCACAGATATTGTAAAAAAAAATATATCAACTTGAAATTCATTTGGAATCACAAAAGACCCTGGATAGCAAAAAAAATCTTGGGCAAAATGAACAACACTTCAGGGGGAATCACCTGCCAGATCTCAGATTATATTACAGAGCTATAGTCATAAAAACCGCATGCTACTGGCATAAAAAGACATGTAGATCAATAGGACAGAAGAGAAGACCCAAACGAGTACACGCAATTTCAGTTACCTGATATTTGACAAAGGTGCCAAGGACAAACAACGGAGGAAGGACAGCATCTTCAACATTGGTGCTGGCAAAACTGGATCTCCACATGTAGAAGAATGAAATTGGACCCCTATCTTCCACCCTGAACAAAAGTCATCTCCAAATGGATCAAAGACTTCAATATAAAACCTGAAACTCAGAAACTGACTGAGAAAAACATAGGCAGTACCCTCCAAGATGTAGGACATGGAAAAGATTTCTAAATTGGACACCATCTCCTCAGGCTAAGGTCAACAATCAATAAGTGAGACTTCATTAAGCTACAAAGCTTATGTACAGCAAATAAACAACCAAAAAAGGGAAGAGGAAACCCACTGAGTGGAGAGAAAATCTTTACCAGCTACACATCCCACAGAGGATTAATATCCAGAATATACAAAGAACTAAAAAACAAAAGAAACAAGAAAATAAATGACCCAATAAAAAGATGGGCTATAGAGAGAGTTCTCAAACGAAGAAATAAAAATGGCTAAGAAGCACCTTAAAAAGAGCTCAACATCTTTAATAATTTAGAAATGCAGATAAAAACCACTTTAAGATTCCATTTTATCCCAGTCAGACTGGCTAAATCAAGAGAATGAAAGACTCCAAATGCTGGAGAGGATGTGGAGAAAGAGGATCGCTCATTCACCGCTGGTGGGAATGCAAACTTGTGCAACCACTATGGAAAACAGTGTGGAAAACCTTCAAACTAAGAACCTCAAATAGACTAAAAATGAGCCTACCATATGATCCAGTTATAGCACTCCTTGGCATATACCCAAAGGACTCATTCTACTGTAGAGATATCTGCACATTCATGTTTGTAGCTGCTCTCTTCACAATAGCTAAGAAATGGAAACAACCTAAGTGTGTCAGGTCACTGGAAGCTTGCACATGTGAACTTGTGGCAATGGTGGCATCAAGCACAGGACCCATGCCAACTCTATTAAACAAGGGCCTAAAGGAGAGGAGAGAAATGGGTGGTGGGCCAGCCCTAGACTGAGAAGTATTGGAGGCTGATACTGGATGAGGGAGAGTGTGCCTTATATATCATCTCGAGATGGGCTAACCAGACTCCAGTGGACAGCTTTATATTGAGGGACATCTAGGTACAAATGCTTGACTGGATGGGACTTAATGTGTATGACACCTGGTGGGGAAATGTGGGGGTCGTGGATGGGGAGGGGTTCTAAAAGTGATTAAGAACTGTTGTATAAAATTACAAAGGCTCAATAAAAATTTTTAAAAAACCAGAATACCCACTATTCTTTCAGGACATGGATTCAGTTTCTTGTACCCACATGGTAACTCACAACTTTCTATAACTCAAGTTCTAGGGGATCTGACACTTCTTCAGGCAAGTATGCATTGCAGTCATATATGCCATCAAAACACTCATAGACATACAATTAAAATAAATAAAATCTAAAAAATTTTCTATGTTAACACAGAAAATAGTCAAGAATATTTAAATTACTTTCAATTCATATTTTTACTAGCAAATGAAAATTTCAAATAATGACTTTGTTTTTGTCTTTCAGCAAAATAATGTTTAAAAGATAAACAGCGTCATAATGTTTTATATAAGTGTATGATATTTTATTTCAGAAACACTTGTATAAATTGCCAAGGCCTAAGTGGTATTCATTGCTAAGCGGTGCGGAGGTGGTTAGATATCTTCAACAAACACAGTGACAACTCATTCAAGCATTAAATAGGAATATTTCTGAAAAAGTAAATTTAAAAAAAAAGGTTAATTTTATCATGTTAGAAGAAGACACTTATTTATTTTATTCTTATCTTAATTTAAACCAATTTGTTATTTTGGGAAATATTTATCATTTTCAAAGACTACATGAGCAGCATTTGACTCATCTGTCTACACAGATATGAGAGTAATGCCCAGATATGAGTGATAAACTACCAATCTTGTAACATAGATTGAACTGGTTGTTTAAAACTTCTTAGCTCTGTAAGCTCGAATCATTTATCAAAATTCCAGTTACTATATTCTCATGTAAAAAATAGAAAAATAGACAGCATGTCAATTATGGTATGAAAATAAAATAAGTTAATGTATGTCAAGAACTAGGGCTATATTTTATATCTGTCTCATACATATCTTTAAAAATAAAAATTTTGTCTCATTATAGCTATTATTATTGACAACTACTTTTGTAACACAACTGGAAAGATTGTGAATAATTTTAAAGATGCCGTGATGACAAATAAGACCAATTTATTATACTAATCCTTGCTAATATAACACTTTTCCTCATTTTTACTACTTCCTGCTATTACTCATATATGAAAACTTTTCAAAATATTATATAAATATTGTGACTTAAAGTATACAGCCATCTGGAATTATTAACACAGAAATGAAGAATCTAAATTTCTATATTATCAGTTGTTCCATAATCAAAACACGGAACCTTCTGTAAGATCTGTGTTCTGCTGATACCAAAGCCAGATAAACATATGACAAGAGAACTATTGAGCAGAATTTCTTATGAATGAATATACAGAGAAAACTCAAGAATTATAATGAAACAGTATCAAATAGTATACTAAAAGGATCATATGCCAGGAAGACATGGAATTCACCCCAGAAAAACAAGATTAAACTCATAAACATGAATCCAAGCAAAACACCATTGTTAAAAGAAAAAGCATGCATAGTCATCTCAATGGATACAGAGCAGTCTTAAACAGTCTTTTACCATTTAATGATTAAGCAACAGAGACCAAAACAAACAAACAAACAAACTGTAAGTCAGATTCACTGCTGGGGGCACACGTGCACACGTGGCATCGGATCCCCTCCTCCCACTGTCCCTATGACAACCTGAGGCAAGAAATCTCCAAAGCCTCATTTGAAGATTCTTAATGAGTTTATTGGGCTTGCTAACTGAGCTTGGGGTCCGAATTTACTTACAGAAGAGTGCCTCCCACCCCCCCATTCCCAGCTGTGCTGGAAAGTCCATACCCAAACAAATCCACACAAAATGGCAAGCAAGTGGCCTTGTGGTTTTCCCAGCTTTTTATACCCTTAATCCCTCCCCTTCAAGCAGCTAAAGTCAGCCGATTGGCTGGAAGAAGTAATGGGCTTGACTCCTTCCCAGAGCATGGGAACAAGGAGGGACCATGGCTTGTCATCACAGGGTCAAAGGAACATCTGGGTCACACAAACAAAGGCGATCATCAGTATACCAGAGGAGGAAAGTACATCAGGACAAAAATCATGGACAAAACAATCACAGCAGATATCACATTTCACAGTGAAAGACAGAACATATCCCCTAAGATAGGGACCAGACAGGTAGGTTCACAACTAATAAGCAATATTGCACAGGAAGTTTTAACTGTTAAGTTTGGAAAATGAAGAAAATGTATACACACAGATTATAGGAAAATGTATCCATACAGATTACTAGAATGGAAGGATTAAAATTATCCCTAGGAGATGCCAAGATCAAATGCATACATACACACAATTATACACACAGGTTTTAGAGTGAGCGAGTCCTAAAAATTTGCAGGATATAAGATCAATACAGGAAAGCAAGTGTATTTATGTACATTAGCAGAGAACTATTAGAAAATATAAATAAGAAATTCCATTTTATAGCACAAGAATGAATAAGTTTCATAGAACTAAGTTTAACCAAAATGTGTGTTTTAATATGAAAAATGATAAAATATACAAAGTAAATAAAACCTAAATAAATCTAAAGATATCCATTTACCTACAAACTCATGATTTCTTTTTTCTTTACCACACAGAATTCTACTGTGTAAATGCGCCACATTTTCGTTATCCATTCATCAGTTGGAGGGCATTTGTGTTGTTTCTATTTCTTAGCAATTGTGAAGAGACCAATAACAAATATGAATGCACGGGTATCTCTGTAGTAGGATTAATTCATTGGGTACATGCCAAAGAGAGGTATGACCATAAATGGATGGAGCTAGAAGCTGTTATACTAAGTAACACAGACTCAGAAAAATGAGCAACATATGCTCTCATTCTTTTGTGGCTTTTAGCTCCAAATCCCTAGATGTCAGTATGATCTTTATGCAACCACAGGAGCCAAGAAAATGGAAAAGAACCATGGGGATAAAGGGGAAGAAAGAACTCAAGAGAGGGGACTAATAGGAAACAGGTGTCTAAATTAAGGAGAAAATGTGGGAAAGGGGGTTACTTTAACTAGGAAAGGAGTAGGGAGGTCTATACAGGGGGGAGTGAGAGGAGAGGTAAATAATACTTAGATGGTATGAAAAACCAGAGTGAAAAGTATTAGTTCAAAGTCCTACTGAAAAAATACAGACACAATAAATATGAGAGAGAGAGAGAGAGAGAGAGAGAGAGAGAGAGAGAGAGAGAGACTAGAGGGAAGCTAGATAACAACAAACACAATGTCAGGCAGGAGAAATCTCCTCTCAAGTTGTTGGTCAGGGCAGTCCAAGAGACTCCCCAAATAGCATGGACTATTGGCACAGCTTTTTGTTGCCTCCCAGAGCTTGAAGGTAAGCCCCTATTGCTAAAGACAAATCATACTTTGCACTCAGGACTTGGAGCAATGAAGTTGTAACTGGTCTAGAAGCCTCCTCCCTGATGACTAGCTCTCAAGGTATCAGAGGATAAACTGCCAAGGGAGAAATTCAGTCAGTGGTCCAACCTAGCTCTAAAGACTGATAAATAACAATGACCCTCCCTATTGGTGCAGTAGTGGCACTGCTATCTTGGGGGTAATCAACAACTGTCTAATTAGAATTAAGGCCCTCTCAATGGGAGGCAACTCATGTGTGGTACTGTCAACATAACAAAATACACATGGCTTGAGAGGTCATAGATCCTAAAGAAAAACCTACTTTTGCCATATCCCCAGATCAATGTAATTTCTTACTATATTCAATATGCAGTTTCGTATTTACAGACAAGAGTAGCTTTCACCCCTCAACAACAAAGCTTCCTTTCACAACAGATGGAAACTATTACAGTTCAAGATTCATCAAAATCAGAAAATAAGTGTCTGTGAGATGCTTAACCCTAAGTGTCACATCTTCAATGCAGCCTGTACACATAGGATGAATGCATCTTTCAACTCTCACCAGAGAAGTTTCCCTATACAGCAGATTGTAATTAACAGAGAAATTCACAATTGTTCATTGTGCAGAGAACAAGAGGCCACAGAATGCTTAACCACGAATAGGACACCTGTTGTAAACCTCTGCCTCCCAAAGCTCAAGAATCATTGCAGAAGATGGGGCAGAAAGATTGTAAGAGCAAGAGTGGATGGGTGACCACAAGGAAAGAGAGTCTTCCAGACAGCTGGTCAGTTACTCATATGAACTCACAGCAATGGTGACAGCATGCACGAGTCCTATGCAAGCTCAAACCAGACAAAATTCCAGCATAGATATGAGGGGTGGGTAAGAAATTCCAACCCAACCTAAGCAACTTTTGGCAATTGATGTCTGCTTGGAAGGGGAGAGACAGTGTCTTACAGGGATGTGACTCTTGGTGGACCCACATCCAAAGACTCTTAGAGACATGAATCAGACTCTATAGACTGCATTGTGTGTTGTATTTTTAAGAAAGTACATTAAATTTGGTAGGGGACTTTGGGGGAGATGTAAAGCAGGGAGAGGATCTAAATACCATCAAACTATATTGTATGAAAATTGCAAAAATTTCAAAAAGGTATCTCATATTCATAGATTGGAAGACATGTCGAAATATGTTCTAAACTGATTTACACAGTTCCTATAAAAGTTCCAAATACAAAAGTTCAGATATGGACAAGTGGAATCTAAAAGTTATATGGAATTTCAAGGGCCCCTTAGCAGCCAAACAACCTTAAAAGAAAACAAAACTGATAGACTCACACTTAATGATTGTGAAATGTATGCTAAAGACACAATAGTTAAAAGGTTGTCCTGGCATAAAGGTGGACATGGAATAGAATGGAGAGGACAGAAGTTAACCCAAACCTCTATGGCTCATTGACTTTCAGCAAGGTGCCAAGATCCTTTAGGAGTAAATAGATTTATTTTCCATAAAAGTTGTGGGGAGACTTGACATGTAAACAAATAGGTTTAGATACTTCCCTACACCATATACAAAAATGAGCCAGGCATAGAGCAAAGATCCAAAGAACTAAAACTATAGCACTTTTAGAAGGAACACCTGTAGTTCTTCACGATCATAGATTAGACAGCTATATCTAGAAAATATGACACTGAACTGGAGAGATGGCTCAGTGGTTTAGAATACTGGCTGTTCTTGCAGAAGACCTAGGTTCAAATCCCAGCACCCACATGGCAGCTAACAACTGTCTGTCCTCCATAGGTACTGCATGACACGGGTGTACTTACCTACATGTAGGCAATACACACATACACATAAAAAAATTTGAAAAAACATAAAAATATGACACTAAAAGCAAATGCAGCTAAAGAAAATGTTGATTTATTGCATAACAGTGATCCTATAAAGAGCGGAGAGGGGTGAGTGCATAATAGGAGCAAACACAGACAAATTATGTATTTGATAAGGGGAGTGTAGTGTCTAGAATACACTTTAAACAGTTTATAACTCAGTAATAGAAATGCAAATAATCTGATTTTTTGAAACAGGGAGATATTTTCAGTAGCTAAACAAGTGATCAAGAAGTCCATGAAAAGATATCCAGTATCTCTACTCATAAAGGAAATGCAATTTAAAGCAAGAAAAAAATACAATTTCATGTTAAATAAGATAACTATAATAAATAGGTAGAAAATAGCAGGATAACAGTGTGAGACTGATAAGACCCCTGTTTGCAAGTCTGACAACCTGAATTTGATCCCTGGATCCCACAATGTGGAAACAGAGAAAGAACTCCTGGAGCTTTTTCTCTGACCTCTACACATACACTGTGTCACATATGCCCACTCCCAAAATAATAATTAAATAGTATAATTAAATTTTGATTTAAAAAGAATGTGAAGATATTGAAACCATCATATACTGCTTGTAAAGCAATGGCCTGTTATGGTTAAACAGAGTTAGTCTATAAAACAGGATTTCAGATTTAGGAGGTAATAAAATTGGTAAAATATTTGTGGCAAAACTTGGGAACTTGAGTTCAGATCCCCAGTATTCACATAAAAATCCTGATGCGGGGCCCATGCCTATAAATCTAGCACCGTGGGCTGGAGACAAGCAGGCCCTGAGTGCTTGCGGGCTGGCCAGTGCAGCCAAAATGATGAGCTTTGTGTTCAGTGAAAAGGGGTTGGGGGGCGTATATAACTTCCTATCTATGCAGAGGAAGTGAGTTCACAGAATAGCATATCAAACAAAAAGTTTCCTGTTTATTTCAGTCTACATATTCAAAAAACAGACATCAGCAGTTAACATGTCCAGGAATTTCTGTGTTTTTAACATTTGTTTATTTGTTTTTACAAAATACTCATGTTGTGAGAAAGGAATTCCTCAAGAAATAATGACTGACAAATGACTACCTGCGAATCTAAAGGTATTTGGGGACAAATACAAATTTAAGTGTACATTACTACAAAAGTTAAACATTTTATACCAGGGAACACAGGGGAGACTGGTTTCACTTAGTGGAAACAGTACCTTGAACAGTGCAGCAATTTCTCCAAACTCTACAGTTTAAACTCTATTTAAAACATGAATATTTAAAATATACAAAACTGGGGACTGGAAAGATGAGTCAGTGGTTAAGAGCACTGGCTATTCTTGCAGAAGACCTGTGCTCAAATCTCAGCACCCATACAGTGGTTAGTAACCATCCATAAGCCCAGTTCCAGGGGACTTGACACTCTCTTCTATCCTTCACAGATAGTGCACCACACTGGTGCACTTACACACATTCAGGCAATACACTCATACACATAAAATAACAATAAATAAATAAATAAATAATTTAAAAATATACTAAATTATATAAATGTATTTGGTAAGAATAAAAATTGTGTAATGAAATAGTTAATTATACTGGAAACACTTTGTTTCTATACTCTGGAAAGAAAACAGGGTACTCATAAAATGTACAGTGCAACTGATCCTCAGCATTCTAAAGGATTCTGGAGCTTTCTTGCTGTGTTACCTTAAGCAAATTATTCAACCTTTCTGTGCCTCAGTTTTTTGTGCACCAAATTGGAGCAATTCATGAAACCTCTGTCCTGGAATTATGAAGGTCAATTATGTGGGCACACATCACGTGGTTGGCACAGACCTTGGCCTTTGTAATCACAAACTTCCATCTGGCACCCACTGCCTCACCCATCTTTTCCATAATCTGACATTCCTCCTCCAGATGGCGTTGTTGGTCTCATTTTGAAGGACTAGGTGTCTCTTCTACTTCTGAGCTCAGACCTTCTTAAGTACATACCTAAGGTCTTCGCCTTACTGAATCCCATCCCTTGCATGTCCCTTTGTGCTTTTCATGCAACAGAGCCTGATAAGACAAGAACAATGTCTGTCTCTGTTTGCATATAATAGGAATATAGTGGAACATTTGTGTGATTTCTGTAAGAGTCATGAGGTACAATATTGGATAATATATGACAGGATACAAAAAGGAGCACAGAACCTGCTCTCAAATGAGACTGAATTAAAAGAGTAAAGGGGGGATTGAAGAGATGACTCAGTGGTTACAGCACTGGCTGCTTTTGCAGAGGACCTGGGTTTGATTCCCAGCACCCACAAGGTGACTAACAACCATCTGTAACTCCAGTTCCGGGGGAATCTGATGCCTTTTTCTGACCTCCGTGGGCATTGCACAACAAGGGTACACTTACACACATGCAGGCAATACACTCATAAACATAAAATAAAAATAATAAATAAAAATTTTTTTTTAAAAAGAGTACAGGATATTTTTGTTACAGAACACAAAGAAGCCATGCTGAAAGGTTCCTCCAAGCTGTCTAATTTTCTTAATGCCAGAAGCTGCTAACGCAACGGAGCCATGGGAGAGAAGTCACCAATGATCTTTCCCAACTTTGGTCTTTGCAAGCTATAACATCAACTTGTCAGGCAAGAGATGCTGACCAGTACAATAGCTGCAAGACTCTTAAGGGGGCAACCAACTGAGTTCTCATTGTATGTGAGGACCAGTTCATAAGAGGGAGTTTATACCTGGTGCTATGAAACTATTCAAAGGGCCATAACTGGTCACAGGCACTAGGAATTAACCTGATCATTTTGATTTTCTAAATGGACATGTTATCAAACTGCCTCCTAAATATTTGTGTTTATAGCCATAGACTAGTGAGTGCAGTCTGCAACTAACTGTGGTTAACACAGAGCCTCATGACTGGTCAAAATGCTGAGAACATGGAACTATTGAAGGCTCAGCTACACCTGGGATACCTATATCAACTCCTCTAAGGCTCAGAGAACATAGTGGAAGAGAGGGTAGAAAGAATGTAAGAGCCAGATGACAGGGAGGAGTGCTGTGAAATGCTGTTTTAGGAGCAGGACATGGCTGTAATATTCATGAAATCACAATAGCCTGCATAGAGCCTGCATTAGACTGAGCAGGCAAGCATTAGGTCATAGATGGGAGAGGGGCTTATGGGGCTCCATCACACTCACAGATTCTAATGGAAGTTAGGAGCTGCTGGGGGAGTAAAGATCAGTGTCTTCAGTGGTATGCTCGGTGAATAGTTTCAGACTCATGCCTACACAGTAGTCCTTCAAATCCAGTGAAACCCAATGCAAAAATAGAAACAAAACAAAAAGATGTGAAAACTGGAGAGGACCTTGGTGGTGTTGGAGAATGGAAGGTTGATAATGCTAAAGGTAGGCTGAGGACAAAGTGAGGGCTGAGCCAGACAGGGAGGTGTTATATACATATACGAAACGGTCAAAGAATCAGATTCCCCTGGAACTGGAGTTAAGGACAGTTTGTAGCCATGTGGGTTCTGGGACTCAAACCCAGGTCCTCTGCAAGAGCAGTCAGTGCTCTTAACCACTCAGCCATCTCTCCAGGCCCAGAATCAATTAATTTTTAAGAAGGACATGATAGGAGGGTAGAGAGATGGCTCAGCCCTCAAGAGCTCTGGCTGCTTTTGCAGAGAACCCACATAATAAGTAATAATTACCTATAACTCCAGTTCCAGGGAATCCATCCTTATCCGGCCACCATGGGTACTGCACATATGGGTGTCCTAATATAAATAAGACACTCATCAATAGAAATAAATCATTAAGCAACAAATTTTTAAGAATAAAACTAAAAAAAGACATTGACATTATAGGGGAATAGAAAATTGTAGGTAGGAGAACTATGTTCCATAGTATTTTGTGACAAATGACCTTAGTTGTTCATGGCCATATCTTTCCCTGTCTGAAGTTACCTGATTTTCAGTAGAGACCTGGTGGCAACCCTTTATTAAGAGCTCTCATCTCTGTTTCACAGACTTCTAGAACCTCTATAATTCAGGAATTTCCAGAAAGGCTTAGCTCCACAAAGGCATACAGTAAGAAATGCATATTTGAGGTCTAGAGATGAAAGAATTTTTTGGAATATACACTCTCAGTGAAGTCATTACTGAGAGCACTCAGTCTCTTTCGAATGGAGGAGGGGACACAAACAAGAAGCCATCTTTGGGTTGCCTCTCTGCTCCTTCCCTCAAAATGTTCTCCCAGAAGCAGAGAGTAGAAAAGTGATGTCCGAAGACTGGAAAAGGGAGGGGAAGGAAAAAAAGAGGAAGGTATTGGCTAGCACATAAAAAATACAGCTAGGCAGGAGACAAGCTCTGTTTCATAGCATGGTACTTAATCATACCTAAAGATAATTTATTGTTTACTTCACGCTATTAAAAGAATGAATTTTGAATGTACTCATCACAAAGAAATCACAAATTTTGAGGTGGTAAATATGTCAATCACTGTGATTTTGATGATAACACATTATATACATTTATTGAAATATCACACTGTACTTCATGAATATGTACATTTACTAGATGTTAATCAAAATTTTAAAGCAGGGCCTGGAGAGATGGCTCAGTACTTAAGAGCACTAGCTTCTCTCACAGAGGACTTGGGTTTGATTCCCAGCACACACGTGGCAGCTAACACCCATTTATAACTCTAGTTCCACGTGATCCAACTCCTTCTTCTGACTTCCACAGGCATTACACAAATTGGTACCCTAACATATATGCAGACAAGATACTCATAAACATAAAATAGAAGTAAATCACCTTTTAAATTTTAAAGCTGTCTTATATATAGATAAATACAGAAAAAAACTTCAGACATCCTGTTATTACATAACAGTTCTCAAGGAAGTATTTCGATCCCTGTATTCTTAATAATGCCTATTCAAACCCAAACTTTTGAATAATCCTCAGTTCCACCCAGTCTTTGTAATCACAACCTGTCTTCCAAATGGCAGAGGCCATTCTGCTGAGCTCCTCTTTGGTCTCTTTTCTGTCCTTCCAGGCAGTCCCCACACTCTTGTCAGAGAATGTTTTAAAGCCCAGCTTTGTTTTCTAAGTTTATTTTCTTGAAATCTTCCCTTCCCTAGTCACTATAACCAAGGCAACTTCTAGAGGAAAGAGTTTATTCGGTTTGAGTCCAGATTCCAGAGAGTTAAGAGTCCACTGCGGCAGAGAGGTATTGTGGGAGGCATGGTGGCAGAGGCATCTGGAACAGAAAGCTGGGAGCTCACACCTTCGAGCGGGCATAGGAAGCGGAGAGAGACAAACGCCAGTGAGGCAGGCTGTGAACTCTCAAAATCCGTCCCCAGCGATGTCTCTCAAAATCCGTCCCCAGCGATGTTTCCACCGGGAAGGCTGCATGAACTTCTGCTAACAGCGCCACCAGGTGTTCAAATACTTGGAGCCTCTGGTGGACTTTTCTCATTCAAACCAACACACTTGGTGACCTCCTCTTTCTCCTTAAGGTGCTGGCTGCAGTGATTATTCTGGTGAAACGCCATGTACTCTGGTCTCTGTTGCTGGCTAAGGCATTCCTTCATGGTCTCATGACACTGTGTGCTTCTCTCTACCCTAAAAATGTAATGATTTCAAAATCTTAGCATTTATCATTTGCCTGGGTACACAGTAAATACTGGAACATTTACTGAAGTGCATCTAGAGTTATGGTCAGACTAAAAAAAAAAAAAAAAAAGTAATAAAATGATTTCCTACTAGGTAAGAATAAGAAAATAGCCGGTGGGCAGAAAATATAATTTTCCATCACTGAACAACCTAACTAAAACCATTAGGAAAGAGTTTTTAAATCTGTGTTGTGAGGCTTATTTTTTTCTCACTCATTTTTTTAATAAATTCAGGTTAATAGAAGAGCCAAACAGATTCATATTACTTCCAACATAGGAAAAACTATTTTTAAGTCATCAATTCATTTAGAGGATATTGTGAGGCAATTTTAAAATTAGAAATAATATTGTGCTCTGATATTGGGTTGACACCATCTCCTTATGTATAGCAGAAAGAATCTGAAGGGAAAGTAATACCTAGAGCAACATGTTATTTCAAAATGTTGTAAAAGATGTTAAAAGATCCAAAGTAGACCCAACAAGCAAGAAAGCGTTACTCATCATCCCTACTGTGCTCACACAAATGGAAAGCACATTGTAACTGGAATTTTTTTCAGGGGTTTGGTTTTGGGGGGGTCTTTTTTGAGACAGGGTCTCCCTGTAGCCCCAGCTGGCCTGGAACTCACTGTGTAGACCAGGCTGACACTGAACTCACAGTGATCTGCCTGCCTCTGCCTCCCAAGTGCTGGAATTAAAGGCGTACACCACCACCTTGGGCATAACTAGAATATTTTATTTGAATATTTTGTTCTTATTTTTTTGTTTTGTCTTTTTGAGACAGGGTCTCTTTATAGTCCCAGATGGCCTGGACCTCACTATGTAGCCCAGGCTGGCCTCAATCTCACTGAGATCTGCTTGACTCTCTGTTTCCGAAGTATTTGGATTAAAGACATACATCACCATCCCTTACTTTCATTTGAATTTTTATGTCATTCGAGTATCACAGACTTTAGCCAAAGCCTCTGAAAATAGGCGGATAGAAGGAAATAGAATGTTTGTGGGCAAGGCTTTGTTACAACACAACACAAACATTAAAATGAAGTCTTGAAGATATAGCAAACAGGCATGGTTAATTGCAGTAGAAGGTTTTAAAATGGAAGATTGAAGTACAGACCAGTAAAATTCCGTTCAATGGTAGCTAATGCCAGTGACTTGGAATAGCGGAAGGAGTCCATGTTTGTTGATCACCAGTGGCAATCTGCAGAGAACAGCAAGTATTAATCTAAGCTAAAGTCACGACAATCTTTCCCATTTGAAGTTAATAGCACAGGGAGAAGGAAAAGAACCGGTATTTAAAAGTCATAGGATTTACAAAGATCTGCTTAAACCTCAAATTTACAAAATTAAATGAGTACATGAACATAGCACTTGAGTCTCCCACTTAGGTCGCGTCCCCACAGAGGACTTCCTGAACTTCGGGCTTCTCTGTTGACCGCCACTTCACCATTCACACTGTTTGTTTTTCATCATAGTATTTAACTCTAATATTTTCTTACTTATCAATTTGTTTATTCTCTAACATCACTCATTCACACTTTAATCTTCAAGTAACTTTAAATAGTACAGATTGTAAAAATACTACAATAGTAATTCCTGTGCATCCGGACATGTGGCACTGCATTGGGTTTGTTCTTGGTTAGTAAATCATTTCATTTCTCCAGAAGTAGTTTCCCCATCTGAAATAAGACTAGCAATGTCCAACTTCTTGGGGGTAAAATACTAAGACAAAAACGAAAAAAAATGTGATTGAGGTTAGGGTAGCATCAGTTGACAGAAAACTCTATGTACCAGTGCTGTGATAACTAAAAAATAATTAGATACAAACTTCAATTGCATCTAACGAATAGTGTCCCTTGTCTTCTAGCAAGACCTAAGCCAGATTAGCAATAGTTCTTCATAGTTATATATTTTGCAATCTTTGCAATTATCTAAAGGTAGACCAGGCATCTCTACAGGTGTAGAAACAGGGAACTTGGAAAACAATGGGGGAAATGAGCATGAGGAACATGGACTTTGGTTTTTATTTTGAATATGTAAAGAATTTCATGTGAAAGATTGATTCTGTGTAGTATCAAGGTTCAAACTGAAGACTGGAGAGGAAAGAGTCAACAGGCAACTCATGGCCTAAAATGTTACTTTAATGTAATGAGGGGTTTGTAACCTTTGTAACAGTCCATAACAGGGGAAGTATTCCAGTCCAAATGAAGACTTAACAGGAGTTCCTGACTATTTATTAAGCTGAAATTCACACTAGATGATTCCAAGATCTTTCCCAGGTTGTGCAACATTCTTCACAAGGTTACTAAAAATAAAGTGAGCGTTCATCCCCATGCTGAAAAATAATCCCAGAACACTTTACTCAGAGGTAAAGGCAGTTCCCCAAGGACTGGCAGAGGACACCAGCCCTGTGGGCACGAGGGGGTGCAGGACCATCAAGACCATGGCTTGTGCTTCCGCATCTGGATACTGATCCTTTGGTATATTTGGGGG
The DNA here is from genome assembly GCF_000622305.1 of Nannospalax galili. Lineage (NCBI taxonomy): Eukaryota > Metazoa > Chordata > Mammalia > Rodentia > Spalacidae > Nannospalax > Nannospalax galili. Next base: position 1,073,999 of record NW_008348874.1, on the reverse strand, counting down.
TCTCCTGTGCCTACCAGCATTAATTGTGGTCACATTAATGACAGTTGATGTTCTTCACCAATTTGCTGCTGCATTTTCTGACACTTGTCCTTGAAACTACAAATTCCTGTTAAGAACAACCTTCAATTAAAACGATCTTCTCATTTTTGATAAGGAGTGGAAGGCCATGCCTTAAAGATTCAGCAATCACCAACTTGGCACATGATAAATGTTGAGATATGTTATATTGAATATTAAAATAGTTACCTGAAATGACTTTTGCATGGGCCTGCAGGAGGCCACAGTGGCTCATGATTACTTTCACATTTATTTGCATTACAAAGACAAGGGAGTCAATGCCTCCTGTGTTAACCATGTGTTGACCTTCCTGCTGATGTCCAGGGGCCTAGGTGTGCCTGTGGACAGTCATAGAACCTGCATGGAAAAAGGAGGGAAAGGGTAGGGAGGACAGACAATGGAGCCACGAAGAAACAGGTTTAGGGAATTGTCTTTCACACACCCTCCCAAAACACCCTTGATTTTCCTTCTTCAGTTTCACGTCTCCCTTGGCTGGGGAGGCTGTGGGCTGCAGACTCTGTGCTGGAATGAAGAGTAACTGAGCCTGAGCTGAGGCCCAGGTACCTTTCTGCTCCGGGGTGATTGCAGCAGCCTCCCCTGCCCCATCCCTGGCTCCTCAGCAGCTCTCCCCGGTGCGAGTCGCCTGCAAAGACAGCGAAGCGGCGTTGGCAGAAGTTGCGGGTGCAGGGCTCCGGAGGCATTGGCTCAGGAACTTTTCACGTCATTCCCGGCTCCGGAGCCCGGTAGCCGCTCGGCACAGCCTTTCCCACCGCGGATCCCCGGTGCTCATGGGGCAGGGGGACACCAGCTTGCAGCACTGAGCCAAACCGGACCAGTCCGTGATGTCCGGCACCAAAGTGGAGGACTCCCTGCCTCGTCGCAACTGGTCATCTGCTTCCGAGCTGAATGAAACTCAAGAGCCGTTTTTAAACCCCACCGACTATGACGACGAGGAATTCCTGCGGTACCTGTGGAGGGAATACCTCCACCCGAAGGAATACGAGTGGGTCCTGATCGCCGGCTACATCATCGTGTTCGTCGTGGCTCTCATCGGGAACGTCCTGGGTGAGTCTCCCGGTGGGCTGTCACCTCCCCTCCGCCCAGCTGCAAGGCTGCGAGACCCCTCCCTCCTCCTGGGGTGCAAACAAAGAGGTCGCTGCTCTGGGGTGAGGCTTCTAATTAAAAAAAATAAATAAATAAAAGTGTTTTTTTTTATTTTTTGTTTTTTTGATTTTGTAAACTAAGACCGACTCTAGAGCGATTCTGGTTCTATGCAGAGAAGATGGAAACTGTATTTCTGTTTGAGCACCTTGGATTACCGGCGCGGGGACAGGGACGCGGACCTCCAGGCGGATTTGTTGAGTGTAGGGGAATCAGTCATGCCTCTGTGCAAATCGTGGGTTTCTGTGGGTGGCGGGGGGCTCTTGTAGGCACCCGAAGACACTGCTGAAGGCACAGGCCTTTGCGAGCTCCGTATTGCCCCTTGCCTAGGAGGCTTGGGCTCGGGTCAGGAGGGGCAGAGTGGAGACCCGCGGAGCAGGTGAGTGCGCTCATTCGTCCAAGCTGAATTAAACAGAACCCAGCCGGGAGCGGCAGGAGGTAGGAGGAGCATGCCGAAAAGTACCGGAGCTCTCAGACAGCAGCCCACCCATTCAAGCATTCATTCATTCATTCTTCAGCCCTTCAAACAATTTTTTTTTTTTTTTTCGGAGAGTGGTTGTTACCAGGTTCAGAAAATATTTGTGCCAATCTCCTTAAAAAGAAACTAAGCTCAATGTCAGTCTGTGTTGGTCTCTGAAAACACAGGTTTCCTTTCTAGTTCTCCGCTGTTCTCTTCATCATAATTTCCAAGGCCCTTCCTTTCAGCCGCAAATTATTTGCTTTTAACTTCCAAGCTTAACAGCCTACTTTATGTCACTCAGCTCTCCCCGTTTTATTAAGGAGACAGCATCTTCTCCCAGCCTGCCTGCTCTCTCCTGTCATTTTTAGCAGCCTTCCTCCACACTGCCCTCTGCTTTTGAAAAGCCTCTCAGCCTCCTGCTCTTCATTCATGCGGGAACACAGTCTTTCCATTCACAATTTAAGTCATAGCTCCCTCCCAACGCTCCTTTCTCCCATAGAAATGCCCCTCTGGCACTAAGGAGCTCCATCACCACGGAGCCCCCACGGGCAGGCCCTCAACTGCAAGGAAGACGCTAAGGAATTTAAGAGGCTTTCAACATGACCTCACCTGGTTTTTACCTTCTCTTCCAAGTCTAAGAACAGACAGCAGCCTCATCAATTCACCAGGCAGAGGAGCTGATAGTAGGTGACTGAGAGGAACTCTCTAGAGGGAGCATTATGGAAAAGACAAAGAATCTCTGAGAACATTCTTTGCTCTTTATTATTTTAAGCTATTTTTGCCCTTGCTAATATTTAAGATAAAAATAAAGACAGCCTTCTTGAGAGATGAAGGATGTGATAGAAGTGTAAATAGAAGCGGTTGGGCCTCTTGTTACAGGGATGTCTTCTAATAATTATGTCTTTTCTCTTTCCTTTCTTGTAATCTTTAGGGTTACAGCTATTAAGACACAGATACTATTAGCAAAGCAGCACTTTCATACAATTCTGCCCATACTTATTGTTATGAATAATCAAAATTGAACACGTATTGAGTTCCTACTTGTGCCAGACCATTTCACATGTACTCATTTGTTTAACTTTCAAAATAAACCACATTACAAGAAAACACAAGCATGACTTATTAGAGGTCGTGATTCAGATTCCATCTCATTTCTTCTGACCACAGATCCAGAACTCTCGATTATTATTCCACTCTAGAGCTAGAAAGCCTGTAGAGAAGGCACGTTCTGTTCCCCACTGTCTGCTGGATGGGTTTCCTTTGCTCCCTGCACCTGTGTACACTGCCAATAAACTTCACTGTCATCTCGACCACAAACCTGTCTAGGAAGGGCTATTACTGCTTAGAAATTTTATCACTTTGTGATAAAATGTGCTCTTACTTGATGCCATTTCATTTTCGCTTTGCATAGATGTTCTGGTGCATGGTTTAGGACTATTATGCTTACTAGGATGAGGAGTTTTTTTGTTTTTAGTTTTTTCCAAAAAGAGACACCTCTACATTGGGGCTACTTCATACTGTCAATGAAGACAGCACTGTCCATAGCTTCAAGTGCTGAAATACCCAACTCCATTCAACTTTTAAAAAAGATTCATTCAAAGCACTCTATTCTCTAGACACTGACAGCTATTTTTCTCAGGATTGGATAACATCAAAATCTTCTCCAGTTGATATGAAACTCATTCTTTACTGACAAATTTCCTGAAAGTTGATGAGGTTTAGGTTTGACATTTAAACAAATGAGCAGTGTCATTACTCACAGATTCCTGCTCTCTGATATCACTGTCAAATCTGCAAAATGGAACAGAATGAGAGTTGCCTTTATGCCTCATAGTACAAGCAGTTTTACTCAGGGAGCCAGGAAAAGTAGCACTATTCATGCAAGATAAGAGCTGCCAAGGGTATAAAAGTGGCATAACACAGTGAGGGCAGCAGATGTAATCACTGACCCTCAGGTCCATACATCATGTACACTTTCATGTAACTGACTGATTAGAAAATGCCAACCTTGTTGAACTTACAAATACAATGGCATCGGCTAGAATCCATTTCTCCCACAATGTCCTTTTGTAAAGTGATGTAACAGGATATTGTCTAAACAGAATAGCAAATTCTTGATCATCTCATCTCTTCTTTTTCCTCCTCACAATCCTTTTCCATCGTCATGCCCCAACTTCATCACAAAGATGTTCCTTGCAGAGACAGAAAGCAGTTTCCTGGAAACAAATGACAAAGTCATTCACAAAAAGGTACAATTACTGTAAATGGGAGTTGATGAGTATTTGTGTTCCAATAAAAAGTCATGTGTATAATTACAGAAATTTTAGTCATAAGAGGAAATATGTGGTAAAGTTCTGTTTTATAACCCAATAGATTAATCTACTTATTCAACCTGTATATTTTGAGCAATATTTTGTTTATAAAATTAATGTGTGTAAGGAGGAGGATTCTTGGGAAGACTCAAAGGAGTAAGTTAGATGTCCTAAGTACACCTAGGAAAAATATTCAATTCTCTGCCTCTCTTCCCCACATTGAATGGTATCCTAGTTCACTTGGGATTCCTCAGTCTTCCCTATCATGTCAGTAGAAAATGTGAAAATGGGGCCAGGCATGGTGGCAGAAGCCTTTAATCCCAGCACTCCAGAGGCAGAGGCAGAGGCAGGCGAATCTCTATGAGTTCAAGGCCAGCCTGATGTAGACAGTGAGTTCTAGGCCAGCTGGGTCTATAGTGAGACCCTGTCTCAAAAAGACCCCCCCCCAAAAAAAGAAGAAGACAGAGAAAATGTGAAAATGTCTAATCAGTGGATATGTTTCATGCTTCTTGTGTGGCCATTACCAAGTTGTTGAACTCTCCCAGTCTACCTGTTTCTAATTACAAACTGAGACAATAATGGTGCTTTGTCAAAGTCCTATCAGAATCCAATAGATAAGTATTCTCCATCTTGAAATAAAGTGGAACACACACACACACACACACCACACACACCATACACACACCATACACACACCACACACACACCCCACACACACACCACCCCCCACCACACCCCCCACACCTCATACACACCACACACACACACCCCACACACACCATACACACACCACACCCCCCCCATACACGCCCCCTGCACACACACCACACACACACCACATATACACACATACACCCCACACCCCACACACACACCCACCATTCACACACCACCCACACCACACATACACGTGCAGACTTGTGCGCGCACACACACGCACACACACCACACGCATACATATATATATATTTTTTTTTTTGGACCACAGCAAGCACTAATTAATGTCAATTTTTGTTCCTTTACTTTCACTAGTAAGTGTCCCACTGTGGCTTGTAGCACTTTTCTACCTCCAAAAAGTCTGTTGATCTCAGTGTCTCTTTAAGATCTTTGTTCTGACTCTGTTACTCAACTGTTTTCCTAAAAGATATGAGTTACATGGAATTGGCACATTCCTTTCCTTTTCATGTAGATCGATCTATCCATCACTTGATACTGTTTATTTAACATTTTGTTCCACCTCTCCAAGAAAGCCCTCCTCTTAAATTTTCATTTTTTCTCAGATTAAACTTGCCTGTACTAGGTCTCATTCATTTAATTATTTTGCAGTTGCTGTTAGTCATTTGATCTATCACTAATAATATTCTAGATAATACACATATTGGTTAAATAAGATTAAAGTACATTGTCACTTAAATATTTATCCAATAAAGTTAAGCAAATTGTATGTGAGGGATGGCGTGAATGTCTGAAATATAGATGTTTTCTACAGAGTTAATTTTATATCCCAGAAGTGAAATTGGCACAGCTTCAAGTCTGCTCCCTATAGCCCAAGGAGAGTAAGGGATTCTGCTTCTCCAAATTCCTGTTACAGTTTCTTGTGTTTGTAAACCCATCATTTCTTATAGAAAAAGCAGAAAAGGGTGAGAGAGAATACTTTACTCAAATCTGCAAAGAACCAACAGAAATCATGAATAGTGATTAAAAGGGCAATATTATGAGCTACTTATAATAATATATATTTGCAAGTCTATCAGTCAGGAGCTCAAGGAGGAGGATGCAAACATGATTTTTAGGGTAGCCTGAGTAAACTAGTTTCAGGCCAAACTGGGCTATATAGTACAATTCTGCCTCAAAAGCAAACTAAACGAAATCAGTTTAAATTCTAAACATGTCATGTAGATTTAGTTAAGTGATAATTAAACTTATAACTCTGCATTATGCTTCTCTAGAGCTATAACTACTTAGTCTTCATTAGTAAAAATAAAACATGTCTTTAAGAAAATATCAGTGTTAAATTTTGGGTCCACATAGTGATGGGTAAAATGGACTGACAATAATAAAAGTAATAGGTGTCATTAATAAATTTAAACGTAATGGTTTATTCCTATATTTGGTAAAATATATATGAAAAGTATAATGATAAAATAAAAATATAAGTAACATAATCAAAGAAAAATAAAACAAAAAATTTGTAATGATGTCAAATCTAAATCCCAAATACTGTCTCCCAGTGTTCTGATTTCTTCCTTGTTTTAGTAAAATATACACACTAAATAATATCATTTGTAATTGTAAAACTTCTTATCATTCTGCATTTTAATTATATTCGAAATTTCTCATGCACTGTAGCTATGCGAGCATTAGAAAAAATCAATGAATTCCCTCTCAGCTCTTCACAGTTCACACTGCCCACGGCAGACGTTCTCATACTCCCTTTCTGCAGCATTCTGATGCTTCCTGCTCTGTTAGAGATGCTGGCTCCATAAGTAATGACTCCTAGGGATGGATTAACTGGTGGAAGGTTTTTATCTCCAGTTCCTTTTCTCACTGTGCAGAAAAATGAAGAACATTTATTGAGTAACAAAAGCTGAGGCCCAAAGTGACAGGCACCCCTCCTATGTGTCATTGACACCATCCAATAAACACCATGTGGGGGTTAATAATCAATAATTGTTTAACGACTGATATAAATGTAATGCAAAGAGTAATTTTTACTGATTTGAAAGTTTAGTCAAACAAAGTAGCAGTGCAAAGTCTCAGATACAATTTATTGGAACCAGTGCCCTACACATTGTCCTATTGCTCCAGTCTCCTCTTTCTCTGGCTTCTAAGCTTGACCGGAGCAGCACAGCACAATGCAGTGACTCGGTGCCCTCTAGACGATTTACAGGACTGTTTTGGCATGTTGTCACACTATTTCGCTGATAGACTACACTTCTTCAGCTCTGAGGATGAGCTCATTTGATAAGCCAATCAAGGTCAGAGTAGGGTTACATTACAAGAGAAATTTTCAAGGTAAAATAGGTACTGCCAAAAATGCTTTTGCCTATTCTGGGGAGCTGACTCACTGGACAAAAAATGTTAGATAATTGTGGCAAAGGATTGTTATGTTACTGAAAATGTTATTGTTAGACATAATGTAAGACCAAAAGCCAAACACTTAAAACCTGGTAATCTAAAGACGTTTCTTCTTTATCTATGTTTTCAAATATAGTCATACATTTAAAATATTAATATTTTCTTAAATAAGGATTAAATTTCTATTGATTTGACCAAAAGATTTGATAGATATTTTTAATCTCATTAAAATCCTTATCTTTAGAGTACTGTCTCATAAAATAGCAAATTCCTCAAACTAAATATCTGCCTTATTATTTTATTCTCATTAGAGATAATTATCACTGAATCTTTGCTAGTAATTTGCTTGCAACAGTGAACACCTAGAAACCATGTTCAATGTTTATAGAATACTTATTCTCCAGAGCATCTTGCCATATTTCTGTCTTGTTCTTCACAACTTCTTGAGATAGATCAGTTAATTAAAATGACTCAAATTCTTGAGATTACTTCAAGCCACTATGAAAGAAGCTCAGGGCACATAGAAACGTCTATTGGCTGTGAGTTTAGGGTGAGAAAAGCTGCCAGTTCCTGTGTTGTGAGACCAGAGACAGCCTTTCCCCAACCTTAGGTACACCAACTTGGATTCTTGATTCTGTCAGTACTCTGAAAACATGCTCACATTAATCAAACTTGCAAGCTTGTCAGAATAAAATAAGTAATATTTTTATGCTTCGGCTTGAAGTAAGAAATAACTACAATAAGTCCTAGAATGCCAAAATCTCTCCAGTCATCAGTCCTTTTTCTGTAGACTGGTTTATGTGAAGACTATGGTTGGTCTGAATACCTAGTCCACATCACAGTAGCAAAGAAACTCGGATTTTTCCATTGGCTTGGCACCACATAGGTTTATTTCCTTTTTAAAGACTTATTTATCTTTTATTATTATTATGTGTGTGTGTGTGTGTGTGCGTGTGTGTGTGTGAATTTGTGTGCATCAGTTGTGTTCAGGTGTCATCAGAGGCCAGAAGAGGACACTGAATTTCCTGGAGCTGGCGTTGTGGGTGGTTGTGAGCCACTGCGTGGGTGCTAGGAAGCAAAACCCCTCCCCTACAAGAACAACAAGCACTCTTAATGGTGGAGTCATCTCTCCAAACCCCTGTATCTTGATAGTTTAGCAAATCAAATAGGTGAGAGAGTCTGTTTCATCCAATGACTCATGGTCCAAGCGTGTATCACCTCAGCACCTGGCATCTGTGATAACTAACATCTGAGATGGCTTCTAATATCCCTGCTTCCTGGTGTCGTCACCTTATCTCTTCTCTGTTCACATTATCCTTGTGGTAGTCTAGATCACAACAGCATACACAAGTGGTAAGAGTATGTGACTTCCAGAATTACACTATAAAATGATTAGAATCTTTAGTTTGAACTTATCTTTTCTTTCTTCTTCTTAAATATTTTCCTCTGGAGCCAACCCACCTGATGAGAAATTTGAACTGTCCACTCACATGCCATTGAGAAAAGGAAAACTGTTGACAACTTTATATGTGAGCTTGGCCTCAATTCCTCAGTACGGAGGAGGCTTATGAGGTGATTATACCAGATTCCTAACTCAGCTTGACTGAAACTTGATGGCAGACTCTGAATCAGAGCTAACCATCCAAACTTCACGCCAATATCTGACCCTCCAGAATTTCTGAACACATTTTGGCTATTTTAAGCAGTTAGGTTTTCAGGTAAGTTCATGTACATAACCTAATGTTTACATGGTAGAACAGTTGTGAACTAGAAAACAAACCCTAGCTGGAAACGTTTATTTGGCCACATCATATCATGTCAACCTGCAAAGGAGGCAGGAAGAAAGGCATCTGACACAGAAGGTGTACGGTACCAAATTCTATTTTGATATAAATAAAATCAGAACAAGGGAATTGAGAGGAATTCAGTGCTCAGTGGCATACCACTAAAATACGCTGATTCATACGTACACAGTTTTAGATCTCTGGCAATACAAGTGGCTAAAAATATGAAGAGGATTTGTGCTGATTACTTTGGAAGGATGGAGGCAAAAAGGTTGAAGAGACTATGGTACACAAATATAATGTGGCAAATGCAGTGGTGGAGGAGTGCTCTGAGGGCTGTAAGGAGAAACGAAAACTCCTCTAAGCTCCTTTGGGCATTAGAAGCAGGAGGAGTTAACACCTAACCTGAGTTTCAATGAATGAAAAAATTGGACAAGGGTGTTCTAACCAGAGCTAACAACAGAAGTAAAATCAAAGAGGCATGAAATAGCATGGGCTATGAAGAGAATGTTAACAATCTCTAACTCAGGGTAAGCACGGATAAGCAGTGAGAGGGGATAAGTCTCAACTGTGATAAGGAATGGGCCCGGAACAGTCTGTGAACCATGCCTAAGATCCAGACTTTGGCAATGTGGTGGAAGGAAGCCATTGAAGTATTGCGAGGATGGTGTTGTTTGCGACATCTATGAGAGTGTTCTAAAAACAACGCAGAGAATAAATCCAAGGGCGGACATTAGGAGTCTCCACACTGGCATTTGTGTCTCCCTTGGTCTATTTGATGACTGTGACTTAAGTGAAGAAATACATGACGTTAACAGTTATAATTCACATCTCTAATAGTTTAGTCCCATGGTGCTTTCCACATTCTGCATAGAGGAAGAATGAAGGGAGAAGAGGAGAAGGTGGGGAAGAAAAAGAAGAAAGAGAAAGGGGACATGCACACATATGTGCAAACAGCCATCAAAATCATTTCTAGTTAAAATAATTTTATCATCTCTTCGCTGTACGACATGCTTATGAATGTCACACGCCATAACCCTGTTTCTGCTTTCCACTATTTCCACGTTTCTTTATCCTTTGCCCCCTCTCTCCTGACTTCTCTCCTTCCCCTCCCTCTCTCCCTTCTTTCCTTCCTTTCTGAGACAGGGCCTTACTCTGATTCTCTGGCCGGCCTATTCCTATTCTCTATTAGTCCAGGGTGCTCAAACTCATAGCAATCCTCCTGTCTCAGCCTCCCCAAGTACTGATACTATATACTTGTGTCACCAGCACAATGACATTTTTGCATGAACTCACTCATTTCTGGGAGTCACTACCTTCATGTCTGTCTGTTATTTTAACATTTCAATCATGTCCTCACACTAACCAAAATGAAAATTTCACATTTATTCAACAAAATCCAAAATTGTGTGCTTTTTTTGTTTAAAGAACCTAAAACTTTGAAAACATTCTCATTTTATGGAGCTATATCTCATGGGTAGAATATTGCCTAGTATATGTGAATTGCTGAGCTGTATGCCTATCAATGCTAAAAATATTCTCATTGAAGATCAGTTTTCTGTGAAGAAGTTGCACTGAACCAGGGATCAGCAGTTATGAATTTCAGTGAACATTTTTTCTACATTGGCAAGAATACATACTTTAAGATTTCTGAAGACATGAATAACTTAATTTTTTGTTACTCCTGGTTCACAATAAAAATATTAAAATTGTAATATCTTAGTCAGGCAAGATGGCTCAGGGAGTGGTCTCCACTTCCAAGTCTGATGACCTGAGTTTGGTCCGGGTCCCAGAGTGGAAGGAGGTACCCAGCTCCCACACATTATTTTTTGACCTCCTCCATATGCAAACAACTGTAAGAACACACCCATGTATATACACATAAAACTATGCACAAAAATGATAAACAGAAATGTGATAAAACTGTAATATACGTCTCTAGATTCTCAATGAGCTTTTATTATCTAACTTTCTTTTTGCTTTGGATTTTGTATTTTTTTTGAACAAAATACATTTATTACTAACGATACTATATTTTATATTTTTAAATTTTTAAGTTACGTTTTCAGACTGTCATACATGTGTACCAAAAATTAGGAAATCAAAAAACTGGACAAAAAGTCTTGAATTTTCCAAACTTAAGGGGATAGTTCTTAATTATCCTCAGAGAGAAAGTAGAAATGATAAATATACTGGAGATAAGTAAGTTCAATTAACATTTAGGTCAAATAACTGATTGAAGAATAATTTTTTTTCTCATCTGAACAGATTTCATGTGTTTCTGCTCTAGAATATACACAGTTGCTGACCTCTCAGACCCTGGCTTTCTCCTGCACACTCCTCCCACTGTACAAAAGGTCTCTCAGTGTCAGAACTCAGTCATTGTCCTTTCATAGGTGTCAACATCTCACTACACTTTCATCACTGGACTTTTTACTCTTGGAAATACTGTTCAGTTTTTCTTTTATTCTATTATGTATCTTAATTAAAATATAAGTCCCAGAAGAATGATTCAGTGATTTTTCTTGTTTGCAAGTATCTTACCAGTGCCTAGAAGATAGGCTGGCATTTATTAAACGTGTTAGTGTTAGACTCTCTGTCACTGAAAGGAATGTTTTAGATTTAAATACATGTTTAAAAATAAATATTTGAGATAAAAATTTCAATATTTTAAATTACATTTGTGATCATTTTTGCTTATTTAGTTATTTGATATATTTGTCTTTTTTGGGTGCTGGGGTTGAATTTGGAAGAATATTCAACATCACTGAGATGCATCTCAGCCTTATTTTGGTTTATTTTTAAGGAAACATACACATCAAAATAAGTTTTTAACCATTATTAACTAATGATCATAAGGTACCAGTTGATACCTCTCTCCCCAGCACTAGAAACCTTTGTTGTTGCTCAGTGACTTGGACTGGAAAGCTTTCTTGCCTCTCTCAGGAAACTACTAGCTATGATAATTTCGCTGTTTGATTTTTATCAAGGAAAGTACGCCAAGATCCTTCAAAATTTATGCAGTGGACTTTTTGAAGTTGTCATATTGCCCTCACTACACAACTCCAGCAAATGTTTGCAGCAGGTCCCTTTAGTTAACCCTGCTGAAGCAGGCGTGATAGAGTTATTATTTTCTCCCTTCCCAAGGTAGTAATGGTGTTCAAGAGCTGCTGCTCTGTTTTCTGAGTGGTTTCTCATTCTCCGACAATAAGTTCGGTGATTTGTCAGTTCCATTCCTCCCTGAGTGACACAAGCATGATAGGCTATACAAGTTGAAAGTATCTGTGGAATATAAGAAGAACACAATTTCATACATGTATTTTCTTGTGATCCTAACTGAAAGAAACTTGAGTGCCTTAATCAGCATTGGCTAAATAGGTACCTGGTCTTATAGATGCTGACGGGAATGAAGAGTGGCTAATATAAGAGCCAGAGCAAAGCTAAGCAGAGAATTTTTCCCCTTCTTGGTAAGGACTTCACATCATTGCTCCAAGTGCGATGGAACAATGGTTGTTGGTTTCAAGTTATGCACATATCTTTATCAAGTGGAGACAAAAGCCACAGAGCTTTGTAGAAGGCTCAGACTAATTGTAGAAGCAAGAGGCAAACGGAAATGAAGTGCTTCCCAGCAGCTCAGTGATTTCCTAGAGATTACCTAATTTGGAGCTATTTCCTTTTCTTATTTCAATATTTACTGAACACCCACAACACGCAGTCTGTTTCATTATATTCTGTTGAGGAAACGGAGACGTGAATGAGGCATAGCCCTTACCTACAGAGAATTTTTAGCCTTGGGTTGGACTCTAAGATATAAATGATAGGCTATAGTATGTTGGATTTTGAAGGGGAAAAGATCATGTTATAGCATTCAGCAGATCTGACTTGGAGTAACAAGTATTCCTTCTCTTAAAAGGAAATATTGAAATAGAAACGGAGACGTGAATGAGGCATAGCCCTTACCTACAGAGAATTTTTAGCCTTGGGTTGGACTCTAAGATATAAATGATAGGCTATAGTATGTTGGATTTTGAAGGGGAAAAGATCATGTTATAGCATTCAGCAGATCTGACTTGGAGTAACAAGTATTCCTTCTCTTAAAAGGAAATATTTGATGTTTCATTTGTTGACATGTGAGTACAATTTTAAAAAGTTCTAATAGAGCAAAGAAACACCAATTAAGTTGATAAAGTACTAAATGAATGACAGCATGAAAATGCATAAACAGCTGTGCATAAGCCATGCCAAAAAGTGACTCAGGGACCCCAGGACAGCATGGGTTTTCCTATGCTGTTCTGAGTAGTTTAACATGATAGCTCCTCTGATACTTTGAATTGCTTCCTTTATTGATGATTGTGAGTCTTTATTTGGTATTGCTTGTGTGTAGCATTGAATACTGGTGGATTAAATCAGCACATTCTGTGAAGTTTTTAAGTGACTTTGTTCTCACGTGGGAGATTGATGGAAGATCCATCTGGGGCAACGGTTAGAGTATGATGAAGATATAAGAGATCAGACCCTGAAAAACATGTTCAACACTCCCGAGGCTAGTGATTTTTTAGGGTAAAGTCCACAGAGTGGAGTTGACTAGAAGTTAAAAATGAAACAAATATGAAGGGTGTGTGGAGAGAGATGATGGCAGCCCATCAGACACAAGGAACCAGAAGAGTTTTTTCAAAAAGCACCTGGTGGTTTATGATTTGTAGAAGTTTTTAGCCAAAAAAAGTATGATGTCGCCTTACTTTGTCTTTTTTTTTTTATTAAGATAGATGAGAAATATGCAATGAAAATTAGGTGCATGCATAGAGAAATAATAATGCACTTGGCAGTGAGGGTTTGGTCTGTGATTGTTGGAGGAACACAGTGTACAGCTGTCCAGCTTCAAATGAGTCTTGATCCCCCTGTGCCATGCACAGTAAATTTGCTACTCTGTTCTGTTTAACTGTGGTTATACATGTGTATATATACACACATATAGTGTGTGTTAAAATTACTTTAACAACGACTTCTAGGATAATTAAAATCATATAAGGGAATATAAATCATTTAATATGGCAACACCTTTTGCCGCATTAAAAAATTTATGATTTCAAAAAATACTTCTTATACCTAGAGCAGCAAAGCAAACACGCAAACCGCCTTCCCTTAGGAAACTCACACTCTGGTGGAGATGTGCGTAGGATATGTATTTTGACAATAGGGCCAACACGATTTGCTGATAGATATCGTGGTTAGAAGAGAAAGAGAACAGGCTGTATTTTCACACCAAGTCACTAGATGCTGGTGACATTTACTAGGATGAGACCATGGGGTAGAGCAAGCTTGAAATACAGATTAAGAGGCAATCAAAATTTGCTTTTGGCCCTTTGGAGTTTGAGGAGGTATGCTGGCCGTTTGATTATGACATCTGGAAAACAGTTGAGATTTCATGTCTGGTGAAGTAAGTATGAGATTTCTAAACAGTATCCTATTTAATTCCCTATCATTTTATATTGTATCCATAGATTTCAAAGATTACAGGATGAACCACATGCCAAGTTAATGCTGGTGATTTCTTCCTCATAAACTATATTACAGCTGACTGTCTCTTGTGTGAAAATGCAATATTTAAATATTTTGATAGGTAAGCAATATATTTTGAAATATAGGTAAAATAATTAAATAGTTTTGATAGGTTAAAAATATCTTCTTTTGTTGTACACATTTGTCATTCTTAAAAACACTGAATCATAAACATACACTAAGTAGAAAAATATATTTTTTATACTTTAAAAAATTTACTCTTTAATTGCCATTCAAATTGCCAGATTTCTTTATGGTGTTTTCTTTCATTTTTAATTAAATTTATTCCCTGACATCTTCATACATGCACACACACACACACATACACACACTCACACAGACATACACACACACGTATGTAACGTGTTCTGATTCCATTTCCTGCTCCCCTCTCTTCTCCCCTCCCATACTATCAGCCTCTCTCCTTTCTACAAGATAATTCTGCTGTAATGTCACTGTGTTTTGTCTTGTGAACCACTGAGTTCAATTAGGGTTGTCTATGTGCATGGATGGGAAGCCTGGGGCTCCCCAGTGGCTACGCTACTGGACAAAGACTCTCCTTCTCCTGGTACTCATCAACAGCCCATGGTTCTCCAGGGAAGGATATCATCTGTGAAGATCCCTGATCCCTGGGGTGGGTGATATAGATGTCCCATTTAGGGCTGAGCCCTCAACTATTATTTATTCTCAGCTGGCTGAGCAGTCAAGAGTCTCTGCATTTACTATCATTTGCTGTAAAAAGAAGGTTTTCTGATCAAGACCGAGAATAGCACTTGTCTATGGGTATAAACATACACATTTAGAAGGCAACTTGACACTACACCCATATAGCAAGACAAGAGTAGTAAGTTCTCCCCTAGTGCCTATGACCAGTCTTGGGTTTTTTAGTTTATAGTAACAGGCATGAGCTCTCTCCTATGGAGCAGGCCTCAAATCCAATCAAAATAGAGGCTGATTACTTCTAAAACAGCCATAACATTGTTGTACCACTGGGAACATCATACGTAGAGGGTCAGTACTGTAACACTCAAGGTCCACGGAGGGCTAAGATTGTTGATGATTTTCTCCCCAGCTGCCTGCATAGCATCTTCCAGGACTATCAATGCTAGAAGCAGGTAAGAGCTTCCAGGTCAGTTCAGGCTTAATTTATCTAACTCTTGCAACAAAGATACGTGGTGTCTTCAGCAACAGTGTCTTACCATCAAGTTCTGGTAGTCTACCAAGAGCAATAGAATAGCCTGTGCTATGGATCTCTATGGGGGTACCTGACCACCAACACATAGGGAAATATCTCACTTTTGACACTAAGAATTTCATCTGATGATCCGTAGCTTCTGGGATTGGCATTATTTATCCAGGCAGGGAACAGCCACTCCAATTCACTTTTAAACATACTCTTTTAGTTAGCCTGAATGAGAAGGAGATTTCTCTCTGACTTCATACATCTTTAGTTTCGGATATTCCTCACCGCACTCCACCTCTCCTCTATCCTCCTGACCCTTCTCATTTAAATCTTCTCTCTCCCAGTACTCTCCCTGTTACTTTCATGTTGCATGCGTTCTACTACTCTTACTTTGTTTTGATTAATCCTCCATCATGCCTACTTCTCTCTCTCATCTCCTTTCCATCCCTCCTGCTGCTTGTACATTTCCCCCCCCACTATGCCCGGTCTCACTTTCATGTCATGTTCTATTGCCATCTCCAACATCCACTTCTGTAAAACCTCTTTTTCCCTTCTTATAGACCTGTGAGGGTTAATACTGTCAAATCAATATTAAGAAGGCAAGTCTCCTGGCACACCTGTGAACAATTATCTAAATTAATTAGTGTGAGCCTCTGTGAAAGTCTATGAGGGAGTATACTGATTCCTTAATTGAAGTAAGAAAACCCACCTTAATTGTGAACAGAACCATTAACCGAGTGGGGGTTCCTGGACTGCTGAAAACAACGAGGGCAAGATGAATACTAGCATGCATGCATTCATCTAGTTTTCTCTTCTTGACTGTGAATGTAATTTGACCAGTTCCCTTAAGCTTTTGCCCCTTGATAGCTCTACCATGATAGACTATATTCCTGGAATTCTGCTTCAAGTAGATCCTTTTATCATAAGTTGCAAGGTATTTTATCACAGCAACCAGAAAAACACTAAGGCATGTCTCATTTTGGTTTCATGACATATACCCACATTCGTTTTCCCATAAATATGCTTACATTAAAATTAGAAACTATGACTTGGATAAGACAGAGAAAATACGGTATTTGCTATTCTGAACCTATTATTTCACTTATAATAGTTTTCAGGTCCATCCGTTTCTGTGAAAATTTCATTTTTCTATAAAGCCAAATAGAATACCAGCGTGTATTCATCCTTTCATCTGTTGATGATCCAGTTCCTTGCTACTGTGAAAAGAGGAGCAATAAATAGGATATGATCTCCATAGAGTGTCTGCTCAGCAGTGGTACAACGGGTCATATTTTAATTGTAGTTTTAGGTTTTGTACAGATAGTCACACTGATTCCCACTGATTCCCATAGAGACTACACCAATTTACATCAGTAAACAACGGCTCCTCTTTTACCACATCCTCATCAGCATCTGCTATTTGTTTTCCTGGTGGCGGGAATTCTAATGGAGTAGGCTGGAATGTCATAGTTTTAATTTGTGTTTCTCTCATGGCTAAGGAGGTTGAACATTCTAAAACCTATTTATTGTCTGATTAGTTCATTGGCCTATTTACCGATTGGTAGGGTTTTCGAGTTTAATTTTTGTGGTTGTTTATAAATGCTAGATATTAACCTTCTGTCTGAAATATATCTGGCAAAATTTTTCTCAGCACTCTGTATGCTGTTTTTTCATGCTGTTGATAGTTCCCTGGCTGTACAGAAGCTTTTAAATTAAATTGAAGTCGGGCGTGGTGGCCAACGCTGTTAATTGGGAGGCAGAGGCAGGCAGATTTCTGAGTTCAAGGCCAGCCTGGCCTACATGGCGAATTCTAGGCTGGCTGGGGCTACATGGAGACCCTGTCTTGAAAAGACAAAAGAAAAAATAAATAAAAAATGTTTAAAAGACCAAAAAAAAATTAAATTGAATCCTATCTTCCAATTGTTTAGGTATTTTCTATATTGTTTATATGCAGGAAGTTCTTCTCTGTTTGTGTATCTGAAATGCTCCCCTAAGTTTTCTTCTAGCAGTATTAACACTTCATGTTTTAAATTAACATCTTTGATCTACTCTGAATTGGTTTTTGTTCAGAGTGAGAAGTATGTACCTAATTTAATTCTTCTGCAAATGAATGTTCAGGTTTAACTGCTAGTGTTAAAAAAATAAATAGTTCATATGAATGTGAATTTGTATGAGTAACTGACGAGCTGTCTGGAAGACTCTGATTCCTTGTGGCCATGCACTCCTCTGGCTCTTACAGTCTTTCTGCCTCCTCTTCCACAGTGATCCCTGGGCCCTGGGAGGCAGAGGTTTGAAGCATCTAACCTATTCAAGGATAGGCACTCTGAAGCTTCTTGTTCTCTGCACATTGGCCAGTTGTGGATGTATTGCATTTACTGGTTTGCACATAAGATGAAAATAACTTGGTCATGATGCGTGACTTTTCTGTGCTTTTGAGTACTATTTGCAATTCTAATGTTCAGAATTTTTGCATCTTTATTTATCACAGAAATTTGCCACACTTTTAATTTTGTTGTGTCTTTATCCAGTTTTGGTAACTTTGCAATACTGGCTTCATAGAATGTTTTGATAGTGTTTATTCCCTTTACTACTTTGTGGAACCACTTGAGAAGTGTTAATATTACATCTTCCTTAAATTTTGTTCTCTATTACCACTGAAATCTACCTGATGACTTTATATCCATGCTCAGATGCCAAGGAGCTCAGAAAGTGACTAACTGTAACTAGTAATAATCAGATACATAGAGATTAGAAACGCATGTGCAAACATCTTAGTGCTAGTTACATTAAAAATGAAATTTTCTACATGAAACTCTGTATTTTAATAATGAAATGGAGATCTTTTTTAAAGGTTAAAACCTCATTTAATTTTATGTCTTACAGGGTTTAAACTGAGTGTAAACCTAAAAATTACAGCCAATTTTGAAAGAGCTGCATCTTAGCTCTGGAAATTGTTATTGAATATGTCAATGCTGTTGTAATGAAATGCTTTTTCTAAATATGTGGTTATTAAATACATAATTAAAAAAAAAAGTTTGTTCTCAACAGTAATGGTGACAGTACGCACAAGTTCCATGCAAGCTCAAACAAGACAAAATCTCAGCATAAACAAGGGAAGTGGGTAAGAAATCCCTACCTAACCTAAGGAATTCTTGACAACTGATGGCTGCTAGGAGGGGGAGACTCAATGTTTTACATGGCTGGGACTCTTGGTGGGCCCAGGGGATAGACCCTCACTGAAGGACATTTGGATCAAACTGTCTAGGCTGTATTATATATAAGAGAATACATTAAATTGGGTAGGTGACAGTGGTGTAGAGGTGAAGCTAGGGCAGGGGATCTAAATACCACTAATCTATATTGTATGAACATCACAAAAATTCAATAAAAAAATAAAATTTTTATAAAAGTTCAGTAGCATTCAGCAGTGAATCCATCTGGTCCTGAACTTTACTTTGTGGAGAAACTTTTCATTACTTCTTCAATCTCATTGTTTGTATGTAGTCTATCGGAATTATTTTTACCTTCTGAGAGCATTAATTTTGAGAAGTCATAGGCAGTTATAAATTATTAATTTCTTCTAAGTTTTCCAGCTTTTTGGAATATAGGTTTTCAAAGTGTTCCCTAATGACTTGAATTTTGTTGGAGTTTGTTGTAATAAATCCCCTTTCATCTCTAATTTTATTAATTTAGCCCTTCTCTCTTTCTTTTGGTTAAACATGGGTTTGGTCATTCATGTTAGATTTTTCAAAGAACTAAGTCATTGGATAATTCTTTTTTGTTATTTTAGTGTCTATTTCATTAACTTATGCCATAATCTTTATTATTTCTTGCTGCATGCTGGATTTGAATTTGGCTTCTTCTTGTTTTTCTTTCTTTGCATGTTTTTTATATTAGTTATTTTATGATTTGAATTTGGCTTCTTCTTGTTTTTCTTTCCTTGAATGTTTTTATATTAGTTATTTTATGTATTTTATTGAATACATGCAGGTGGCCAGAGGACAACTTCTAGGCATCAGTTCTCTCCTTTTACCATAGGGGATCAAACTTAAATCAGGTTTGGCAACAAGTGTCCTTACCTAGTGAGCCATCTCACTGGCCCTCCTTGGTTTTCTAGAACATGGCAGTGCATCATTAGGTTTTTAAGATCCTTCGCATTCTTAATTGTGAAAACTTATAGTTACACAGTATTTTAGAGCTGCCTTGCTGTATCTTAGAAGCTTTGGTACTGTGTATTATCATTTTCTTTTGATTTTAAGAAATATTTCATTTCCTCTCTAATTTCTTCAGTGACCTGCTTTTCATTTGAAAGTGTATTGTTCCATCTCCAAGTATTTCAAGCTTTTGTTTGGTGTCTGAAGTTACCCTTGGTGATGACTCCCAGTTTTATTCCATTATGGTCTGATAGAATGCTAGACTTATTTTATTTTTGGTTTTTATAAGGCCTGCTTTGTGGGCTATAGTGTTATCTATTTTAGAGAAGATTCTCTATGCAATGGAGAATATGTTTACTCCTGTGTGTGGAGTGGAAGATTTTGTAGATGTATGTTAAACAGAGTTGATCTATGATATAATTTGGCTTTGATTCTTTAGTTTTGTAAGACATATCTGGGTATGTCAATGAAATACAGAATTCTCCTATTATTAGGATGTCAGGAACTATATGGTCTTTTTCACTTAAATTTGTTTTATAAATTTTTTGGCCCCAAAACACAGTTGATACATGTGCACACTCATTATATTTTTATCAGTTTTTCTTTTATTAGTATGTAGTGGCCCTCTTTATCACTTCTAATTAAGTTTGGTTTGAAGTTTACTTTATCACACAGAAGATTCATATGCTAACTTATTTATAATTTTATTTGCTTCATAGGTTTGTTTCCAACCTTGACTTCCAATTTTTGAATGTCATTGCTAGGTATGTTTATATCTTCAGAAAACAGATAGTTGGATCTTGTTTTTTAATCCAGTCAGATATAACAGTTATATCTTTTAACTGGTGAGTTATGGGCATTTGCAGTCAAGATTGTTACTGAGATGGATTTGTTATTAGAGTTGATTTTATTAGTTGCTGTTCTGGTTAGGTTATTTATCGTTATTGTTTTTTTTCTGTTAATATTAGAAGTCTGTTATACTGGACATGATTAATTACTTTCCAGATCACTTCTGTTCATCTGATATTCACATGAAATATATTATTTCTTGTGTGGTTTCTTCTTTCTCTGTGGATACTATTTTTCAGCATGTTGACTTGGTTGTCATGAATTTCCTTAATTTGTGCTTGTCCTTAAATATGCTTATTTCTCTATCAATATTAGAAGATTAGTTTGCTGGGTATAGCAATCTTGGTTGACAGTTATTTACTTTCAAAGCTTGAATTTCATGATTTACTATTTTCATGTCTTTTAGGGTGGCTGATGAAAGACTTGCTATTATTCTGATGCTTCTGCCTCAGTGAATTGGAATTATCTACTTACAGCTTTTTGTTGTTTGTGTTTTGAGACATGGTCTCCCTGTAGTTCCAGATGACCTGGTACTTGCTATGTAGACCAGGCTGGTCTCCATCTCACAGAGATCCCCCTGGCCTCTGCATTCCAAGTCCTGGGACTAAAGGCATGTGCCACTGTGGTTGGCTTACTTACAGTTGTTAGTGTTACTGCTTGGCTTCATATTTTGATATCTTGACTATAATGTGTCATGGACAAGTTCTTCCCCTGCCATCCCTATTTTGGGTTTGAAACATTCCTTATGTATGGATGTCTAATTTTTTCCCTAAGTTTCAGATAATCTCGACTAGATTGTCTAAGCATTTTTATTTTCTCCTAGCGCCTCTCTCTACCCTATGAATTCTTAAGCTTAGTCTTTGGAACTATTTTGGTCATTGTCATTATTTTTCTTTACATATACATGTTTATATTATTGTCTTGACTGCATGTTCTGTATCCTTGAAGTTTGTGCCTCCCCTTGTTCTGATCTGATGATGATGTTTTCTGCTATGTGTTTTATTTGGCTGATTATTTTCTTTCAAAAATTTGTTTGGTCTTTTCTCAGTACCTCAATTTCTTTGTCATATTTTCCCTCTACATTTTACATTTTTTTCCTTCAGTTACTGATTGTAGTGTTTGCTTTGGTGACATTGTAATCTAAGTCCTGAATTGATTTTGAGCTTTCATCTCAAATTCCTGAATTACTTAACTATGTATTTGAGTCCACTGTATGACCTTGATCCTTTTTAGAGTAGGACTCTGGTCTGAAGCCATACCACCCTGAACAGGCCCTAAAAATTCAACTCTAAAAGTCATTTTTTAAAAAATTTAAAAATATTTTTTGCTATTCTTGCTCCAGGGCCCACAGGTACTCTACCCAGCTGGTTAGGCACTCTCCACCCTGTCCCCACCCCTGCCTACCCCCCATCATCTTGCCTAATACTTCCAGATGACCCCATTGGATACTATTGTAGAGTTCTGCAACTGCTGGTCAAACATGGGGTAAGGGTATGAGGGAGTACAAATAGGGCAGGGTTCTAAACACAATTAAGATATATTGTATCAAATGCACAAAAATTCAATCAAAAATATATATTGAGAAAAAGAACGAAAAAATTTGTCAAGTTGTAATTTCCTCTACCTACATCCTCTTCTATACCCCCTGATTTCATGTACTCTGAGAGAGAGAGAGAGAGAGAGAGAGAGAGAGAGAGAGGCTTTATGAGTGAAACCTGCTTTCCCAAATGCACTTGTGTGTGTGTATCCATCCACTGGAGCCTTTTTAACTTGTCCAGAGTCACATCCCAAAGAAACCTGACTCTCCCTCTCCCAGAAGCCACCAGTTGCCAGTAGCTCCCCAGTTAGGACTGGAGCCTCTCACCTACCTCCCCACTTCCATGCTGGGATTCTATCTGGCTTGAGTTAAGGTGGGACTTGTGCATGCTGTCACCATTCCTGTGAGTTCATATGACCAACTATCCAGCTGCCAGGAAAACTCTCTTTCCTTATGATCATCCATTACCTCTGGCTCTTACAATCTTTCTGCCCATCTTCTGCAATGATCCATGATCCTTGGGAGGCAGAGGTTTGATATGGGTGTCCTACTCAGCAACAAGCACTCTGAAGTCTCATTCTCTGCCCATTGACCAGTTGTGAATCTTTGTGTCAATCACCATCAGCTGCATGAGTGTTTCTCTGATGAGAGTTGAGAAGTGCGTTAATCTACCAGTATAGCAATAAGCCATTATGAGTTAAATACTATGTCTAATTAGCAGAATGATATTAATAAGCTCTCCCCAGTGGCCTGTGACCTGTCTAGCCACAAGTTCCAAGCCTGATGTCAGTGTCAGGTATGTGCTCCATTTTGTGAAGCAGACCAATTAGATAGTGGTTATTTATTCTTATAACATTTACACTACTATTGCACCAGTGGCAAAAGATTCTATGTCCTACTACAGAGATACCTATTCATCCATGCTCATTGCTACTCTAGTCACAATAGCCAGGAAATGGAAACAGCCTAGATGTCCATTGGCTGATGAGAAAATGATGAAAGTTTAGTACATTTACACAATGGAAATTTATTCAGCTATTAAGAAAAACAACATTATGAAATTCTTAGGTAAATGGATGGAACTGGAAGAGATCATCCTGAATGAGAGAACTTAGACCCAGAAAGACAAACATCATATATTCTCTCTCATAATTGGATGCTAGCTCTGAATCCTTAGATATGCATGTTTCAATTGGAAAATCCATAAAGGTCAGGAAACTAGTCAACAGTCATGGAGGAGGAGGCTTTGTGTGAAGGGACGTAGAATGCCGTGATGAAAATGGAAAAGGAGAATTAGTGGAGTATGACGAGTTAAGTGTGGGTAATGGGAAGGCAGAGCAGAGAAGGCAGTATGGGCAGGAATAACTAACTCCAAAAGCCTTTAGAAAAAGTCATATGGAAACCTACCACTATAGAAGCTTCTAAAAGTGTATGTATACATATATAGTATTAAAAGAGCTTAAAGGTAGCTATCTTATAGCAGAGAACATTGCCTGTACTGGACACCATAAGCTAGCAAAGAAAAAGCCTAATGCCAGGAATGGACTCCACCTTTCAAAGCTGTGGACCAGGGATCTCATAAACCCTCAAGTAATACTGACCATTGACCCTGTTTTTATTTACCCACCAGAACTTGATGATAAGACCTACTGCTGAAGACACTACAGTCTTGAATTGCAGAAAAATAAGGAAAAATCAAGGTGGTCCCGACTTCAAAATTTCATCTCTACTGGTTAGCTTTCATTATGCTGGAAGACAATAGCATGCTACCAGAACAGAAAAGTCAATACTAATTTTGTCCATCTGTGAATGAGAGTTACAATAACTGGCGCAGCAAAATTTATTTATTTTTGTTTTATGGGCATGTTTTGCCTGCATGTATGTAAGTACACTCGTGCATGCAATGCCCACAGAGGCCAGAAGAGGAATCCCTGGAACTCAAGTTACAGACAAATGTTGGTGCTGGGAACAAACCCTAGTCCTCTAGAAGAGCAGCCAGTGCTTTTAGCTGCCGAGTCATCTCTCCAGCCCCAAGAACTGTAAAATATTTTTCTGGCATTTTATCTATCTCATCATCTTTGTTTTCTGATACTTCGGGAGTTGTCAACTTCCAGGGGCACAGAATAGTGTTCTTGTTCCTTTTGTAGTGTTCTCTGCATCTATTGGGGTGCCTTTTAGTCTTTTAGTTTTCTCTCCTTTTCTTTGTTTTATTAACAAGAGTGCCCTTGAGAGTTGTCAACACGAATATTTATGCTCAGAAGGAAAGCCGAATGAAACAACGTTCGTCTATAATGTCTGACAGCAGACCCTGTGTTAGCTTCAAGAGAAACTAACAGGACGCTGCTCCCTGTTCGTTATTAGGCTCCGAGACAGTGAAACTAGGGTACCGGTCAGAGAAAATGTAGCTTATAGGGTTGGGTGTGACGAAGAATCAGTATTTAAGTGAAGGGAAAAATAATAGGAAAAATGGAGAGGGGATAACCGAAGAATGGGAAGAAATTATATGGGTCAATGGTATGAAAAGCAGTAGAAAAAATATTGTATTAGAGAAAAGAAACACAGAAAAAAAAGCTTTTCCACAAAATCCACGTAATCTCAAGCAAGACGAAAATCTCAGCAGCAGAGAAATGGGGACGTGGGTAAGATGTTCAACCTTAGCTAAAGAACTACTGGCAATCCAGAGTTGACGACTATCTTTAAGGATGTGACATTAGAGGGTATCTGGGGACACTATAGGCCTTAATATATACAACAGAGTACATGAAATTGGATGTGGGACATTAAGAGGGGTGAAGACAGGGGAGGGGCTCTAAATATAATAAAAATATATTGTATGACATTCGCAAATTTTAATTTTAAAAAATATAAAGCCTTTCCAATGATATGAAAGTTAAAACCCAAACCGTACCAAAGTATGCATATTAAATATTTTAAATGCATTATGTACAAAACACAATAGAAGAAATAGAAAAATAATAGAAAAAATTATATAAAAATTAAAATTATTAAATACAAATAAAACAATAAAGACTGAAATAATATAAGCACAAATGAGTAGTAAATGAAATAGCAAATATTATGTTCCGGGTTGGTGTTTAGCTTAGTTCTGTAAGTGAGGTTCTGCAGGAACTTCTAACTTCCTGTGGCTCTCATGGCTCCTCACTGCTGTGGCTGGGATGGTCCTCACCTCATTTCTGTTGCTGTCTCCACGGTCATGCAGCTTGGGGTCTGTTGCCCTCATCAGGAAGCTGCATCTGTTTCTTTCAGCTACACTCTGTCTTGGGTTCCAGTCTCTTTCTGGACTGGCCATGACAGTGGTTTTCCAACCTCCAATTCTGTTATCTCTGTCCTGGTGCCTTTTCCATTGGTTGCTGTGATCCACTTTCCTTTCCTCACATAATGCCTGAATTCAGCTTCTGTTGTGAGGCAGTGTGAACTGCCTCTTCTGGGCTCACAGTGTGCATTATGTGGAGTCCTTTACTACATTTACTTGGTGAAATGTAGCTTAACAACTAGCAGTTTTGTGTGGCAAGACTGGGATGGAGTGCAGGCTGATTCTTTCTCTTTCTTTCTTTCTTTCTTTCTTTCTTTCTTTCTTTCTTTCTTTCTCTCTCTCTCTCCCTCCCTCCCTCCCTCCTCCCTCTCTCTTTCCCTCCCTCCCTCCTTCCTTCTTTCCTTCCTTCCCTCCTTCCTTTAATGGGGGGGATCATTTTGAGACAGGATTTCCCTGTTGCCCCAGCTTGCTGGAACTCACCATGTAGAACAAATTGGCTTCAATCTCACAAAGATCCTCCTGCTTCTGCCTCCCAGTGTTGGGATAAAAGGTGTGAGCCACCATGCCCAGCCAGGCCGGCTTCTTTATAGAGAAAACCCTGCTTAGCCTAACTTTGGCTTGCTGTCATTAATTCTTTTATTTCTTTGTTGACTGCTTTTTATCTTGACTTTTTCACTCCAACTCCCAGTCTTAAAGATGCTTCCTCTAACCTACCATCTTCTTCTCCCTTTATATCTACCTAAATCTTGAAAGGAATCACCTTGGACCCTGTACTTGAAAAATCTAGAAAACCAAGCTGGAGAGATGACTCAGTGGTTAAGGGCTGCTCTTACAGAGGACACAGGTTCTATTCTTAGCATTCACATGACAGCTAACAACTGTTCATGACTGCAGTTCCAGGAGATCCATCACACGCTTCTGATTTCTGTCGGTATTGCATGACATGGGTACACTTACATACATGCAGGCAGTACATTCATACATGTAAATATCTATCCATCATCTCTCTATCTCTCTATCTATCTATCAATCTATCTATCTATCTATCATCTATCATCTATCTATTATCTATCATCTGTCTATCATCTATCTTTCATTTATCATCTATCATCTATTATCTATCTATCTATCTATCTATCTATCATCTATCATTAGCTGGCCTCTAGCCTCCATATGTACACTCAAACGAATGGACACAC
Organism: Nannospalax galili; assembly: GCF_000622305.1. Taxonomy (NCBI): domain Eukaryota; kingdom Metazoa; phylum Chordata; class Mammalia; order Rodentia; family Spalacidae; genus Nannospalax; species Nannospalax galili. Next base: position 1,047,392 of record NW_008348874.1, on the reverse strand, counting down.
ACACACGCGCACACACACACAACACACACACACACACACACACACATATATATATATATATATATATATATATATATATATATAAAAACAAAGCTGAGGTGAACATAAGAAATCTGATTTCAAGACCTGTACTTGAACTCTTGACTCAGAATTGCGGGAGGTGGATGATTTGGGATTTACATTTTAGTAGAACATTAGTACAATGAAATAAAAACTCTTGCTGTAGAGAACAGTATAGCTGGAGCTCCTAACATACAAGGGCAGTTGGTTAGAAAGACACGTGCTTCCACACCTAAGCAGAGTTGATTATTAAGGAGCTACCAAGGAAACAACGTGAGACTTAGTTTGAAATATAAAAGAAGTAAAAGTTATTAGAGATCCCAAAGTTTCTCAGTAATAATTTTGTAGTAATGGTCAAATGCCACAACTAAGTCAGAGATATCACTGTGCATGCTGACCTGCTTCATTGTGTGATAGACAAACAATATACTTTTTATTGTATAACATTACTCCAGAAAAGGAGTTTGGGCTGATACATAGATTTCACTGCAAAACAAAATTACTTGGACAAAAATCTGTTTCTAATCTTTCTACTGTATGATTTTCAATATAAGAACTCAGTCTTTCAACATTAAAATGAAATCACTTCCTTTTACTGTGTCCTTGGCATCATTTAACAATATCCACACAGATATTACTTATACAAAGTAAATGCAGTTCATCAATTATGTTACAGAAAGAACTGAAGTGATGCTATGAAAATTAATGGGGTGTCATCACTGAAGTGATGGAATCCTAGCTCTGAGACAGTCCTTATGGTTCTGATTTACTAAATCATAATTTAGAAGTCATTGATCATGAAATAGATGCCAGGGTTACATGAAAGTTGGAAAACATCGAAAAATTTCAGCAATAATGTTGAAAATGTAAAAATACTAGAGGAATAAGGGTTAAGGCGATAGCTAAAAACTTGTGTAAGGACCTGATCATATTAAGATTTTAGAAATGCAATTTTCACCCAAAGATCCTTAATCTTTGATCTGATGTGAAGGAGAAAACAAGATGATGGCAAGTTCCACCGAATTCAATGCAGACATTTGGGTGCCTAGCTTTTTCTTCAATACTTTAGAGTTTACAAGTATTCTATCACCAAAAGGTAGGTGTTAGCAACATACTGAGCAAGATTTACAAGACATAAGATGTATTTGGCTGTAGTAAGTTGTAGAAATTTAAGAAAATTTAAACTATAATTAATTAACTCAGATTTTTAACATGCCTAGTTTTTCTATGCATTTCATATATGTCATATGCAATATATATGTGTGTAATATATTTGTACATAAACTTGGATATTTTAAAGAGATATCAGTGCAATTAATAATAAATATAAATGACTTATATTTGTTGTAAGCTGCCAAATTTTGAAGCTTCCATTTTCTCTCCAACAAAAATATTTCACATTTCTCTTGTTTTTCTTCCTATGAAGCTGTTTTTCTCTTTTTTTGTGCTGCAGTGTTTTCTTCTTTATTTCTATTATTTTTATTTTTGAGGCTTTCATACCTGAGTACTGTCTTTCCATCATTTCCATCCCTCCAGCTCACCTGTCCAGCTCCTCCCTTGCCATCCTCTCTCTTGGTTTCTTGTGCTTCTCTTTGATTGTTATTGTTAATACATACATACATACATGTACATAAAATATTGATTTATATTTCATGTAAGTTAATAGAAATATATTTATCTAATATGTATTTAATACATAATATACTGAGTCTAATTAGTGATGCTCATGTATACATACATTTAGGGTTCACCAATGGATATTAGATAACCTATCAAGGACCTCATCCCTCAAGAAAACTGATTCTCCCTTCCTCAGCATCCATTGATTGCATGTAGCTCTTCACCTAGAGTTGGGGCCCTGTAAAATTTCCCCCATCTGCATTGGTATGTCAACTGGTGTCATTCGGGCTTTGTATAGGCAACCATATTGTGCAGATTTCATAGGTGTAACTTCCCTGTCCTGTCTAGAATAAACTATCTAGCTGAAGGCATCTTGTTCCTCTGACTTTTAGCATTTTTCCATGCCTTTTTTCCCATGATGTTCCCTGAGCTTTAGATGTGTGGTGTATTGTAGATGCAGTGAATGGGACTAGGGCCACCACGTAGTCACTTACTCTCTGACTTCAATCATTTGTGGAACTTTGTAATACTCTCCATCCATTGCAAAAAGAAGGTTTTTTTTTTTTTTTTCTTTTTGATGAATGATGAGAGCTACACTTAACTGTGAACATGAGATTATTACTTGGGATATAGTAGAAAATTACTTTTGTATGGGAAAGTGCAGAAGTATGTTCTCTAGGGTCTGTGACCTCTCCAAACGTGAGTACTTGGCTATGCTTATAGTACCATGAGGATTCCCTCCTATTGAGCAGGCCTTATGTCCAATTAGACAGCGTTGATTATCCCCAAGATGAAAATGCCACTATTGCACCAAGAGATAGCTTGCTGGGCTGGCCATTGTTGTGTTTCATAGGCATTACACTTAGGTGGGCTCATTGTTTTTCTCTATTGGCAGCTCACATAGCATTTTCTGATACCATGAGGGCTAATCTTCAGGGAGGAGGCTTCCAGGTCAGTTACAGCTAAATTTCTCTAAGTCCTGTGTCCATGGAAACAACCTAAATGTCCCTCAACTGGTGAATGAATAGTGAAAATGAGTATATATGGGCAATGGAGCTCTATTCAGCTGTAAAGAAAATCAAAATCGTGAAATTTGCAGGTAAATGATGGAACTGGAAAACATTATATTGAGTGAGGTAACCCAGACCCAGAAAAACAATCATCATGTGTTTGTTCTCATTGGTGAGTCCTAGCTCTGAATGTTTAGACATGAGTATATATCCGGAAGTAACCCCAGACACCAGGAAAGTAGACAGGGTAATGGAGGGAGTGGGAAGAAAAAGCTTGAGAGAAAGGAGATAGGACAACACAAGAGCTATCAAGGGGAAAATGGTGGTGTACTTTAAATGGAGGCAGGGGATGTAATAAAGGGAAATAGAAAGGAGAGATAATACTAAGGATATCTGAAAAAATACATTAAAATGTATTATTCATAAACTTCCTTAAAAATATGGGACTGGAAAAAATGGCTCAGCAGTTACAGCACTGGCTGCTTTTGCAGAGGACCTGGGTTTGGTTCCCAGCACCCACATGGCAGCTAATAACTATCTGTAACTCCAGTTCCAGGGGATCTGATGCCCTCTTCTGACCTCCACTGGCATTGCACAACACAGGTGCATTTACATACATTCATACACATAAAATAAAAAAATGATTAATAAAAATTTAAAAACACATATAATGTATGTGTGAGTACATGAATATAGCTAAAGGCTTTCTAACCAAAAAAAAACCAAGTGCCAGACAAGCAGACAAGAGAAACCTTTGTTCGAATTGTTGATCAAGGTAATCTAAGAGACTCCAATAATAATACAAGCTATTGCCATTGCCCTTGTTTGCCTCCTAAAACTTGAAGGAAAGACCTTATTGCTGAAGAAAGCACACACTTTGGACACAGGACTTGAAACTTTTATTTTCAAAACTGGATAAACAATTTCCTGAACATTAGATCACAATTTATTGCTTTGGATTTAATTTCAGGATTGGCAAGTAAGATAAATACGAATTGATAAAACATTCTAAATTCATTCGCCACCCAAAATAACTGTCTTTCTCTTCTGAACACAGCTTTTAATAGCATAGATTCATCTACAGATCTGAATAGATCACAAGAACTGAACATGTTTTACAATTCTAATAGCCATTTGTCCCCATAAGTGTAATAATTAAACCTTCAGCACTAAGCATGAGTAAGTATTTTCACTTAGATATTCAGATTTAAGGAGTGGAGAATATTGCTATAAGATTTTGAAGAATGAGTGTAAAGTCATAATAAATGAGTCTTTGGAAACTTTGGGAGAACCATTCTCTCACAAAAAGTATTTCATCTCATACAAAAACCCAGCATAGAACTGAGGAAATGGGAAAGAAACCTTAACCTTACTGAGGAACTATTGGCAATTGATCAGTGCTGGGTGAGGAGGTGATGCTAGACTGGCTGAACAGACTCAGTGGATGAACTCATACCAAGGGACAGCTGGGGACACAAACTTGACTCGATAGTCCTTACCATACATTACAGAATACATAAAATCTGGTGGAGAGACAATGGAGAGTACAGTTAGGTGAGGGGGTCTAAGTGTAATTAAAATGTGTTGTATGAAATGCGTGAAAATTTAATAAAATACATTGTATAAAAAATCAACAGAAATAAAGTTAGATTTGCTATGTGTCAAACATGTAGTTCAGAGTTTGCTTTTAGATAATGTGAGGTTGTCATCTTGCTACTAGTTTTCAGTAATAACTTCCTTTGTTAAATAAAATGCATAAAAATTTAAAAAATATTTCAACTCAGTTTTACATCTTGTTCTGCTGAGATATGACTTGGGTGGTGTGCCACTGTTGAGCGGGTATAAATTAAATATTAACAATGTTATCCATTCATACTTCATGAAACAGATAAGGATGTGAAGGACATCCTTTATGAAACAGATATTATCTAGAGGACTTTATTTTTTGGTCTTTTTGAGACAGGGTCTCCCTGTAACCCCAGGAACTCGCTATGTAGACCAGGCTGGCCTTGAAATCACAGAGATCTGCCTGTCTCTGTCTCTCAAGTGCCTGGAGTAAAGGAGTGTGCTGCCATGCCTGGAATAGCAATTTCTTTATACATATATATTAGAAATATCAACCATCAAAAAGATATCACTGATGTCAAGCAACTAACAGTCTCAGGGATAGGATAGAAATACAATACATTAGAGAACATTCTATCTACTGTTAAAGAAATATGAACAGAGGACTGAAAGATATGAATGTACACAGTTATAAATACATATTTATATGTGTGTATGTGCAAGTGATTGAATGGATGAAAAAGAACCATTCATGTCAGGGATTGGATGTCAAGGAGAGGCAAGAGAAAGCTCAAAGGTTGGTTCAGAAACTCGGATGTTGGCCACAGGTCTGCCACCTACAGTTCTTCATATGACACTAATGACAAAACACTGTCCCCCTCCCACTCCAAGCACGAACTTTGGCACCTGTCACCCATTTGTCCACTCCTGGAAATATTGCTTATTTGAAAATGTTCCTATTTAAAATCACACAAGAAAAACATAGTTCATGGTGCTGAGTTACCATTGATGAGGTAACTTTACATTGCATAATAGTAAAACAAATAGTTTGTTTACATACATATTTTCATATTATAATCTATTTTGTTTAAATAATAAGCATATCACCTGGAAATCTCAGTTATCCAGTGAATTTTAAAATGATTCAACATACAATTAAATATGGATCTGTCTCCATTTTCAAATTTCAAATAAACTATTGTGTTTACATTGGTGTTAATTTCTAATTCATGTGTTTTTGCTTCACTATCAGTGCTATAAGACTCAAAATATTGATAGTAGAGTTCAAAGTTTTAATAAATGCATTGAACACTGGGCGTGATGGTGCATACCTTTAATTCTAGCCCACAGGAGGCAGAGGCAAGTAGATCTCTGTGAGATTGAGGCCAGCCTGGTCCACATAGTGACTTCCAGGCAGGCTGGGATTAGAGAGACCCTATTAAAAACAACAACAACAACAAAACAAAACAAGAGCAGAAACAACAATAAATACATTGAATAAAGTCACAAGAAATACTGGTATTTATTTTGGGAGACTGCATTCAGAATTCTGTTCAGCAGTTGTGATCTGCAGTTATAAGCTTTCATTATTAAGGCGACATCAACTCCAAAAGACTAGACACTCATGATTTTTTCAGTATTGATTCCAGTCACTGTAAGTTAAAGGAATACTACTTTTTAAAATTTTATAAAATCAATAAGAAGCAGCTTTTAAGTAAAATACAATCATGTGGAGACACAAAATGAGATTGCAAACAAGCATGGGATGACTCATAAAATATTTAAACATTATAATATAGCCAAAGTCCCATTGGTTCCTCTAGACACCGCACTCTCCAGTAAAATTTATATCACAGCCACTGTGATATCAATAATCATAAAGCCATTTCCTTCCAGTATAAAGAACGGAAAGTGAAAAGGAATGAATGAAGTGACTCAATAGCAAGTAGAACGAAGAGTTGTGAAGATGAAATGGAAATCAATAAGAAATTAACTTTTTTTTAAAGACAGAAGCATTATAATATAAAATACCTCAGGGAGAAAAATACAAGAAAATGAAAAGAGAAACACAAGAAATGACTTAATTGATGTAAACTTTTAAAAGTGATATTATATAAAGGTATCATAGGAATATAATGTATCAAGTTGCCCTGAAGATACAACTAGAGGAAGTGGCTTAAATTAAAGAAAGAAAAGTTGCACTAGCATATAGAAGATGAAGAGGAGTAAATGTCTCAAGAATATCTAAAATGCTGAGGATTTAACTTTTTACTCCAGCCTGAGTATCTGCTGCCTGGTCTTAAGAGCCCCCATGTCCTCCTCCTTCTAACGTGACTTCTCCTTTAGGAAACTGATATGTTACCTTGCTGTGCAGACAGGAGAGGGAACTAAACCATGAACGCAACGTCTCAGCAGCTGAGACCTGGACAGAACTCCATAATCATCTCCCCTCCCTCACAGATGGCCAAAGGGAGATCACACAGAAGGAAATAATAGTTGGTTAGATTTTTCATATAACTTATTGGAAACAAATGAACATTTTTCTTATAAGTTTTTTGACAGTTTGAATCAATATAACTAGAGATGACTAAGATTTTTCCCTTTTCCACATTAAAAAAAATCATCTATATTAACCTCTGATGGATGCCTGGAGTCACAGAATATATCTATATTATTTTTCCATGTGTACATTATAATTTATAAAATTAGGTACAGTAAAAATAAAAAAAAGTAACCCAGGCATGATGGCGCACGCCTTTAGTCCCAGCACTTGAGAGGCAGAGGCAGGCGGATCTCTGTGAGTTCAAGTCCAGCTTGGTCTAAAGAGCGAGTTCCAGGACAGCTGGGGCTACAGGGAGACCCTGTCTCAAAAAGACCAATAAATAAATAAATAAATAAATAAATAAATAAATAAATAAAATTATCACAGATCTTAGCATCATGCTTTATTCCCTTCTTTGTTAAATCAAGAATTTTGTTTGTCTTAGAAGTACTTTTTAAAAAATGTTTTTAATTTATTTCTATTTTATGTGTATGAGTATTTTGCCTGTCTTCATGTATGCATACAAGTACCTGCATTCAATGCCTGCAGAGGTCAAAAGAGGGCATTGCATCCTCTGGAACTGAAGTTACAGATGGTTGTTAGCCACCATGTAGGTGCTGGGAACCAAACCCTGGCCCTCTGCAAGTGCTCTTCGCTGCTGAGCTATCTCTCCAGCCCCAGATGAAGCACTTTATGACTTCTCTTTGGCTTATATGAATTTCCAGTATCAATACTATTTCATTGGAGACGATTATTAAGTAAATAATGGTGTTCTGTATCTAAGCATTGAGATCTCATGACAGTAACTGGTAACCATGGTGATGCCAGTGGTGGACAAGAAGGCAGAATATACATGTACACAGTGGATGAAGGTTGATTTAAAATCAAGGTGGGACTGAGTAGAGTGGTAAAAGTTCCCAATATGCCTCACAATGAAACAATTAAAACTTTATACATTGTATCCAAATTTGCCATTCAATAGTTTGGGGCTTCAGCTGACAACATATAAGTGCAACAGTGAAAAGTGAAACCATGGAGTTGCGGAGACATCAGTATAGCACAGGCCCATGAACAACTTCCAGAGACAAAGTTAAAACCCCTGTGATGCAGCTTGAATTCCCGGATCTAATCAAATTAAAACTTTGTCTGCTTGTGTTCTTATATGAGCTATATTTTGTTTGCGTTTGCTAGATCTGAGTGGATATAGTTCAAAGTAATTGGAAACACAGGAACTAACTCACATGTTGGTGTGGCAAGGAGAGAAGGAGAAAATGAGGATTAGAGGATAAAGCACAAGGTAACTAAGAAGCTCTGACTCACTTTCTTGCTAACAATTTACACACTTTCCTAAAAATTACCATACATAAAATCAGAGAGTTTATGTGATATGTGCATTTGAAGGCTGCATGACTTTCCCAAGTACCTGACTAAATGAGTCAAGGGGACTGCCATCTCAAATCTTACAAAACTATAACACTGTCACTTAAGCGGGACATACTTACAGCCCTAACATACCCTAAAACCAACAACTGTACCTTTAAACTTTGCCCTTCAGCTAAATTTAACCTCACAACGTTAATTTGCATCCCATCTGTGCCTAATCTTGACCCTTAAACCTTAGTTTTAATCCTAACCTAGAACTAACAACAGTGTATCATGTCGTAAATTTTGGGATGTCTGCATTTTTTTGTCTTTGAAAATGTGGAGACCACTAAACACAAAAGATGCTCACAAAAAGAAGTGTAGATAGATGGCTTTTGGGAATGCTAAGCCATGCCTTATGCCCCAGGCAACGCAGATACATCCCAGGAAACAATTCAGAGTTGTTCTTTTCTATCCTTTAATAGGAATTATTTAAAATCTGTAAAATATCCTCCTAGCTTTTCCTAGTCTGTCCAACTACAGTACAAATATCTAATTATTGTACTGGACTTTTTCTAGTAACATGGTTTATGTGTCAATAAAAGCATTGAGAAAATAAATATAAAATGTAACAGTGTATTTAAGGATAATAGTGATTAATGCTTCTTTCGTGTACTTCAAAATACAGTTTTTTATTTGACAAAAAATAACAAGTAGATATGACTTGGTGATAATTTCAAGATGGGGATAAAAAGACCTTCACTGTAATTGAGGATTTGACAAAGACGCCAAGATAGCATATTAAAATTCTAGGGTTCTCCCGTTTGCATGAATGAAATGAAAAATTCATAAGGGAGGATTTAATCAGTCAGTGAAAAATCTAAATCTCTCAGAACATAATTCTCTGCATACTACCAACGTGCTTAGTACCTGAATGAATACATTAAGGAAATTTCTATCTCATGCTCTGAATGTGAATGAGGAAGTGTGCAAGGATCAAGGCTTGGTCTTTAATGCCAGTCAGGCTTGGTGCTGCCACACTCTCCCCAAGGGAGCTCTCCTGTTAACTGCATTTCTCCTCTTGCAAAGTCCATGCCATTGTAACCATTCAATGGAACTGTACACCTCATGGTGCTTGAAAGCATTTCCAGCTGTGCTTGAATGTTCATTCATGTTTGTTTCCTCTATCAGTTTTTTAAAACTACTATTACTGCACTTACGTTTTCTTATGTAACTTAAAAAATATTATTTAGTGAGGTTGAAGACATGGTTCGGCAGTTAAGAGTACTGGCTGACATTCTAGATGATCAGGATTCCGTTCCCAGCACCCACGTCAGCTAGCAATCTGTAACCCTAGTCCCAGGGGATCCAACGCCCTCTGCTGCCCTCTTCAGGAATTGCACACATGTGGTGCACCTACATACATACAGATGAAAAACACATACACATAAAATAAAAATATATAAATAATATTGATTAATTTAGAAGAAAAGACTTAAAACGGAATTCCATGCATGCTTGTCTTTAAGTGTGTCAATTGCTATGGAAAGTCAGCCACTGGTCTTTCCCCTCAAATTTTGTTTATAACTTTATATGATTCTGTACATCCATTAATACTTCCTGGTCTTATTACCAAAATTCTAAACAGTATTTTCAGTTACGCCCACTCATAACATATTTAGTGTAATTTTGAGTGTTCAGATCTGTAATCATAGTATCAATGTATTTTACACAGCATATATTATATAACATTCTCACATTGTTCTGTTATTAAATTGTTAGTATTTAATTAATTTTAGCACTTTGTTTTCCAGTATCATCCTTGGGTATGAAATTCACTTTTTCTATCAGAGAATGGAAGTCAATAACTTTTCAAGTAAGCTCAAGTTTGGTTGATGTAAGATTCTTTTTCATAAAATGTTAAAATTTTGCTCTGTATGTGTCTGTCCAAAGCTCTTTTCACTTTAGTGCAGTGAGGAAATAGCTTTAGTCAAACTTGCTGAGTTTGGCTGCACTTTTAATAACACAGCTTTTCTTCTGCCCATCATAATCATTCATATTTCATTTCATGATTCTATTTAACTGATTTGGGTCTTATATTTGAAACATGTTTCTATTCCTCGCTTAGTGCTAAAGTTTCTTCAGTGGTACACATAATTTTTAAACTTTATCATGGTTTTATCTATGATCTTCTCTTACATAGTACTGTTTCATTTTTTTCTGAATTTTGCAACATTTCTCTGTGGAGCATTAGTCCTGGATTCTGCCACCTCTCACTAATGTGCAGTTCAGTTCTTCCTTTGGAGATCAGTTCTCATTATACAGTCTCATCTTCATTCATCCACTTTTGTCCTGTGACCTTAAGTCGATTTATTTCTGGATTTTTCACTTGTGGGCAGGCTACTGCTGCTTCTTTCCTGTTTCTTTTAGGAACTCAGTCAAAAAGTTTTTCAGTATTTTCATCTGTTTCTTAGAATAATTTCTAATGATGCTCCATCTTTAGTTCTGTTTAACTTGCTCCTTTCACCTTTGCCCATGCGATTCATTTTTAACTGGAAGTGCCTCATCTAGACTTAGCATTTAACAACATCGAGTCCCAGTGGACTGTGAAAACATTTAAGTGTTCACAGCTTTTCTCCTCAGATGCATTTGAGAATGATGTCAAGTTTATACATCTAAAACTTTCTAAATCTGTGGCTCCATAAGGCAGGCATTCCAAGACAGTCCTAAACTCCTTTTCCTGTTAACTATATGATTTACTAATTTTTAAAATGCTAAATGGTACATGACTCTAGATACAGTTTGAGAAACAAAGAAAAGATCTGGTGGGAACATTTAGACCACTGTAAGGACTTCATATTTGGAAAGCTATATGGATCAACTATTTGAGCAAAAATTTGGCATAATCTGGTTTATAACTCAGAGGATCACTCTGTTCCTGCACTGAAAATACACACTGAAAATTTAAATGAGATAATGTGACTACTCTTGTCCACCATTGCTATGGTTTTGCATAAGAACCTTTTGTAAGCATTCACAAAAGGGTTCTGAGTGCCCAGCTATCCCAAGGGCACATATTAGGCATGCTGGACGTGACACTGTGCATACACTGGTACCCAGGCCCATTCTGTTCATAGAAGCGAGTTGATGGATACTCCAGCTCTCATATGCCTTGTGAGGATACTGCAAAGTGTGTGTGCTCTTCTCTTACCCTGTAGGCCTTTTCTAGGTTTTCATTGATTTTTCTTTCCCTTTGACTTAAATTCTCCATTTCCTATAATACTATTGCTTGAAATCACTTCTGACATAAACTACATGCACTTCACTATTCTTCTTAGAAATATTCTTAGAAAAAATGACAAAGGAAAAGAGTGGAAATATGAAAATATTTTGTAGAATTCTGCTGTGAGTGCAACATCCAGTTGGTGCCTATGGAGATGATAAGATACATTGAAGACAAAGCCAACAAAATTTGTTAACATGTGGATTATGGGGAGAGATGAAGAAGGAGAGTGGAAGGAAGCAGGGGGAAGGGGGAGAGAGAGAAAGGAGAGAGGGGAGAGAGAGAAGAGAGAGAGAGAGAGAGAGAGAGAGAGAGAGAGAGAGAGGAAGAGACAGATACACACCTCAAAGACGTCATCAAAATTATTCTCCTGAATAAGCAAAGGAAAGCTTGAATTTGAACTAATCCAATCCAAGACATGTCTATCAAATAGCCAAATGAGAATGTAGACCAATGCTTTAGTATATGAAATCTAGATTAAAATATATATGGGAAATGTCCGCATGTAGTTGATATTTAAAGTAATAAGATGAGATTATCATATGTGAGAAATCTCGATAAACAAGAAAAATACAAATACCAAGATAAAAGCACGCTAATAAATAAAGCCCAAGAGAAACCGAGAAGAGTCACTGAGAAGAACTAAAGGGATGAGAAACTGAAATATTTCCAGGAGGGGAGAATAACCAGCTAGAAAAGCCACAAGAAATGAAAATACAGTTCCATCCACTCACCCTGCCGAGATAGAACCCACTGCAGTGGTGTGAATGAGAATGCCCCCCACAGGCTCCAAGTATTTGGACATTTTATCTCTAGTTGGTGATGATGTTTTGGGAGATTTCGATGTGTGGCCATGCTGGAGGAAGTGTGTCACTGGGGCAGGGTCACTGGAGGCAGGCTTTGAGAGTTCTTAAGCCTTATTGAATTTCCACACTCTTTCTGTTTCCAGTGTCCACTCGAAGATGTGAGTGCTGTTCTAGACATCTCCTGCCACCATGTGTCCCTGTCATGACTCTAATCCCTCTGAAACTGTAAACACAAATAAACTCTTCCTTCTATAAGTTGTTTTGGTCAGTGTTTCTATCACATCAGAAGAGTAATACATTCCCCCACACATTTGTTTGGCATCTTCTTCCTTTGGGATTAGTTCACTGCTCATGGGCTCCAGTTTATCCTGCCTACCTAGTCAAAACTGACCCCATTGGTTGCCATTTTTCCCATTTGGAACTAGTCTTAGAACCGGTTACTCCTGACCTTTGGAACACCCTGCCACACTAGTCAGCTACCCATCAATTCTGTCACCATGTTCTGGCTCCAGGGAACATGCTACTGGAGAGCTCCAGACAGGACTAGGCTTGGCAAGTTCTGCTCCTGCTCCACACTAGCCTGGTGAGTTAGCTACAACAAGGCCACCCCACAGCCATCTTCGCACTTACAGTCCTAGCTATGATTCCTCACCTCACAACCAGACCAGACTGGAACCATCCTATGCCTCCATGAAAAATCAAAAGGGAGAACACAAAGCACAGACCAACTATTCCTACCCCAGCAGAAAACAACCAGGCTTCAACAACAATAAAAAATAGAACCAAACTTCAATCAACAAAGGCAGGCCAGAATTTCCTACCAGACACACAATCAACAAAAGACATCCATACGCCCAGGTCACAGTGCAAAAACACAAATAAAAAAATAAAAAAAAATAAAAAATAAAAAAAAAAAACAAGATAATATGTTCCCACCAAGTACCACCAGTCCCTTATGTTCTGCAATGAGAAATACCCTGAGGCACCCCAGAACAGAGAACTAAAAGAACAATAAAAAACCTGATCGAAGAATTCAAATACTTTTAAAGAATGCAAAATCAAATAACCTAAAGATTTCAAAGAAGATAGGAGCAAACTCCTAACTAAAGCTCAAAGAAAGACAAATATGTAGTATAAGGAAATGACAAAGACAATTCAGGATTTGCAAAGTGAATTCACAAAAGAAAGAAATATTGAAGAAAAAAACAAATTTAAGTGAAGATGGAATTGAGAGGCTCAATAAACCAATTTGAAATAACAGGAGAAATTCTCACCAGCATTATGAATCAAATATAAAATGGAATTTTTAGACGTGAAGATAAAGTTGGAGAACTGGACCACTCAAGCAAAGAACATGAAAGGTTTTTAAGAACATAGGACTGGGTAAGTGTTACAGGATACCATGAAAAGACCAAATCTATGAATTATAGGCTAACTGATAATAGGAAGAACTAAGTGGTAGTTCATAGAATATTTTCAATATGTATGCATAGAGCTATACAAATCAAAGTTAAACACTTGTTAAATTTAAAAATTTACACATTAAGTTGTACTATTTTTATGGGTTACTTATTTAAATTTATAAGTAAATTCACAAATTAAAGTGGGAAACCACTAATAATAGTAAAAATTTAAGACAATTATAACCAGAAGTAATTTCATGCTTTAGATGGTATTTGATTATGTTATCTCCTTTAAAAGAAAGTATTAATCTGTATTTAACCACATATTAGCCAAAGTAAGTATGAGGAAAGGATAAGAATTTTGAAGGGGAAAATATAGTTAAATGGAAACTGTGAGATTAAGAGTTCATGAAATGAGCAGAGTTGGAGGAAAAACTCAATGGTAGAGTTCAACACCCAGGTTCAACACCCAGTACCACCAAGAAAAAACAAATGAACAATAAAATACATGTTTTAATAAGTACTTGCCTTCTTTTAAAAGAAAATTAGTGCAAAGCATATGATGATAAAATCATTTGTCTGTTAAGACTTGCAAAGTCAAAGATTCTTCTAAAAAATATACCCATAATGAGAATGATAATCATGTCCCTCACTTATCCTAACTAGATAAAAAATAATGATGGCAAAATAAGATGTATGACATTTATTGAAAAGCATTATTATAGATAATTTATTCCTAACTAGCATGCACAAAGCCCTAGTTTCAAATTATGATACCATAAAAAAGAAAGAAAAAGATAAAGAAAATTGTTATGATTTAATTAATTTAAAAAATGGAAAAAACACAACTTCCTCCTAAATATCACTGTAGACAGGAAAAGTAAAAACAATTCAATAAATTTTATGGCTATTATCATTGATTTAGGGTTAACTATATAAGTTCATGGCTTATCTTACAGTTGAATAAATGCACTTGTTTAGAATACTTATAATGATCAGCATAACATATCTCATTAATAAGGTAAGAAAAAGTTTTATTTTACATGAATAATTCTTAATTTGCAAGATAAAGACAGTTCATAATGAAAGCAGTGAAATAAAAAAGAGAATGAATGGAACAGAATGTCTTTGCTCATAGACTCAGCTAAATGCTAAAATTGATAGGTTAATTCTTAGCCTTTTCCATCAATGTAGTAATTATTATCTCTCTTTTCAATATTTTTCAGATCAAGTCTTAGATATGGACATGATTTTTTTAAAGTAAAATTGTCATTTGAAATAAATTTGAAAATCCAATTAGATTCTAGGCATATGGGATACAAGGAACATATTGATGTTTTTGTTGTATTATATTAGAACAAATGGGTCAGAATAACAGAAAGAGAATTGTAGCTTACAAAATAAAAGAATTTCTAAGAATTATAAAATGTTGAAACAAGTGAAGTCATCACAAAAGCTTTTAAACATACCATACGGCTAACTAATTTACTATTCAATTTCATATTGTACCAAAGATTTTTTTGTTTTGAGAACATCAAATAAAAGTAATCTACACAATTTCTACTAATAGAAAAAAATGATATAACTTCCTTTATTCATGAGAATATATTATTAAAGAAGGTATATAGTAATTTATTTTTGAATGTCAAAATACAATCTGAAACCATAATATATGCTCTAATCACATATAGTAGAAGAGTTTACAATCTCTGTGATCCTAAAGCAAGTCTAGCTTTTAAAATGAGGCCAACCTTTTGTTTTTAAATATTTCTTCCTTGGAATTCACAGCACTTCAATGAAGTATGGTTTAATGGGTTTTATGGTTTCAATGGGTATGCTTTAAACAAACATGAATTGCCAAACCAGTAAGAGTATATTCAGTCTTCTTAATAAGTTCTATTTCTTTGTTTAACAAAAAGAGCAGAACTCTGAACTTTATCTTTAAATTCTATTTAAGAATATATTACTCCTAAATTCACTTTCTTGATGATTAGCTCCAATCCTGCCCCACGTGACATTCATTTGAGCAGGTGTGTTAGGCTATCATCAATGTCCTCTGTTGATTTCTGCTATGGTTCATGTGGATGAAGGCAAACACCACACTCTCCTTTTCTGATGTGATAAGCGTCCAAGATTTTCAGGTTATATCTGTAAAGGTATGCAGACATGAAGGTTTTAGGTAAGGTTAGATGGACTCAATGATCATTTAAATTTTAATTAGCACCAGACTTAGATAAATCCCATAAATCAAAGAACTATGTATCAAAATGACATTTCCATAGCAATATTATTTATTAGTGTTCACATTGGCCTAACAGAGGACATAAAGTAGAGGGCTATTTTGAATTGCATTGTAGTCTAACATAATTACTAACATTAGTCTCTGTTTGATGCTGTTGTAGAAGACTTACTTTATAATTTCTTTCCCGACTTAGAATGACAATTCAGAAGAAGTAGAAAGTAGGAAACTTGATGTCCAGACTTACAGGACAAGACAGGCAGCAGATGAGAACCCTGATCCTGTAATTTTGGAGCATGCTGAAAATGCATCTGCTCTGGGGTCACTCTCTTTGTTATTAGCTTGTGAAAATTTACCTCTGAATTTAGAAGCTGAAGATGATAACCCACCAAGTGACATGTTGTTATAATTATCAACATATAAAGCAAATAATTATTCTCAAAATTTCTTGATATGGATCCTGAAACTTATTAAAATTTTGCCACTTTTTGGACCATGACATCATTAAGACTGAAGAATAGCCAGTGCCAGCAGCCCTTTCTTCTCCAGGGAACACTAACTCAAAAATATGTGAGTATAGTTCCCTTCATTAAAAACAAGTTGAGGGGCTGGAGAGATGGCTCAGTGGATAAGAACACTGGTTGTTCTTCCAGAAGACCCGGGTTTGAATCCCAGAACCCACAATGCAGCTAACAACTATCCGTAACTCCAGTCCCAAGGGATCCGACAGCCTCTTCTGACATGGGCATTGTGCAATATGGGTGCACTTACCTTCATGCAGGCAATACACGCATACACATAAAATGATAATGAATAAAAAATTTTTAAAAAAAGTTGAGAGGTTCTTGCATGTAGATGAGTGCAAAGGAAGCTCCGTTGGAACCAGAAGGAAACTCCTGGCATTCACTTATCAGTCACTCTTCCTCTTGGCACAGCAGGGGAAAATTTGGTCAAAATACTCACAGGTACTAACTTTTCCTGGGGAAAGAAAAGAATATGTAGACATGTTCAGACCTATGAGACTCATGACGTACTCGGGCAACTAGTCCTAGTCTTCTTTGAATCTGTGAGCTAAAGGTCCAAGGTTAAGGGCCATGGAAAACAAAACTTAAATTTGAGCTACTATGCATTTATCCCCCATATTCCTTCTGCCTGGCTCGGGAAAAAAGAAAGGACAGGGGAATAAAAACCTTCAACTTCCTGTTGTTCTGGAGAAGAAAGAATAAGAAAAAAAAAAAAACCAATACTCCAGCACTGAGGAAGATTTCTTAAGGAACAGGTTCTGTCTCGCTAGTGTCAGGATGGCAAAGGACTCTTAAAATATTCTAGACACCTAGAGTGCTACGCCCTAAATGGGACACCTACACCACACATTCTTCTCCCAGGGCTCAGGGATCATGGAGGACGAGGGAGCAGAACAATTTTGGTAGATGAATATAAGGAAATTGTGTTGTCTGTATATCATGAGGTAGTTGCACATATGAACCCATATCAATTATGACAACATGCACAAGACTTGTGCAAGCCCAAACCAGACAGGGGCCCAGCATGGATGCGGGAGGTAAGTAGCCTCAGCCCTAGCTGAAGAGCTACTGGCAATTGACGGATCCTGGGGAGAGTCATTTTTCCTTACTGATGTGATGGCTGATAAGTTGACCAGACGCCAAGGGACAGACCCAAGGGCACTTGAGAAACATAGATTAGACTTGATATGCCTTAAAAGAGAAAAAGACAATAATAGAGGCCATGAAGTCAGGGGAGAGGTAGTAATGTTGGGTAGAGAGGGGAGAGGGTGTTTGAATAACATAAAAATACATTGTATGAAGTCCTCAAATCAATAAATATATCTTTTAAACTTAAAAAAAAAACTCAAATATTTGAAGCAAACACAAATAGAATCAAAGGTGGGGACAGTTAATGGCTCTATGGGTAAAAGCGCTTGTTGCACCAACCTGAAAACTTGGGTTTGATTCTCTCACAACCTGAGTTTGATCTGCAAAACCCACATAAGGCTGGAATGAGAAAACCAACTACACAACATTGTCGTCTGACTTGCATTTGTGCACTATGATCGCACAAGCTCACCCAGGCACACTCAATACAGGCGATAAAATAAAATTTAAAATAAAACTGAAAGAATAAAACAACAAAATAAAAATAGATTTCAACAGTCAGCTTTCAAGATCACATAAAATATTCAGACAGAAGATCAATGAGGAAACAGGACTAGAACTCGGACAGTACAAATAACAAGGTCTCTAACACATCACAAACAGCTTCAGAAGCTACATCCTTCTTAGGAACATGTGGGATAGTCTCCTGGATGCATTTAGGTCACAGAACATCTTAATAAATTTAACTGAACAAAATGATAGGCTGAGTATAGTTGACCATAAAAGAATGAAATAAAAAATCAATTAGGAAATACTGCTGCAAAAATCGCAATAATTCAAAAAATTCAAAAATAAGAACAAACACTGGAAATTGATAAAGATGTGGAAATTAAAGAACACATCTTGGGGCTGTAGAAATAGCTCAGCAGTTAAGAGCACTGGCTGCTCTTGTAGAGGACCTGGGTTCGATTCCCAGCACCCATATGGTGGCTACAAACTGTTCTTAACTCCAGTTCCAGGGTAATCTGAAGCCCTTTTCTGACCTCCGCGGCATTGCACGACACAGGTACTCATATACATGCACGCAGTACACTCATACACATACAAATAAAAATAATAAATAAAATATTAAAAAAGAACATATTCTTGAATAGCTAATGGTTAAAAAAGAAATTAAAAGAAAAATAAGAAATAAAGTAAAATTAAAGCATAATGAGACTTTTAAAACAGGGAAAAAGCTGTAACAAGGTTTAAAATTTAAGAGCTGAGACTAAAATCTCATAGGAAAATCAAGAGAAAGTTTTCATAATACTGGTGCTGGCAATGTTATCGTTGATGTGACACCATAAGCACTGGAAAAAAAATCAGAGCTAAATGAAGGGACTCATGTGTGTTCTTCAATGAGCCAGTGTGCATGCAGTTGACACCATTGTTACATACAATTAGAAAGTTATTGAGAGCATAGATTTTATGTTATGTGATTTTACTATATTTTTAAAAGGTAAAACCAATTGATGAAGCATTTGCCAAATGGAGTTAAATTTGTGATGTGAGCGTGTGTGTGTGTGTGTGTGTGTGTGTGTGTGTGTGTGTGTAAGACATTATGCTAAGTTAGATAATCAAGACTGAAAGACAAGCACCTAACAATTGGAATCTTAGAGAGGAGACTTCATAAGAGTGGAGAATAGAATGGTGGAACCAGAGTCTGGGCATGTGGAAGTCATTGGGTTGGGGAGTTTTTTTTTTAACTGAATTTTTGAGAGTCAATTTTTGTCCCAAATATCCTTCAGTGTAGGTCCATCCACTGGAGCCTGGTTAACCTACCAAGAGACATATGCTTGAGAAACCCTGTCTCTACCCCTCTCAGCAACCATCTGTTACCACAGTTCCCTTAGGTGGGGGTGGAGCTTCTTACCTACTTCCTTGTCTCTGGTGGGATTGTTTTTCTGGTTTGAGCTTGCATAGGACTTGTGCGTGCTGTCACCATTGCTGTGAGGTCATATGAGGAACTGACCTGCTGTCTGGAAGATGCTGTTTCCTTGTGGTCAGCCACTACCTCTGGCTCTTACAATCCGCCCCCCCCGCCCCCACAATAATTCCTGTGACTTGGGTGGCAGAATTTTGATATAGGTAGCCTGTTCAGCACTTTGAAACCTCTTGTTCTCTCCACGTGGGCCAGTTTGTTGGTTAATAGTCATTTGTTGCATAAGAAAACTACTCTGGTGAGAGTTGTGAGATGCATTAAGTTATGGGTATAATAATGTCATTAAGAGTCAGTTAAATACAATAACTATTTAGTAAAAAACTAGTATTGGGTTTTTACGAAAATGTTTTTGGAGGACAAAAAATTTTTTGGCCAGGCAGAGTAACTTCAATACAGCTGTTGTATAATATGTTGATTTTACCTAATAAAGCTGTATTGTGTTCTTGAAGATTGATAAAAGGGTAGGTTTTAAGTATTGTCACTACAAAAATCATAAGTATGTGAGGTAACACAAATGTAGACTAGGTCAATATAGTTATTTCAGGCATTACATTTCATACAACAAAAACATGAAATTCCTGTCAACTAAACAGAAATTTAAAATGAGCATACAATTTTAATGTAAGAAAGTTAAAGAGAAATAGGAATTACAGTATGAAAAATTATGGTGTATAATAGTGACTATATACTATATAATAGTGACTTATTTTAATCAGTGTTTCTTACTATAAGTCAACAATTATTCAAATAGAAGCCTGGCTTTACAAATGATGAAGATGGGCTTTTATCTAACTAACCATGATTTTGTCACTTTCCTTTTTTGTAAAATAAAATATGTTCTATCATACATGCTTTCATGATCCTATAAGGAAGTTGACTTAAAGTTTATATTCTAGAGTTGACCTGTTAGTGTTCCTGTCCTGAATAAATAGTAAGAGGCTTATCAGTTGTTACACATGTGGTTCACGTAGGCCAGGTAAGCAATGTCACAAAAGACCCCTGAAGACTCTAATGCAGTATGTCATAACAACCTATAAGGCAGACGATAAAACATGAAGGAAACACAGTTATCTCCTACACACTCGTTTAAGTACTTGACACTGAAGGTGCAGTTTACTGTTAGAATTCCACTTATATTAGCTAGTGTTTTCCAAGTATATGAAGAGTCTTCTTGTGGTTAAAATTTTTAAGTACATTTAAAAACATCATAATTAAATTGAAATTATAATTTAGTATTTTAAGAACATTTTCAGAAATTGTTTCATCCAGTCTCCAACAGAACATTTCAAGGATGACAGACAGCTTAGGCAGCTTTTCACGTCTTCCTTGGGTGCATCACTGTTAAATGAGAGGAGAACATGGTGACTTTGCATGCAGGGATATACCTTTGAAGAATCTTTGAAAGATTTATAAGAGCAGCAGGTATCAAAGCCACCAAACAGGAAGAAGAAGGAATGTGCCGATCCTCGTGCCCTCATCTTTGTGTTTTTTCCTTTGCTATTTTCATTTTCCTTGTGCTATTACCCTATCTGGTTTCATGAACAGCATTAAGGTCACATTACAATGTAAGGTGTATTATAGTGATCTAAAATGTTTTAGATTTACTCATGATGGTATCTAAAAGAAAAACGAACTTTGACTTATGGTACTTATGGTATAAATAAATACGAAAACACTCAAAGTCATTGTACTATTCAAGTCAAATGAGTTTATGGGTGATATTAAATTCCAGATGATTATAGTATCAAAGAACTCCAAAAATAGGATGTAGATATTCCTGAAGATGTTTATTTAAGAAGTAACCTTTGACTGAGGATGTGGCTCAAATGGCAGAGTGCTTGCCTGCCATACCAAAAGCCCTGGGTTCAATCCCCATTCTGCAGAATCAGTGTATGACGTCCCCTGCATATAATGGCGGCACTTGGGTGGTAGAGATAGGAGAACCGGAAGTTCACTGTCACCCTCAGCCACATAGTAAGGTAGAGGTTATGGGACACATAAAAACCTGGCTCAAAAACCAAACAAAAAAAATGCTCTTCTGTTGTAAGATTTGATATATCTACTCTATAACAAAAAGAATAGTTAAAAATATTAAGAAGTTAAAATAAGACTATCCACTGGAATCAGTGGTTTACAAAGGAGAGAACATGAAGTTGGGCGAGAGAAGTCTATGGGAGCGATGGGGAAGGAATTGGGAGGGAGGAATTGGGGTTGATTTGATCAAACACAGATGCATGTATGAAATTCTCAAAACTTTAAAACAAGGATTAAGAAAAGAGAAATTCAGTCTAGTCTGATAATTATTATAATTGAAGTTTACTGAATATTTCTACTGTTTCCCAAGCATTGCTCTGTTACCTGAATTTGCAGTTAGCACTTATAGTAAGTATCCTCTGAGGTCAAGACTAACTGATTTTATCCATGTTACATACAGGACTTCGAAAGGTGTAAGTAACTAACCAAGGTTATATCAAGTGGTTGATACCCACTCATTGGAAAAATATGATTATTTACAAATACTAAAACAAGTAAATATTAATTTGCTTGATTTCAATTTTAATTTACACTAATCTCATGGGAGTAGTGATCAGTTTTATATGCCAGTTATCTTTAGATCATTAGACAATCTATTGAAAATTAGCTAAGACACCCATTTCTGTGATACATCAGTCTCTCACTCCATCCTTGAATGTGTGTGTACATACATGTATGCACACACACGAAAATCATCCTTTAATTTTATTTAACATGAAAAGCATTTACTATTTTAAGAACCATATTTAGAAAATTTTGTACTGTATAAAGTCTTATTCATGCATATAATACATAATTGAAAGTTTGCTGGCTAGCCTTGTGGGTTCCTTCAATCATTATCTATGCCCATGAAACCTGTGTCGTTGTCAAGCATGTGTTGTTTCAAATACATCTCTGGTTTCTCCTGTGCTGCATAGCACTTCAGGAACGATATAGTTGGTTACAATCAGTGAGAGAAATGGGGAAGAGGGAGAGTGGCAGATTCTATTTTTATTGTGAGCAGATAAAAGAGGAAAAAGACAAGTAGAATTGAATTAAAAATATAACTGAGATTTGAAACTGTTGCTAAATATGTGTAGATGTTAATATTCTGGGAAGAGAGATCAGAAAAGACAAATAAAAATGGACAGAGCAATTATTTGTTATCAAAACACAAAATATCTTGGCACTATGTAGGCTCTGGTTAGAGTCTGGAAGGCGATTCAGTGGTGAGCTGGTTTGGGTCTCTCTCACTGTAGTGCAGATGGTGAAGAAAGAGTTGGTTTAGATATGAATAACTGTGCACACTGGTCATGGTTGAAATGGAAAGAGGGTAGCAACTCAGTGAGCCATGAATCAATGAGAGAAAATTTAGTTCTACAGATTAATAGGAATACGGGTGGGATAAAGGGACTGAACTCAGCGTAAAGAGATAGGAAAAGACATGAAAGAAAAAAATCCATTTCAGCACCATTACAGGCGAGTTCAGAAACCAACAGCATATTCCCAACTCTACATTCCTATCACTTATACATCTTGTGAACTTGCTTGTGTTCCATGGTCACAGCAAAGACTGCTGAGGCTGATTTGCATGGTGCTGTGACATTGGGGAGAATTTCTGTAAATCATTGCCACAGTTCAGTACTGTTCTGTTTCACTAGTTCAGATCTGTCTTTCAATATTTTCATAACTAATCATACCATTGTACCATTGTGTGTTTTACAGAAAGAGGATCATTACATGGAAATTTTAATGTGAAATATTAATTTCAATAAATATCTATGGAAAGATTGAATTAAAGAATAGAGATTTTAGGCAATTCTCAAAAAGCATGGAGTCCTGTTATAAGTATTTTCTAATCACAACACCAAAGTTCATTTACTTCATCTCTGCATGGATGCTCCCACTAGGAGCTGTGAGGCTTTGATTACATCCATCATAGGTTCATTCAGTTACAGCATCCCATAACTTCTACACCATATGCTCATGTCAGAGTGTTATTCAGCAGTATGGTCTGGGCAAGCACAAAGAAATGGGTACTGCTTTCTAAAGACCTGCCCAAATGATACCCTGGCTTGGAAGGCATCTACACGCATTTCAGCAACTAAGGAAAATGCGTGAGATTTGTCAGTAGCACTCGCAGACATTTATGACAGTTATTACACATTTATAACTCAAGTAACCTATTACAGCCTCTTTTTTTTAAAAAAAAAAAAAGACAGAGTCTCCTATAGCCCCAGTGGCCTTGAACTCACTGTGTAGACCAGACTGGCCATCATCTCACAGAGAGTCACGTGACCTGCCCCCCCACCCCCTGCTCCAGGTACTGGAATTAAAGGTGTGCACAATCATGCCCGGCTTTCTTTTTGACTTTGAAAAGTAAAAACTTGTATATCTAGTTTTATTATCTTCAGGTTATTGTGACAAAATTAGTTACGAATGGAAAGAATAGGCTTTTTTAAGAACAGCAAGAAAAAAGTACCCATGTATAATCATATACCTAAGAGGCATCAAAAGGATTGAGAAACAGGCAGGGACAAGGGGCCTTGGTATGTTAACTGAAGAAACTAACAGGCATTAGGAAAAGAGGCCCACTTTCATACAATCCTGAAGAATGGCAGTTTCTTAGTTTCTTAAAAAAAAAGTTGCAAAGAAAACAACTGGTCTCTGAGGAAACTGAATGACGTCCCCATGAGAGACGGAACAGGGAGGATTGATGGCTAAAACACGTCCCCCAGTGAGGAGGAGGAGCCTGTGGAGGACAATGCTCAGTGCTAGTGGCCACCCACCCTCTCACAACCAGGATGTTCTGCAGAGCCCTCCAGCCAACTCCATGTGTGTGGACTATGCTTGCTACAGGAAAATCCCTCACCTTCCTTCAGCTCCTCAAGGGTGTATGGCTGTGTTCCCTTGCTGGCCATGAGGCCACAGTCAACTCTACCAACCTCCAAGAGCCTAGCAACAGCAGCCCCTGCTCTGCTAATAGAATCATGACACTGTCCCCATACCATTCATTCCTTCCTTGTGACAGAAAGATTCTCACGAGTGTTTCCTAACTAGCCCTCCATTCCACCAGGAAAGTTTATTGTAGCAGTTATACAAAATGAAAAAGGCATCTTTGGTCATCAGAGTTCTCTCTGGGTCTCTTGCGCTATCAGGTAAACCATATAACATATTTTTATGTGCATTTATTATTTTCGTGGGGAGGGGAGAAGTGACTTGCAAAGAAAAACACACCCAGTGCCTAGTTCTGAGCGCTCAGCTCTACACTGCGGCTCACAGCCTGCCATATGAGATCGCTCTCGTGGCACACCTATAGCCACCGCTAGCTTTTGCCCATGCCTCATGGGCCAGTGGTCTGGCCCCAGGTCCATAAGTGCCAGCCCATTCTGTCCTTGAGTACACCCGGCTATTGCACACCCCATCCCAAGATGGCACCACAAGCCTCTCCTTCAGCAGCTAACTCTCCACAGTCAATTCTCAACAGCAGGCCCCACCACTTGGAGGAACCAGAACCCCTGGGGAACACACCATCTTAATGAGCAACCATGGAAAGACGTTGAAAAAGTCACCTATGCTAAAGCTCAGATGGAGACCAAAAGGAAAAAGAAGATGAAATGATGTGTGGTGAGCTCTCTAACACAATCTTTTCCCAGCACTTTCTCTTCAAGGTTGGCCAAGTTAAGTCACAGGTGCTTTCTCCTCATCTCCCATCACCTAAGCCCAGAGCATTGTCAGAAACACTTTGCCCCAGAGCTCCTTGCCACCATGGCACTTCTCCCAAGCCCTTTCAGCAGACCAACCACCCTCCAGAGCTGAAGGAGGAAAAGTTCCTTGTCCATTTCCAAACAAACCTCAGCACCCCCCTCCAGTGAAGAAGATAACTCATCAAGGGGAAGTGGTGCATTTCCTAGATTATCCAGGAATTACTCTTAGATATATCTGGGATCATATAGCTCTAGAAAACAGTAACCAGTTATCCTCATGTTCTCCAAGGAAAATATACAGCATCCAGATCTACTAACAAGAGTGAAGTTGACTTGGAAACTGCATTCCAAGAGAAAGAGATCCTTTTGTGCCCTTCAGAAAAGACACCTGTAATTATGGCTCCAGGTGGCAGTTCCTTTAGTGCATCTGCAGCACTCCCAGCAAGCTAGCCATCCTCCTGCCTCTGTGGCCCCTGCCGGAGTCTCAATCAAGTCCTCTGGACCCACATTTAAGAAAATCACATCCCATCATGTGGACACAAGACTTTGCCCTTTCCTTTACACACAGTGCTTTGAATGAAGAATGTCAAATAGCTGGTACTCTATTCCTTTTATCAGTGTTTATCATATGCCTGAGTAATAATGTTCCCAATATGAAATCTTTTAACTCATTGTAATAATGTACTTAATAAAACAGGTATGTTTTTCAATATCTATTTCAAACTGTAATTGCTTATATAGCTACAGAATTAATTTGAGGAAAGTTTAAAAACACACCGAAACAGTAATAGTTTTGGTAGCACAAAATTAGTTGATTTTAAAAAGTAATAATAAGCAAGCCTCTGTCAGCTGGAGGTAACCATAAGCTGTACACCTATAATTCATAAATCATGCAAATTCATTCCTCTCTCTGGCAATATTTTAAGGGGTTTCAGAAATATAATTTCATTCATCGTTAGTTCATGTGTTTGCTAAGGAAACTGTACATGATTTAATTGTCTTTTCTTTCTTTCTTTCTTTCTTTCTTTCTTTCTTTCTTTCTTTCTTTCTTTCTTTCTTTCTTTCTTTCTTTCTTTCTTTCTTTCTTTCTTTCTTTCTTTCTTTCTTTCTTTCTTTCTTTCTTTCTTTCTTTCTTTCTTTCTTTCTTTCTTTCTTTCTTTCTTTCTTTCTTTCTTTCTTTCTTTCTTTCTTTCTTTCTTTCTTTCTTTCTTTCTTTCTTTCTTTCTTTCTTTCTTTCTTTCTTTCTTTCTTTCTTTCTTTCTTTCTTTCTTTCTTTCTTTCTTTCTTTCTTTCTTTCTTTCTTTTTTTGAGACAGGACCTCCCAGGAAGCCCCAGCAGGCATGGAACACACTATGTAGAGCAGACAGGCCTGTCTCACAGAGATATGCCAACCTCTGCCTCCTGAGTGCTGGGATTAAAAGCCTGTGCTACCACATCTGGCCTAGAAATTGTCTTTTGCTTTAAAAAATACACTGGGTGATTCCTTTCCATATAAAGTAGAGGGATAAGGAATAGCTCACTTTATTTAATCAAACAAAAGTGTCAAAATGCTTGACTTCTAACTATATTCACATGTTTGAGGCAGGGGAAAGGATGTAAGAATTTACAAAATTAAATGTCTACTTCTCCTATCATTATAAAGGAGAAAAGTTTGACTTAAATATGGCACGGTAGGTGTCATGAAGTATCACTTGGCTTCTGAAAATGAATGAAAGAGAAAGGATGAAGGAAAGGAGTTGAGAAGCTTGTAGAATTACGAGGTAGCAGCTTATCCCAGGATCTTTCTGTGTGACAAATGCCATTATCAACCTCATGCACTCTGCCTTTAATCATATATTTTAACCACATCTCAGTACATTCCCTAAAGTTCAGGAAATTTAACACTCAAATAAATTAAAAATGCTCAGCTCCAATGTTGCTCCTCCAACTGGGACAATTTTAGCCAATTTTGTTCGCTATCACCTTCCATGGAAATGATGTATCCTAATCACATTCTAAATGCAGTTTTGCAAAATGATTTCTTGAACTTTTATTTCAAAGGTCTGTTCTGATAGAAACCTTTGACCAGCACATACAGTTAAGAACTTACCAATACTAGTAACTGCTCTGAAGACCACCCTGTGTTTGTCAGTGTGCAACTATTTCCATTCATCTGCATGTAATTCTTGTTTGTGCTCAGTCACTGGGGAGCACATATTACTTAGTCAAATGGTAAGTTAATATCATTTTTACATATTCATTTATTAGAATGTTTCATACAGTTTCACATTCATTGTCAATGCAACTGACTCAGTGGGGTGTGAATTTCAAAGCAGCTGTGGATGTTCATGCTAACCCTCTTGCTTCTAAGGTAGCCCTGTGGACAGTCTCCTCCCCTTTTGCATAAAATGGAATTTTTTAAAAGCTATATTTCTTTGACATGCTGTTTGAAAAGATGTCATTTTACCTCAGTCAATGTGAGCTCTAAAACTAGGGAAAGCTTATAGATATCTAACTGAAAGTCAAGTTTTAACACTGAAAAACAGATTAACGTCTTCAATAAAATAATTAAAATATTCAGTGATTAAAAACTTGGTCATGGTGTACCAGATATCACTTGTAAAGAACTGGATTACATTTTTCTCTCTTGGAAAGCACATACTTTTTAGTGGTTATCTAGCATACATTTGTATCTCAAACTATGACAAACTCTTTTCTTCATTTGAACAACTCTATGAGATAGGTACAAATATCTCAGTCTTAAGCCTGTTAAAGCACAGTATAGCAAGCAGCTTAAAAGGCATCATCGTGTGCTGTCAACTTCAACTGAGCATCATAATCCTGGGCAAGTACAAAATGAGTCATCCTCAGGGAGACGCTCATAGTCATTGTTTTCACTTATTTCTTTCTCTCTTGCAATTACATTCAAGGGCAGCAAGAAAACATTATTTACAAATATTTAGTAAAGTTACACATATATCACTAAAGTAATGAATTTGTTCACATTCTTTAAGTGCAAATCAATAAAGTTTGCGACAGAGACTGGACTTTACCCTGGGACAAAAAATGTTCCTCTCTGCTGGATAAGCTGCAGATGTGTGTTATGAGGTCCATCCTATTAGTTAAAAGGTCAGTCCATGATTTTCAGCCTTCCTCTAAGACACTCCTTAGAAATACCATATCATGTATTTATGTGTGCAAAATGATATTTGTTGAAAATTAGACATACATTGAAAACAGGCGTAATTAATCTATGGTATTGCCAAATAGTTTGTGGGTTTCCCTTCTGCTCAGAGGGGACAGGTGAAGTCAGGATCTAAAGACTAATCATTGGTTACTTAGACTGAATGGAACAAAAGGGTCTCTTCTTTCCGCAACACTGTTCCCAGTGATTCATGTATGTGTTGTACATCTGTACATCTGTGATTCCGCATAATAATGATTTTAACAATATCAACAGCAGTGGCAGCAAAAAAAAATTATTATTTGCAAGAAATAAGCCCACAAATTGAACTTTTCAAATAGATGTATTGTGAGTAGCTTCTCTCTCTGCACCTTTATTTTCATATTGTCTTGATGTATGCAGGTACTAAATACTATCAATTCATAAATTTAATTTTTATAGTTATGCTTAAAACAAACAAAATTGATTTTGTGTATATAGTGTGTCTTGTATGTTGTTTTCATGGTCTTCAAATAAAGTATATGTGCTAGCCAACTTTATAAGTGGTCAACTTGGGAAGAGAGGCACATTGTTTGAATGGCAGTCTCGGAGATTGCAGCCCATGTGGCTTTGAAGCCTGGGATGAGTTACACATCCAACTGTGTGCACAGCAGAGAGAAACAGTTCATTTCAGGACTAGAAAGTGACAGAGATAAAATAGGAAGTTACTGGGATCTTGTAGCCTGTGATGCCCCTGAACTGCTCCAACTGGCCCTACTTCTTATGACTCCACTGTACCACAACATGGAGAAGACCTCCATCACACAAACCTTTGGAGGGCACTTACAACGCAAAGCACAGAATAGTGCTTTATGTTGAGAGAGTGGAGTGACATTTTTCATAAAAAACATTGTAGAAATGATATGCTCCAAACAACGTTATCTTCTTCACAGGAGACCTTGTTCTAGCTTGGCAGGCAGTTAGTGTTGGGCCAGAAAACTTCTATTCCAGTTAATCAATGGAAGTGATTGAGCTGAGTGTCTTCAGGAAAGCATGTCTACTTTAGGCTCATCCCTATTTTAAAAAAGCTCACATTGGAGTGAGAGCTACAGCCAAGGTGGTTGGCCTACCAAATCAGCAGTCCAGGCACTGGCTGCTTTTCATTCAGATTTCTTAAGTCCTGCTCACGGTCTCTCAAGAGCTCTGCTCTCTGTGTCCTTTCTAAATCCTTAGCTTATAACAATGATGAAAGAAAGACTGAGTGTTGGAAACTTTCTGCTCTAGCACTTTCTACAGAGATATTGGTCCTTCTGGGTATTGCTTTGTTGGTAGCACGCCAATAGTGTAAAGAGAAGTTAATAGTTCTGATGGTTTAGACAAGGTCAAGTACATTCAGTGTTTGGTGCTTCAGAAGACATGGGCACATCCTGAACAACCTCTCACTTCTGGAGATGACTTTGGTCTTCACGTTCTTACCCATATTTAGTTTGTGATTGATATTAGCCATTCAGCTGCTGTAATCACTGTATTCTGGTAAATCATAAGTATTTACCTCTAAATGAAATGTATCTCATGAAAAATAGAACCACAAATTCAAATGTCAGCTGGATGTTGACACTAGGATAACTCACACATGTTCTGAAACACTTGTTTCACACACACCACATACACACACATACACGCACACACATACATACATACATACACACACAATTCCTCCTCTTCTAGCCCTGCTTATGAGCACAGCCTCTTGCTTCTTCTTTCCACCTCAATGAGTGTCGTGCACACCTGCCTTCAGGCTGGCACCTAGTAATTATCTTCAGATCTTCTCTGAGGATCATTCATGTTCTTGTTCATGGATAATTCCCTCACTGACGTTTGGTATTTCAACCTCACTGCCATGTTTCTATCGTTAATATTTTAACAATATTTTGACATTACCTTACTTATTTGGAACTTAAAATCAGTGGCTGTTTTGACATAGCAGTAAAGTCACATGTAGTTTCCACACATGTCCGCAGGTCATTTATGGAAACTATACACAGGACTTCATTATTCTCTTGCTTTTTAAAGTGTCAAGTCATTTTACGGTTTTTAATTTTTCTACTAATTCTTTTCTACAAAACATTTTATTTATTTTTATTTTATGTATATGAGTGTATTGCGTGCTCCCGTGTAAGAGCACCCGAGTCATGCAATGCCTGCAGAGGTCGGAAAAAGGTGTAACATGTCCTGAAACTGGAGTTACAGATGGTTGTTTGTGTGTCAAGCCGTGAGTACAGAAGGCTCGAAGATGAGAACTGACTGTATCCCCATGACAAGCTCTGAGGACAGGGTAGAAATTCAGGTGCAGTTCTGTGAGGCCTCATTAGGATAGGATTTGTGATTATTTACAGACAAATAATAATAATGTTTCTCCCAACACAAATTCCACTGAAGTGATACAACTACAGTCTATATATACATATTCAGCGCTAACGGAACGGCAGGTACTCAGGCCATGAGCCACCCAATCTCTGATCCATCTCTTCAGTACAGCCTTAGATGTTTGTGCATAGCCGTTAATAAACTGCACTGCATGTCTCTTTGGCATGCTCTTGCACAAAAGAGTTGGAAACAATTCAGATTCAGTCTCTTGCCTAAAAATCACACCACTCAGAGGCAGCTGTTAAACCTGTTCTACTCTCTCTACTATTTTTCCTCTCTAAGAATCTCTCCTAGGGGAGAGGGGCACGTGCTGGAGAGATGGCCCAGCAGTTGAGAGCACTGGCTGTTCTTGCAAAAGACCCGGGTTCAAATCAGTACCCACATGGCAGCTAACAATTGTCCATAGCTCCAGGTCCAGGGGATCGGACGCCCTCTTCTGTCCTCCTCAGGCACTGCACAACACAGGTGTACTCACACACAGGCAGACATAGCACTCATACACATAAAAAATAAAAGTAAATAAATAAAAAAAATCTGTCTTTGGACTTCCTGTAGACTATCATCTCCCTAGACCTTCAAGTTTATAATAGCTCTCTATGAATTTTCTCCCTGAACACCCCCACCCTCTCTTTGTGTGTCTGTCTCTGTCTCTGTCTGTCTCTCTCTGTCTCCCCCCCCCCCCCCGTGTGTGTGTGGTGTGTGTGTGAAGACACTGTTTTCTAAATCTCTTCCCAAGCACATTATGACTGTAGTGTGGTAATTATCACCACACTGCTACACAGTATTAGCACCGTGGTGACACTCTTAGTCTCTGTGCAAAGCCCTGCTGACTTATACCTGAGGAGGAGGAGCACATAAGATATTTGTTAAATTACAGACATATATTTTCCTGAGTAAATAAAATACCAAAATTCATTTTAAACATGTTTGATCATTAATAGTAACTCATTTAAAAAAGTTTTCTATTAATATTAAATAATGTTTGAGTGGCACATTCACAATACGGCTGTATTGTTTGGTAGGATCCCTACCCATGAAGCATGTAGAGAAATGGAAATACATATTTGTATAATGTATCTGATACAGAGAAGTGTATAAAAAATAAACTGCCATGGTGTGGAGATGGGGAAGGGTAGATGTGACACATACTGATCTACATGGAGGAGGTAAGACCAAAAGTAAAAACAATGAAAAAACGATTCCATGGTGGTAGGTGGAGTGAGAACAGAAGATGCAAAATGAACTGAGGGTAGAGCGGAGGACCCTTTAGCCTCTGGGTATTCCCTGTATTAGGAATACCCAATTTCCTTCCCTGCCTGCGTCATTGTCGGAGGCTATAAGGAATCAACTATGTGCTGCCTCTCAGTTCCTGCCTTCATTTTATTTTTATTTCAAACAGAAACAGTTTATTTCACCTTGACTAATTCATTTTCATTACACTGAGTTATTGGACATCTTATTCATTCTTTAGTGTTCTTTGTGGTATATGAAGTTTGACTTAGAATGAACATTGAAAAATTTTATATTTTAATGGATATTAGAATTTATTTAATGTTGAAAACATCCTGAAATATCAAGGAGGGTGATTGCAAAGGTCTTCACTGACACTTTGTGGCACAAGGTAGAATTACACTCTTTTCTGACAAGCTTACTGAAGAAGTTAATATTTTATATATGTGTAGTGGAGTAAATGAAAAGCAGGAAATTGTTATCCAAAGTATTGGAATGCATATCTTTATAAAGATATGCAAATTAGAAAACCATAAAGAAATTACAAACATTAAAATAGCATTTCTAAATTAAAACCTACACTGCAATATGTGAAATCTAAACTGAACACCTAATTTGCAATATGTAAATATTTTAAACAAGCAGTTTGTTTCACAAAATATAGTTAAAATTTCTATGATGAATCATATGGTTTCTATCTTTGGATGTTAAATGAACATACTGGAGCTGCAATCTTTTCTTACACAATTTCAGCTGTTAGTAGGTTTAAAATATCCAAAATATATAATGAATTCAAAAAACAAAGAATCGAGAAAGGAAGTAACACAATTAAAAGATGGGCTAAGGAACTGAACAAAGTTCTCAAAAGAAATAAAGATGGCTAGGAAGCATCTTAAAAGGTGTTTAACATCACTAGTAATTAGTGAAATGCAAATTAAAACCACTTTAAGATTTCATCTTACCCCAGTCAGACTGGCTAAGATCAAGAGAACAAATTAAAGGAGAACACTCATCCACTGCTGGTGGGATTGAAAACTTGTTCAATCCCTATGGAAAGTAGTTTGGAGAACTCTTAAAAAAATAAAACTGAACCTACCATTTTACCCAGTTATACCACTCCTTGGCATATACACAAAGAACTCGTCCTATTGCAGAGACACTTGTACATCCATGTTTGTTGCTGCTCTTTTCACAATAGCTAAGAGATGGAAGCAACCTAGGTGTCCCTCAATTGGTGAGTGGATAATGAAAATGTGGTTCATATATATGATGGAGTTTTACTCAGCGGTAAAGAAAGATGAAATCATGAAATTTGCAGGTAAATGGATGGAACTAGAAACTGTTATACTACGTGAAGTAACACAGACTCAGAAAAAAAAAAACAACTACATATGTTCTCCCTCATATGTGGATCCTAGAACCAAATCCTGATAAATAAGTATGCAACCAGACATAACTCCAGGAACCAGGATAATGGAAAGGAAACATGGAGGTAAAGGAAAAGAAATAACCTGAAAGAGAAGAACAGTAGGAAATAGGCCTTAATAAGGGAAATACGGATAAAAATGGGGTTATAAGGGGGAAGGAGGAGGGAAGGGTATACAAGGAACCTAGGGGATAAAAGGGAAAGAAGGAGCTCAAGAGAGGTAGGACCATAGGAGAAGGGTATTAATAAGGGAGAAATGGGAAAAATGGGGAAAATGCCGAGCTAGTTTTAAAAAACCAGAGGGAACCATATTAGTCCAACAACGTACTGAAAAATTATACATACAACTAGATCAAAGAATATAATATATGTCTAGGCAAGGTTCTGAGAGCATTTGGTCTTTGCCCAAGCTTTATCTACATGCACATGGTAATTAAAAGTACCAGACTGGTGAAACTAACCTTCTTGGATGTTTAACAACCATACTATGAGGCCTATACTAAATTTGTCAGAGGGACATAAAGGACAGTTTTTGCTCCTTTCCCTCCTAGGTCGTCTAAGTTCCAGGGGACTATGAGCATCTCTCAAAATGTCCTGTTACTGTGCAGAGTCACCTGTCCTCTTGATCAAGGAGGCCATGGAGACCCCACCAGATGGATTTGAACCAGTGTAAAGTCTACAAAGAGGAGGGTCAACACAGAGGAAACATTTCCTTCATTCTTCCTAGTGAAGCCAGCCTTTGTCGAGTATGTCCTTTGACTTATCTTCACATAGATGGAACTGGTAAAAGAATGGAGGCAGGGGCTCCTCTGAAGCCCATGTGACTCCTGAGGAACAGATCCTCAAATG